>NC_077230.1:107235078-107567485 GCF_027887165.1 Monodelphis domestica | reverse complement strand
AACACAACTAAGAGAGACTGAAGACAATTGGGAAAAGAACTTAAAAATTAAGATAAGTCATCTGGAAACAGAAGCATTTGAACTAAAATGAGAAAATAGGGTCTTGAAAGCCAAAATCAACCAGTTGGAAAATGAGTGAAAGGAGATGAAAGATGAGGTGAAGAAGATGAAAGATGAGAAAAAGGAGATGAAAGACGAGGTAAAGAGGATGAAAGATGACCTCCAAAGAAAATCAGACCAGAAGGAAAGGAATGACCAAAAAGCCAGGGATGAAATCCAGTCTTTAAGAACCAGAATACAACAACTGAAATTAAGTGACCTCACAAGGCAGCAGGACTCTATAAAACAAAACAAAAAGAATGAAAAAATTGAGGAAAATATGAAGCATCTCAATCACAAAAGAGATGATTTAGAAAATCATTCGAGAAGAGACAATTTAAGAATCATTGGTCTACTAGAAGACCGTGACAAAAGAAAAATCCTGGACATAATACTACAGGAAATTATTCAGGAAAACTGTCCCAATATCCTAGAACAAGAGGGGAAAGTGGAGACAGAAAGAATTCTCAGATCACCTCCTGTATTTAATCCCCAACTGACAACACCCAGAAATGTTATAGCCAAACTCAAAAACTATCAGGCCAAAGAAAAGATATTATAAGCTGCCAAGAAGAAACCATTCAGATACCATGGAAACACAATGAGGATAACTCAGAATCTGGCTGCATCCACACTGAAGGACTGAAAGGCATGGAATACAATATTCCAGAAAGCAAGGGAACTAGATCTACAACCAAGAATAAAATACCCATCAAAACTGACTATATTCTTACAGGGGAAAATATGGTCATTCAACACAATAGAAGAATTCCAAGCTTTCGTAAAGAAAAGACCAGACCTGAATAGAAAATTTGAAGTCCAAGCACAAAACGCAAGAGAATCATAAAAAGGTAATTTAAAAAAAGAGGGGAAAAAGAAAGACGAAACAAAACAACAACATTTTTTTAAGAGTCTCAATAAGTTAAAATGATATATATACCTATAAGAAAAGAGGTCATTGGTAACTCTTAAAAACTGTTGCTATCACCTGGGCAGCTAGAAGAATTACACTTAGAGGGAACAGTGACAAACTATATAGGATGAAAGCACAAGACATAAATAGGTATATAGATATATGCATGCATAAATACATATACATGTGTGTATGTGCATATATATGTATATATATATATATATATATATATATATACAACCAGAGCTAAGAAAAAAGAGGTTAATACTAAAATAAATGGGAAAAGAAACAAATGGGGGTAAATTTATATGTCACAAAGAAGCTCATGGCGGGAGGGGGGAGAACATCGATACACTGGAAGGGTAAAGAGGTTGGAGATAGTAGATACTCAACTCTTACGTGCTTTGAAACTGACCCAAAGAGGGAAGAACAATCCAATACATTGGGGAAGAGAATAGATTTGTGCCCTATAGGGGAGTAGAAGGGTAAAAAACGGACTGGTGGGGAGAGAAGCAGTACAAGGGAGGGAGAGGGTGGGAGGGAATTTTAAAAAGACTACAGGGGAAAATAAGGGAGGGAATAAGAAGGGAGGGTTAGGGGGTTAGAAAGGGAAGTAAAATAATGGTGGGAACTAGGGGCACTGACTATTAACAAACATTGGTGTAGAAGGAAATAGCGAAAGAAGAAAAGGTAGGACCAGGAGTAGAAATCAAAATGCTGGGAAATACACAGCTAATAATCATAACACTGAATGTGAATGGAATGATCTCACCCATAAAACGCAAGCAAATAGCAGAGTAGATTAGAATCCAAAACCCTACCATATGCTGTCTTCAAGAAATACACATAAGGAAGGTAGATACTCATAGGGTGAAAGTAAGAGGATGGAGCCAAATCTATTGGGCATCAACTGATAAAAAGAAGGCAGGAGTAGCAATCATGATATCTGTCAAAGCCAAAGTAAAAATAAATTTAGTTAAAAGAGATAGGGAAGGTAATTACATCCTGATAAAAGGCAGTATAGATAATGAGAAAATATCTGTACTAAATATGTATGTACCAAATGGTATTGAATCCAAATTTCTAAAGGAGAAACTAGAGGAGCTCAAGGATGAAATAGATAGAAAAAATATATGAGTGGGAGATCTGAACCTTCCACTATCCAAACTAGATAAATCAAACCAAAAACTGAATAAGAAAGAAGTGATAGAAGCGAATGAAATCTTTAGAAAAATTAGAGTTAGTATACATATGGAGAAAAATAACTAGGGACAAAAAGGAATACACCTTTTTTTCAGCACTGCATGGTACAGTCACAAAAATTGACCAGGTATTAGGGCACAAAATCATTGCAAACAAGTGCAAAAGGGCAGAAATATTAAATGCAACCTTCTCAGACCACAATTCAATAAAAATAATAATTAGTAAGGGTACATAGAGAGGTAAATAAAAAATTAATTGGAAATTAAATAATATGATTCTCCAAAACCAGCTAGTTAAAGAACAAATCGTAGAAACAATTAACTTCATTGAAGAAAATGAGAATGGTGAGACATCCTTTGAAAAGCTATGGGATGCAGCCAAAGTAGTACTCAGGGGGAAATTTATATACTTGAGTTTATATATAAACAATTTAAGAAAGGCAGAGGTCAATGAAAAGGGCATGCAAATTAAAACACTAGAACATGAACAAATTAAAAATACTCAGATGAAGACTAAATTAGAGATCCTAAAAATCAAAGGAGAAATCAATAAAATTGAAAGTCAATGAACTGTTGATTTAATAAATAAGACTAGAGGCTGGTACTTTGAAAAAACAAATAAAATAGACAAAATACTAGTCAGTCTAATTTAAAAAAAGGAAAGAAAAAAACCAAATTGACAGTATCTAAGATGAAGAGGGAGACCTCACCTCTAATAAAGAGGAAATCAAGACAATCATTAAAAACTACTATGCCCAATTATATGGCAAAAATATGGCAATCTAAGTGATATGGATGAATACTTACAAAAATATAAACTGCCTAGACTAAAAGAAGAAATAAATTATCTAAACAACCCCATATCAGAAAAAGAAATTGAACAAGCCATCAAAGAACTCCCTAAAAAAAAAATCCCAGGTAAATGAATTCTATCAAACATTCAAATAACAATTAATCCCAATATTATACAAACTATTTGACAGAATAAGCCAAGAAGGAGTTCTACCAAATTCTTTTTACAACACAAATATGGTACTGATCCCAAAGCCAGGCAGGTTAAAAACAAAGAAAGAAGACTATACCCCAATCTCCCTAATGAATATAGATGCAAAAATCTTAAATAGGATACTAGAAAAAAGAATCCAGCCAGTCATCACAAGGGTTATCCACTATAGTCAGGTGAGAGTTATACCAGGAATGCAAGGATGGTTCAATATTAGGAAAACCATCCACATAATTGACCTTACCAACAAGGAAACTGACAAAAGTCACATGATTATCTCAATAGATGGAGAAAAAGCCTTTGACAAAATACAACACTCATTCCTATTGAAAACACTATAAAGTATAGGAAAAGAAAGATTTTTCCTAAAAATAATAAATAGTATATATCTAAAACCATCAGCAAACATCTGCAATGGGGATAAACTCAAAGCCTTCCCAATAAGATCAGGAGTCAAACAAGGATGCCCATTATCACCTTTATTATTTAATATTTTACTAGAAACACTAGCAGTAACAAGTAGAGAAGAAAAAGAAATTGAAAGTATTAAAATAGGCAATGAGGAGACCAAGCTGTCACTCTTTGCAGATGATATGATGATTTACTTAAAGAATCCTAGGGAATCAACCAAAAAGCTAATCGATATAATCAATAACTTTAGCAAAGTTGCAGAATACAAAATAAACCCACATAAGTCATCAGCATTTCTATATATCTCCAACCCAGTTCAGCAGCAAGAATTAGAAAGAGAAATTCCATTTAAAGTCACCGAGACAATATAAAATACCACAGGTCTTGAAGAGGATGGACTGGGTTAGTATAGATGAGTGTGCACAAAGATACTTGTGCATGAAGGAGATTTAAGTGGAAAAGCCGATGCACAGAGACAGTCCCACTCTCTCGGCATTGGAAGCCTGGGTCCAGTGGCACGAAAAATTGTTATGTCTGGAGACTTCCTCAGCTGCATTGGATGGCCATGTTGTCCTTTGTGCTCCAACATGTCCTAAGCACTCCACAGTGCTTTGCTGCGTTGCCTTCTCAGCCGTTGAACCTTCTTATTGGTTTCTTCCATCTGTTCAGCCAAAGCAGTCTTCACATGCTGGGTGAGCAATGAATGGTGATCTGGAGAATTTCTATATGAACTAGTAGAACCCACATGAACTGATACAGAGTGAAATGAGCAGAAACAGGAGAACATTGTAACCAGGAAGTAAAACATTGTGGAACAATCCAATATAATGGACTTTGCTACTAGTACAAATGCAACTAGCCAGGACACACCTGAAGGACTTATGGGAAAGAATGCTAACCACATTGATAGAAAGAACTATGGGAGAAGAAATGCAAAAAGAAAAACATATGAAATCACTTATCATGTGTACATATGGGTGTGTGATTTGGAGTTTAGACTTTAAAAGATCACTTTATAGCAAAAATGAATAATATGGAAATAATTATTAAGTGATAACATTTGTACAACCCAGTGGAATTGCTTGTTGACTCTTGGAGGGGGGAGACAAAAAGGGAGGGGAAAAAAAACATTTAAACATGGAAAAACATTTAAAAATTTAAAAAAGAAGAGGACTTCTGTGGAAGAATAGATCCTGAGAGATTTCCAGAAGAAGAAAAAAACAACCCTATACTAATGGGGGACCTCAACTTTCCTCTAGTTATGCTTATCTTAATACAATCATGTTATCCACATTCCACAAAAAGGAAGATGATGTCTGGAGAGGAAAGCAACTTCTTAATCACATAGCTAGAAGTAATCAAAGCTGGGTCTTAGACTTAGGTCTTTCTACTGAGAAAGTCACATAACCCTGTTTGCCTCAGTCCCTCATCTATAAATAAGCTAGAGAAGTAAATGGCAAATTATTCCAATATCTTTGCCAAAAAAAAGGGTCATGGAGAATCTTACACAACTAAAAAGTTTGAAAAAGAATCACATGTAGTGAATCCCTAAAATATCTTTTTTTTTTTTTTTTAAGAACAACTAGGTGATGCAACAGATAGAGTCCTGTGCCTGGAGTCAGGAAAACCCAAGTTCAACTCTAACATCAGATATTTATTAGATGTGAGACTTTGGATAAGTTGCTTAACTCTGTTTGCCTTAGTTTCCTTATCTGTAAAATTACCTAGAAAAGGAAATGGTGCACTACTCCATTAACTTTTCCAAGAAAACCCCAAATGGAGTCATGAAGAGTTGGTCACCAGGCCCAACTGTTTTTCAACTGATTTCTACTGAAGTATAAATGAATGTTGATGGCTTAAGTTCCTTTTCATAAGGATATTTGCATTTAAGTGAGGATATTTGAATCAGAACATTCTTCAAAGGAATTAATTACTAATGGTAGAATGTTAGACATTCTGAAAAATCAAAGCAAGAGTGTTTTCTTGTTGCTTTGTTATTGCTATTGTTATAAGAAAGGTCTTCCTTATGCCTTTTAAATCTGAATATATGAATGGCTACCTAAATAGCCAGGAGTTATACAGTCTAAGTATCTATTTATTTTTCACAAATACCAATGTCACAGGCTATGTAAAATCGAGCAATTATCCAGCAATCATCTGAAAATCCTATTAAGGAAAGGGCACTTAATGGAGTTTGGAAGATTTGATTAATCACTTTAATTCATGAATTCACAGATATGCCATTTAATTCTGAATTTCATTTTAGGTATAAGAACCATCGGTGGGCTCTTCTGAGGATAAGGCACATGTCCTTTAGTTCTCCATCTATAAAACAAGGACCATAATGCTTCCCCCCCCCCATCTCTGAAGACTTCTGGGAAATTTAATAAGAGAACAATATGTGTGTTGACATTTGAGTCTCTAAGATAAATACCAGTTCTTGCATATACCAATGTCATCAGAAATATTGAAAAACTATAGTTAATCCTAGGCATCCTTATTTTTACCTTCCCTTTCCAATTACCTAATAACCTTTAAGAATATTATTTGGTATTTGCTTAATTTTTTTACTCTCTACTGTTTTTATTGTTTGTCCTTGATTTTCAAAAAATACCACTGACATAATGGGATGATGTCTTGACTTGTTCATGAATTGTATTCATGTGAGGCAAAATTGCACAACATTATCAGTGTCATTTTCTCTTCCACAGATATCAAAGTCCAGTAGCAAGACAAAATTCAGGATGATTCATGATGGCTCCAGATGCAGTGTATGACCTTGCCTTCTTTAATGTCTAACCAAATTCTAAGCACTCTACAGCATATCCTTCTGCTGCTTATGTGACCCTTGGAACAAATTGTTCTCATCTACCTATTCTACTAGGGAGAAAGTCATCACATGCTCGGGGGTAGACACTCTCTAAATCATTGATCGATTTGTGGCCCATCAGTTACCTTCAATCTGGTTTAGCCTGTCTGCCAAGATGATTGTTGTACATTACTACAGCTTCTTGGAGCTGCAGGTGAGAGTTGAATGTCAAATGGACACCAAAGGCTGAAGAACAGCCCTTAAAGGAGCTCAGCAAGCCCTTCACACCAGAGGCATTGGTCATCCTTAAACATCAATACCCCACATTATTCCTTATATACAGTCTACCAATATTTACACCATTAGATGTATTTCCCAATTTTTTTATAGAATTTACTTTTAAAATCTTTAATACTTGAGAAAAAGTTTGAAAAAATATTACTCATTTAAGGAATTAAATTATAAATCAACTTGTCATGTAAAGAAATAACATCATTTCCTTTTTTCACAGGGTTTTTAGATTAATAATAATAATAATATCAAGATTTCACCAAGGTATATGGCAAAGGTTTTCAAACGTATAGTCAACAGAGAGAAATGTAAGCATGGTTTATTTTTTATTCAATTAGAGAATCTAATAAGTGATAATTAATTAGATAATAGTTAGTTTAGAGAGAGATACCCGGTGGTATGCCACAGATTTCTGTCTTTAGTACAAGCCTACTTATTATTTGAATCACTATCATGGATAAACACATAGATTGTATGCTCATCAAATTTGCAAATATATGAGGAGGAAAGAAGGAAAAAAGGTCAGGAAAGGCTGGGAAATAGGCAGAATCTAAGGTGAAAATGAATAACAACAATTATAAACATAAAAAATTAACTGCATAATAGATGATTGGGAAAAGGCCAGATAGGAAGCAGTTCATGTATAAGATATAAAGGTTTTCATCAACTTTTCTTTCTTAACTCCTAGATAATCCAAAAGTATTTTAATGTAGAATAAGATTAATTTCTCATAATTGTTCACATTAAAATGAGCTTTAATGTATGAAGTTATATACTATGATATTTTCCTCTATTAATAGAAGTAATGTTTAAGATGATGGATTTCATCATTATCAAGAATTTGATATAACAATAAGATTTTTACTTTCTTTTTTCATAATATAAAACATAGCAGTAGCCAGTGATAACTTCAGATATAGTTGTAGAAAAGGCCCACAAGAACCCAAGGACCTTCAATACATTCATCAGTTGGTCCACATTTACCAATGATGCTACTATAAAGTCTCTCAGAGTCTATATATCAGGAGTTCATCTGTATCCATATTTACTTTGAGCTAACCCTAAGACTTATGATATCATCAGGATTTGTAAATTATTGTTGGAACATATATAATACTTAGTCATATCTAAATATTTTACAGGTAGTTGATGTAATAAGAAAGCATTGGACCTGGTATTAGGAAGACTCCAGTCTCTGATACTTCCTGGCTATATGACTTTGGGCAAATCATTTAAACTGCAAGCCTCAAATTTCTTATCTGTAAGAAAGATACTAATAGTTCCTACCTCCAAGGATTGTTGTGAGGATAAAATGACATAATATTATAAATTGCCTTACATGCCTTAGATTGCTAAATAAATGTCAATTGTTATTATTGTTATTATTATTATTTTAATTAATTTAGAATATTTTTCTAAGGTCACATGATTCATGATTTTTTCCCACACCTCTTTCCTTCCCCTCCAAGATCTGACAAGCAATTCCATGGGGTAATACATGTATTATTGTTCAAAATGTATTTCCATGTTATTCATATTTGCAATAGAGTAATTGTTTAACATCAAAATTCCAATCATATCCCCATCAAACCACAAGATAAATCATGTTTTTCTTCTGCATTTCTGTTCCCACAATTCTTTCTCTGGATATGGATAGTATTCTTTCTTATAAGTTCCTCTGGATTGTCCTGGGTCATTGCATTGCTGCTAATAGAAAAGTCCATTACATTTGATTGTGCCACAGTGTATCAGTCTCTGCATGTTCTCTTGGTTCTGCTCCTTTGACTCTGCATCAATTCCTGGAGTTCTTTCCAGGTCACATGGAATTCCTCCAGTTCATCATTCCTTTCAGCATAATAGTATTCCATCACCATCAGATACTACAATTTGCTCAACCATTCCCCAATCATTGGACACCCCCTCCTTTTCCAACTTTTTTCCACCACAAAGAGTGTAGTTATAAATATTTTTGTACAAGTATTTTTCCTTATTATATCTTTGGGGTATAATATTAACAGTGGTATGGCTGGATCAAAGGGCAGGCATTCTTTTAAAGCCCTTTGCCCTCCAGAATGGTTGGACCAAATAACAACTCCACAAGCAGTGTATTAATATCCCAATTTTGCCACAATCCCTCCAACATTTAATCATTTTCCTTTGATGCATATTGGTCAGTCAGTTAGGTGTGAGGTGGTACCTCAGAGTTGTTTTAAATTGTATTTCTCTACTCAGGAGGGATTAAAAAATACTTTTTCATGTGCTTATTGATAGTTTTGATTTCATCATGTGAAAACTGCCTATTCATATCCCTTGATCTTTTATCAATTGGGGACAAAATGGGGATTTTTGCTTTGTAAATTTGACTTAGTTTCTTATATATTTGGGAAATTAAACCTCTGTCAGAGAGTTTTGTTAGAAAAATGTTCTCCCAGTTTGTTGATTTTCTTCTAATTTTGGTTGCATTGGTTTTGTTTGTACAAAACATTTTAAGTTTTATATAATCAAAGTCAATCATTTTACATTTTGTTATGCTCTCTATCTCTTGCTTGGTTTTAAATTTCTTCCTTTTCAACAGATCTGACAGATATACAATTCTATATTCACTCAATTTATTTATGATTTCACTCTTTATATTGAAGTCATTTACCCATTTTGAATTTATCTTGGTACAGGGTGTAAGATGTTGATGCAAACTTAATTTTTCCCATGCAGTTTTCTAATTTTCCCAGCAGTTTTGTCAAGTAGTTAGTACTTGTCCCCAAAGCTGGGATCTTTGGGTTTATCAAACACTAGCTTGCTGAGGTCATTTACCCCTAGTTGATTCCATTGATTCATCCTTCTACCTTTTACATAGTACCATATTGTTTTGATGATCAACAGTTTATAGTACAATTTAAGATCTAGTACTACTGGGCCCACATCCTTCATATTTTTCTCATTATTTCCCTTGATATTCTTGATTTTTTGTTCTTCCAGATGAATTTTGTTATATTTTCTAATTGTATAAAAGAAGTTTTTGGTAGTTTGATAGGTATGACACTGAATAAATAGATTAATTTAGGTAGCATTGTCATTTTTATTATATTAGCTCATCCTATCCATGAGCAATTGTTTTCCAATTATTTAGATCTAGTTTTAATTGTGGGAAATGTGTTTGTCTTGGCAGATAGATTCCTAAATATTTTATATTGTCTAGAGTGATTTTAAATGGAATTTCTCTTTCTAAATCCTGCCGCTAAATTTTATTGGAAATATACAGAAAAACTAATGATTTATGTGGATTTATCTTGTACCCTGCAACTTTGCTAAAGTTGTTAATTATTTCTACTAGCCTTTTAGTTGATTTTCTTCCATCCATTAAGTATACCATCACATCATCTGCAAAGAATGATAATTTAGTTTCCTCATTGTCTACTTTAAGCCCTTCAATTTCTATTTCTTCTTTGATTGCTACTGCTAGTGTTTCTAGTACAATATTAAATAATAGAGGTGACAATGGGCTTCACTGATGATCTTATTGGGAAGACTTCTAACTTGTCCCCAGGAGAAATGATGAAAGATTAGACCAGGGAATGACACTTCCCTTTTATATAAAAATCTAGTCCTTTTTTTCCCTCTCTTATTGTATGGCAACTTTCTGTAGTCCTGACTTATAATGGGTAAATACAATATTATTGCATTTTTTCCCTATAGATTTGTGAGACAGAAATTTACTTTAATTGGACCCTAATTCAAGGGCCATACTATCTTCAATAAAGCCTGGGATGAAGGCGTGATTCCCTCTCTTATTCCTGCAACCTTGAAGTTTTCACTACTGTCATTCTCTATGTTTCCTAAAGCCACTCTTGGCCATGTGCTTTCTATCTCAGAATCCTTACTTCCACCTGCTTGCATTACTTCTCACATTTTCCTTTAATTATCTTTCTAAGGAAATTGTCCTCAGGATTTACACCTTCCCTTGATAAAGATTGCACCTTTGTTCTTGTATAGGGCTACGATGGAAGCATCGCTGAGTTCTGGGGGCATGTCTTCCTCTTCCCATATGCTGGTCAGCACTATATGGAATGCCTGAAGCACGTTTCCATTTAAGGCCTTGTACACCTCGGTTGGGATCCCGTCTTTACCGGGTGCCCTGCCTGCACTCATTTGTTTAATGGCTTTTTTGGACTTCCTCTATTGAAAGAGGGATGTCAAGTTGTTCAATGGTGTGGTTTTGGGGGATCTGGTCAAGGGCTCTTTGGTTGACTGAAGAGGGTCGGTTGAAGAGGGAATATGGGAAGAGGAAGACATGCCCCCAGAACTCAGAGATGCCTCCATCGTAGCCCTATATAAGAACAAAGGCTCACGAGCAGCCTGTGACAACTACAGAGGCATCTCACTGCTCTCCACTGCCTGAAAGATCCTCGCCCGTGGTATACTCAACAGACTCCTGTCATCTGTTTCAGAGCAGAACCTGCCTGAATCACAATGTGGTTTCCGACCAGATCGCAGCACCATCGACATGGTCTTCACAGAGAGGCAAATGCAGGAAAAATGCCTTGAGCAGAACCTGAGTCTCTACATTGTCTTCATAGACCTGACAAAGGCGTTTGACACAGTGAACAGGGACGCATTGTGGGTGATCCTCAGCAAGCTCGGTTGCCCAGCAAAATTCGTCAAACTGATCCAGCTCTTTCATGTCGACATGACAGGGGAAGTCCTATCTGGTGGAGAGACTTTTGATCGCTTCAACATCTCCAATGGCGTGAAACAAGGCTGTGTCCTCGCTCTGGTACTATTCAACCTATTTTTCACCCAAGTATTATGACATGCTGTGATGGATCTAGACCTGGGCGCCTATATCAAATACCAACTGGATGGCTCACTATTTGACCTTCACCGCCTGACTGCAAAAACAAAGACAACAGAGAGACTCATCCTGGAAGCTCTCTTTGCAGATGACTGTGCTCTCATGGCCCACCAAGAACATCATCTCCAAACCATTGTGGACAGGTTCTCCACCGCAAAAAACTGTTTGGCCTGACTGTCAGCCTCAGCAAAACAGAGGTGCTGTTCCAACCCGCACCAGGGAGGCCAACGAACCAGCCGTGCATTACAATCGACAGCAGGCAGCTTTCTAACGTCAACACTTTCAAGTACCTGGGCAGCACCATCGCCAACGACGGGTCCCTAGACCACGAGATTAATGCCAGGATCCAAAAGGCCAGCCAGGCACTTGGGCGGCTGCACTGCAAAGTCCTCCAACACAGCGGTGTAAGCACTGCGACGAAGCTCAAAGTGTACAACGCAGGGGTCCTCAGCTCGCTCCTGTACGGCTGTGAGACATGGACACTGTACCGGAAGCACATGAAACAGCTGGAGCAATTCCACCAACGCTCCCTCCGGTCAATCATGAGGATCCGATGGCAGGACCGAATCACCAACCAGGAAGTCCTGGACAGAGCCAACTCCACCAGCATCGAAGTCCTGGTCCTCAAAGCCCAGCTACGATGGTCTGGACACGTCATCCGCATGGACCCACAGCGAATACCAAGACAGGTATTCTATGGTGACCTGTCAGCTGGACTCAGGAAACAAGGCCGGCCAAAGAGAAGATTCAAGGATCAGCTAAAGTCCAACGTGAAGTGGGCTGGCATGACACCAAAGCAGCTAGAACTTGCTGCCTCTGACAGAAGCAGCTGGCAAACCCACATTCACCATGCCGCCACCACCTTTGAGGATGAGCGACGTCGACGTCTTGCCGCTGCGCGTGAACGCCGACACCAGGCCACAACCGCACCTCCCGTAACAACTGGCATCCCAGGCCCCATGTGCCACAGGCTCTGCGCCTCAGCCTTGGACTCCAAAGCCACATGAGGGTACATCAATAGATGATAATGCACAAAGACAGCCGTCATTCTCAGTCACTGAGAGACTACCACTAACTAACTAGCTGATAAAGATTGACTTGTCTGTGTCCTTTATTCTTCACCCATTTTCTCAGACTCCTTGCTCCTTCTGGAGCCCAAACCCACAAAGGAAAATTCTTTTTATAAAAGCCGCTGGCAGGCCTGTTATAGAGACAGTAATAGTACTTACCTTCCAGTGTTCTTAATGACAATAGATAAATTTACAAACCTGAAAGTACTCTATATAAATACTAGCTGGGACACAGGTCACCCACCAATGCATAAGAAAACACTTCTTTTCCTTCCTTTGTTCAATTCATGTGACCTTGGTAGATACACAAAAATTCACCATTCCTAGTTGTTGGTGAGAGAGTTCCCTTTTGAATGTGGTGAGGTTTGCCATTTTATGAAAAGAGAGTCCTGGTGCTCTTTTGAAGCACTTTAGCTATTTTTATGGATCAATACAAGAGACAACAGTCAAACAGAACTACTGGCATGACAAAACACAATTCCACTTTTTCAGGGAAGAATCTCTATATCTATATATGTATCTGTCTATGTATGTGTCCATCTATGTGTGTATATACATACATAGAGAGGCAGAGAGAGAGAGAGAAAGAGAAAGAAAGAGAGAGAGAGAGAGAGAGAGAGAGAGAGAGAGAGAGAGAGAGAGAGAGAGAAAGAGAGAGAGAAAGGAAATAAAGAGAAAGAGAGAGGGTACAAATATACATTTATTTGAGAAGAATGTTGAACATGGAGTTACAGACCTCAGTTCAAATCCTAGATCATCCATTTGCTAAAATTATAGCCTTGGTCAAGTCACCCCTTCTCTAGGCCTCAGTTTTATTATCTTTAAAATGATGATGATAGCATCATGTAATGTATGTATATATAGAGAGATATATATGGATATATTTATACACACAATGTGCAAGCATATATGTATTCTATAAATAAGCATGCATGCATATATGTATATTTGTATATATGTATTCAAATACACATACATATATGTATTAAAGATATTCATCCCCTCAAATAAATAAATCAAACTTTCCCATTTGTTATGACAAGAAAAATGCCTAATCTTTAGTGGAAGACCTCTAATATTGCTTTGGCTTTTTGCCATTAACAGATGTTTACAAGCCTAAGTCATAGACAGAGATGAATTGATGATCTTTTTCCTTCTATACAACTAAACAGAAAGATAGTAGGCTAAAAAGTAGTCTTGGTAAACAGTATTTGTCATTGTTTCTCAAGTTTTATTGTTTAGTGACAAACAATTTAAAAGCACAAGTAATTGTTTTTTATGTTTCATTGACTGCCTCTGATTACCATGCTAATTATATTGCAAACATACCCTGGGATCCCCAGAAAATAGCAAATTTTATGTTATTTCAAGGTAAAGTACTTGTTCAGAGATCACTGAAGCAAGACTACTTTTCTGCTGGGTATGGAAAAACAAAATAGGTTTTCCTTGAAAATCTATGCAAATGAAATGCATTTCATGTTTACTTAAGAAAATAAAGGCAAAATATTTCAGATTTAAATGGCAAATGGAAGCTTCCTAATTTTTAAAGATTCTTGTAAATATTATTTCTTTGGTCTGTCCATTGAACATTTCTAGTGAAAATATATATTTGAAGGTAACTCTTGTGAGGTAGCATCTTAAGAAGATTGCAGTCTATCAATGAGGTGAACTACTGTGCTAGGCTGAATTTTGCCTTAAGCCTCTGAAAATCTGCTCTCTCTAAATCCCATAAGTGAACCAAATGAATGTTTGCAGTAAATGGAGCCTTCCAGGACTTCTGGGAAGACTAGACTATCTCTTCCTGAATAAAATGACCTAACCTTTCCATTAGAAAGACTGAAAAGTAGATGCAATTTACAAACCAACCAGTGCCCTGTGAAACTCAGCTGGTTTAAGAATAAGAGAGTGTCACAAACATTTATATAGCAGATATATTATATGTCAAGCACTGCCCCTATTCTAATCACTTTTTACAAATATTATCTCATTTGATGCTCACAACATCCCTGGGAGAAAGGTGCTATCATTATCTCCCCTCTATAATTGAGGAAACTGAGGTAGATAGGAATGAAATTACTTCCCCAGCTAATCACACAGTAAGTATGTGTCTGAGGCTAGATTAGAATTTAGATTGTCCTGAATTTGGGTCTGGAATTCCATCCCCTGTACTACCAACTGCCTCCAGTTTAATGTTCCAGGTTGAATATAGAAGTTCAATCCTTCCTCTATAGAATCTCTCTCTTTTTTAAAATCCTTACCTTCCATCTTAAAATCAATACTATGTATTGGTTTCAAGGTAGAAGAATGGTAAGGGCTAGACAATGGGGGTTAAGTGACTTGCCCAGGGTCACAGAGCGAGGAAGTGTCTGAGGCCCCTTCTCTAGGCCTGGCTCTCAATACACTGAGCTACCCAGCTGTCCCCCTCTATAGAATCTCTTGAAGTTTAAATTTGACCTTACTCACTATTCAACTTAAGCAAACTCTTACTTTCTGCTTTTAAAACTCTCCCTTCTCTCTTTAACCTATTCCTTATCTTTCTTCAAAGTCAATAACTTCCAAATTAGCTTAGAACCATTGGATCATAGTTTTAAAGTTAGAGGGAACCTTAAAAAGGCCCTATATGAAATATATTTTATGGAGGGAAAAAACTGAGGCCTGAAGAAGCAAATTGACTTGCAAAAATTCACATTTTCTATAATCAGTTGTGCTGGTATTTTGACATGATCTGCAGACTTCAAATCAAGTGTTCTTTCTACTGTGTCAGGGTGATTTCCCCTAAATCCTGATGTCTCTTTTGATTTCTAGTCTTTTACCTCAAATGGACTGTGATATAGACCCATGTAGAATTCCCACCATAACTTCCAAACTTTTCTGAAACTAATCTCATCCATCTTCTCAATTAATATCACCTTTTAAAAACTGAAAACATAGCACTGAGGCTAACAGCATCATGTAGTTTTAAAAAAATCAAAAACTAAATTGAAGTCAGAAACCTGAGTTTGAGTTCTGACTCCAAAACTAATTAGTCATGTGTCTGCAGATACAGTTCTGAGCTCAGTTTCTTCAACAATAAAACAGATGCTAATACAATTTCTATTTCCAGTTCCAATTAGACAATTATATGAATAAAGGCTTTGAATAGAAGGACAAGGGCTTAAGAAGATTTTGATGGTTTCAGAATTATGAAGGACAAAGCCTACATTTTTGAAGGGAAATTTTGGGAGTACATGATGAGAAATTAAGAGAAGAAAGAGAACTTCAGTTGATGGAAAAGGGCAAGATAGTATAAGAGGAAGCACTTATGGTAGAAGTCGAAAAAATCCTTGAATATTTCTTCAAATGACTTCATTTGAAGAAAATTTCAGGAGGATTTGAGCCAAAGGACTTAAAAAGGTTGACAAAAAGGGAAACAGCAGAAAAGAAAAAAAGAGGAGAAAATATTTAAAAGAAGAGAAAAATGAGAAGAAGGAGGAGGGGGAGGAAAACAAGAACAAGAACAAGAACAAAAACAAGAAGAAGAACAAAAAAGAGACAAAATAAGAGAAAGCAAGTCAAGGATTTCAAAGTGACTAGGTACTCAGGAGGTAAGGAGAATTTGCCCTTAATATGGCACATTCACAAACATTAACCATACACTAGGTCACAGAAACATGGCATACAAATGCAGAAAAGCAGAAATAATAAATGCAGCCTTTTCAGATCATAAGGCAATAAAAATAATGACCAATAAGGGTACATGGAGAACCAAATAAAAAATTAATTGGAAATCAAATAATATGATAATCCAAAATCATTTAGAGAACAAATGACATAAAAAATTAATAATTTCATTGAGGAAAATGACAATGGTGAGACATCCATTCAAACCTTATGGGATGCAGGCAAAGCGGTAATCAGAGGAAAATTCATATCCCTGAGTGCATATATTAACAAACTAGGGAGGGCAGAGAAATTCAAATAAAAAAAAATTGAAAGCAAACAAATTAAAAACCCCAGAAGAAAACCAAACTAGAGATCCTAAAAATTAAGGGAGAAATCAATAAAATCAATAGTGATAGAACAATTAAATTAATAAATAAGACTAGAAGCTGGTACTTTGAAAAAAACCAAACAAAATAGACAAAGTACTGGTAAATCTAATTAAAAAAAAAGGAAAGAAAAAAAGCAAATTAACAGCATCAAATAATGAAAAGGGGGACATCACCTCCAATGAAGAGGAAATTAAGGCAATCATTAAAAATTATTTTGCCCAATTATATGGCAATAAATATCCCAATCTAGGCGATATGGACGAATATATACAAAAATATAAACTGCCTAGACTAACAGAAAAAGAAATAGAATTCTTAAATAATCCCATATCAGAAAATGAAATCCAACAGGCCATCAAAGAACTCCCTAAGAAAAAATCCCCAGGGCCTGATGGATTGACAAGTGAATTCTATAAAACATTCAAAGAACAGCTAATCCCAATACTATATAAACTATTTGACACAATTAGCAAAGAGGGAGTTCTACCAAACTCCTTTTATGACACAAACATGGTACTGATTCTAAAACCAGGCAGGTCAAAAACAGAGAAAGAAAACTATAGACCAATTTCCCTAATGAATATAGATGCAAAAATCCTAAATAAGATACTAGCAAAAAGACTCCAGCAAGTTATCAGAAGGGTCATTCACCATGATCAAGTAGGATTTATACCAGGGATGCAGGGCTGGTTCAATATGAGGAAAACCATCCACATAATTGACCACATCAACAAGCAAACCAACAAGAACCACATGATTATCTCAATAGATGCAGAAAAAGCCTTTGATAAAATACAACACCCATTCCTATTAAAAACACTAGAAAGTGTAGGAATAGAAGGGTCATTCCTAAAAATAATAAACAGTATATATCTAAAACCATCAGCTAATATCATCTGCAATGGGGATAAACTAGATGCATTCCCAATAAGATCAGGAGTGAAACAAGGATGCCCGTTATCACCTCTATTATTTAACATTGTACTAGAAACACTAACAGTAGCAATTAGAGAAGAAAAAGAAATTGAAGGCATTAAAATAGGCAAGGAGGAGACCAAGTTATCGCTTTTTATGGATGACATGATGTTCTACTTAAAGAATCCTAGAGATTCAACCAAAAAGCTAATCAAAATAATCAACAACTTTAGCAAAGTTTCAAGATACAAAATAAACCCGCATAAGTCATCAGCAATTCTATATATTTCCAACACAGCTCAGCAGCAAGAACAAGAAAGATAAACCCCATTCACAATCACCTTATATAAAATAAAATACCTAGGAATCCACCTCCCAAGAGAAACACAGTAACTATATGAACACAACTACAAAACACTCTCCACACAACTAAAACTAGACTTGAGCAATTGGAAAAACATTAACTGCTTATGGGTAGGATGAGCCAATGTATAAAAATGAACATCCTACCCAAACTTATTAATTTATTTAGTGCCATATCCATTGAACTTCCAAAAAAATTCTTTACTGATTTAGAAAAAACCATAACAAAGTTCATTTGGAAGAACAAAAGATCAAGGATATCCAGGGAAATAATGAAAAAAAAAAATACAAAGGAAGGGGCCCTTGCAGTCCCAGATCTCAAACTATATTACAAAGCAGAGGTCATCAAAATAATTTGGTACTGGCTAAGAGACAGAAAGGAGGATCAGTGTAATAGACTTGGGGCAAGTGACCTCAGTAAGACAATATATGATAAACTCAAAGATCCCAGCTTTTGGGACAAAAATCCACTATTTCATAAAAACTGCTGGGAAAATTAGAAGACTGTGTGGAAGAGATTAGGTTTGGATCAACACCTCACACCCTACACCAAGATAAATTCAAAATGGATGAATGACTTGAACATAAAGAAGGAAACTATAAGTAAATTAGGCAAACACAGAATAGTATACATGTCAGACCTTTGGGAAGGGAAATATTTTAAAACCAAGCAAGACATAGAAAGAGTCACAAAATGTAAAATAAATAATTGTGACTACATCAAATTAAAAAACTTTTGTATAAATAAAACCAATGTAACCAAAATCAGAAAGGAAGCGACAAATTGGGAAACAATTTTCATAAAAACCTCTGACAAAGGTTTAATTACTCAAACTTACAAAGAGCTAAATCAATTGTACAGAAACTCAAGCCATTCTCCAATTGATAAATGGGCAAGGGACATGAATAGGAAGTTTTCAGATAAAGAAATCAAAACTATTAATCAGCACATGAAAAAGTGTTCTAAATTTCTTATAATCAGAGAGATGCAAATCAAAACAACTCTGAGGTATCACCTCACACCTAGCAGATTGGCTAACATGACAGCTTTGGAAAGTAATGAATGCTGGAGGGGATGTGGCAAAGTAGAGACACTAATTCATTGCTGGTGGAGTTGTGAATTGATCCAACCATTTTGGAGGGCAATTTGGAACTATGCCCAAAGGGTGATAAAAGACTGTCTGCCCTTTGATCCAGCCATAGCACTGCTGGGTTTGTACCCCAAAGAGATAATAAGGAAAAAGACTTGTACAAGAATATTCATAGCTGCACTCTTTGTGGTGGCCAAAAATTGGAAAATGAGGGGATGCCCTTCAATTGGGGAATGTCTGAACAAATTGTGGTATCTGTTGGTGATGGAATACTATTGTGCTAAAAGGAATAATAAAGTGAGGAATTCAATGGAGGCTGGAACAACCTCCAGGAAGTGATGCAGAGCGAAAGGAGTAGAACCAGGAAAACATTGTACACAGAGACTGATACACTGTGTTACAGTGGAACATAATGGACGTCTCCATTAGTGTCAATGCAGTGATCCTGAACAATCTGCAGGGATCTAGGAGAAAAAAGACTATCCACAAGCAGAGGACAAACTGTGGGAGTAAAAACAATGTGGAAAAGCAACTGCTTGACTACAGGGGTTGAGGGGACATGTCTGAGGAGAGATTCTAAATGAACACTCTAATGCAAATATCAACAACATGGAAATGGGTTTGAATCAAGAACACATGTGATACCCAGTGGAATCGTATGTTGTCTAGGGGAGAGGTGGGGGGGGGGGGGAGAAAATGATCTTTGTCTCCAATGAGTAATGCTCGGAAATGACCAAATAAAATAATGTTAAAAAATTAAAAAAAAAAAACCAACACCTTTCCTCATATCTTGGAATCAGTAATAAGTATTGGTTCCAAAGCAGAAGAATATTAAGGGCTAGACAACTGAATTAAGTGTCTTTATCAGGGTCACACAGTTAGGAAATATCTGAGCCTAAATTTAAACCCAGGACCTTCCATTTCAAGTCATAGCTCTCAATGAACTCAGCCATCAAGGTCCCTTGATTATACATTTTTAAACATAATATACATTACTAACATTTTCTTAAGTCAAGACTACAAAATAATAAATTAATCCTCATTTCTAGCAATTCCTTCTTTATTTCTAGGAATTCTTAATTGATTGCCAAACTGTAAATGCTTACACTGAGAAAATCAACAATAAGCCCTGACTCTTAGAAGCTATTTGGATCCAGATATAGCAGGCCCATGCAGAGAACTCCCCGACCCCTATGATATGTAAGATTATATAACTACTATCCCCTTTTAGTGATTCACTTTGGAACACATTATAGGGCCTGGAGAAATCTAGAAAATTTAAATCGAAAGATTATGGAAGTTTTGGGACAGAAACTGAAGATTGCCTTCAAAGGGAATAGAAATCAATTAGGAGAAGTTCTATTCTGGATCTGATTCTCACAAGGAAGGATGAGCTAACTGTTAGAGTGAAAATGATAGGACTCTGAAAAAGGCATAACAATTCACCAATGTCCTGACATGCTATCACAAAAATCAAAGAAGGATGTGTCTTACCTGGACCAGTTCATTTTAGGATCTATAACAGAGGAAAGGAAAGATTAACATAGTTTGATATGACATAAATAGGGGCTAAACACACAATTTCATTAATACAGGAAACTCAGTTCTGGCTGGTTACCTTTTTTGCACTGAGAAGTTCAATAAATTACCAAGGTCATATAGCCATCATATGACAGGAGCAGTCTCTATTCATTATAGGAAGATGCCTCTCTAGTCTGATATGAACCCTGAAAGCATCAGCAATATGTTCAATTTGAAAAGAATGCATGAATCTAGGAAAAAGAGATGTTGAGATGAAAGCTTTCTAATTGTAGAATAGGCTTCTTCAAGAGACAATACCCATCTCCAGCCTGTAGTTCTTTAAGCAAAGTCTGGGTGAACCTTTATAAAACATGACAGAAAAAGGAATCTCATTTAGACAGAAGTTGGACTAGATGATAGTGGAAGTCCTTTCCAAATCTGTATTCTATAATATATTACTTGCAATAGCTACCTTATGAGTCAGCTCAAAGACATCATTTAGTAAATCTTAATAGATATATAAGTATAAATTATCATTATAATCCATTATTTTAATTATTATTAGTCACTTATTTCTGCTTATGATTCTACCATTCTTCCTATAACTCAGGATAGGAGGGAGAGTCAAAATGAGGGCATAGAGGCGGCGAAAGTTGAGACCTCTAAAAACCCTTCCTTACTGATTACAAACTAAATGCTCCCAGGGGACTGAAAATCAAACCTAACAATGAGACAGAGCCAAGAAACCCTCCTTCAGGACTCAACTTAAAAGGTACACCCCCCCCCAAAAGCCTGAATTTTAAAACACTCAGTTTTAAGGAGAAGAAAGAAGGAAGGTCCCAGGCCTCCCCCCCCCAACTAGAATACTAAGCCTCCAGGGCAGCTGGAACCTCTGGGTGGGCAAGGGTGCTGGTATGGAGGGAATACCTTGTGAGCAAAGCTGTGCCAGGATCAGAGTGTCAAACACAGGCAGTGGGGAAGCAGTTGGAGAAGAAACGCAGAGCTCAGAGTGCAGAGTAGGCAGTCTAGTTGCAGCAGCATAGACACTCCATATTGCCCACCCTCTCTTCCCAAGGTTTTGGCCTGAGGGCATATACAGCTCAAACCAGCTGGACTTAATCCCATCAAAATCTTCAGAGGGCAGGAAAGCTCAGGCTCCAACATTCCTCCCCCACAGACTATGCTGAGAGAATTGCTGACTAAACTCCAAGGGTGAAACTTGACAGAAAAGCCCACAGATCCAACAAAAAAATGAGAGGAGCAAGAGCACAGGCAACTACAAGGAGTAAAGACAGGGTAAATATGAGCAAACAACAGAAAAAGAAAAAAGAAATTACAATCAACAGCTTCTATACAGGCAATGAACAAAGAGCAAGCAGAACAGAGAATGATGAGAGAACACCAAGCCAAAAAAAAACAAAACAAAAAAAAAAAACAGAAACCCCAGAGAATTGGATACAGGCTGTGGAAGAACTCAAAATGCAATTCAAAACACAGTTAAGAGAGGCTGAAGATAAATTTAAAAGCAAGATAAGTCATCTGGAAACAGAAAACATTGTCTTGAAAGCCAAAATTAATCAGCTTGACAATGAGGCAAAGAAGATGAAAGGTGACCTTCAAAGAAAATCAGACCAGAAAGAGAAGGATGACCAAAAAGCCAGGGATGATTTCCAGTCTTTAGCAACCAGAATACAACAATTAGATGCAAGCAACTTTATAAGGCAGCAGGACACAATAAAACTAAATCAAAAGAATGAAAAATTTGAGGAAAATATGAAGCACCTCATTCACAAAACAGAAAATTTAGAAAAGCATTCTAGGAGAGACAACTAAAGAATCATTGGTCTACCAGAAGACCATGACAAAAGAAAAAGTCTGGACATCATACTACAAGAAATTATGCAAGAAAACTGCCTCAATATTCTAGAACAAAACAGAAAAGTGGAGATTGAAAGAATCCACAGATCACCTCCTATACTCAATCCCCAACTGACAACAACTGAAAGACTGAAAGGCATGGAATATGATATTCTAGAAAGCAAGGGAACAAGGTCTACAACCAATAATCAACTACCCAGCAAAACTGAATATATTCTTACAGGGGAAAGTATGGTCATTTAACAAAATAGACGAATTCTAAGCATTTGTAAATAAAAGACCATACCTGAACAGAAAATTTGATGCCCAAGCACAGAACTCAAGAGAATCATCAAAAGGTAATTAAGAAAGAGGGAAAAAAAGAAAAACAAAACAAAGCTTTTTTTTGAGAGACCCAATAAGTTAAAATGATATGTATCCCTATAAGAAAAGAAGTCATTGGTAACTCTTAAAAATTGTTATTATCACCTGGGCAGCTAGAAGAGGGAACAGTGATGAATTGTATAGGATGAAATTCCAAGACATAAATATGTATATAGATATATGTATACATAAATACATATATATATGTATATATATACAGATAGAAATAAAAATAGGTTAATACTAAAAGAAATGGGAAAAGAAAAAAGGGGGTAAATTTATATTTCACAAAGAAGCTCATGGCGGGAGGGGGGAGAACATCAATACACTGGATGGGTAAAGAGGTTGGAGATAGGAAATACTCAACTCTTACATTAATTGAAATTGACTCAAAGAGGGAAGAACAATCAAATACATAGGGGCAGAGAATTGATTTGTGCCCTATAGGGAAGTAGAAGGGTATCAAACAGATTGGTGGGGAGGGAAGAAGTACAAGGGGGGGGGTAGTTTAAAAAGACTGTGAAGAAAATAAGAGGGGAATAAAAAAGGAAAGTGTAGAAAGAGAAGTAAAATAAGGGTGGGAATTAGGGGCACTGGTTAAAAACAAAACATTGGTGTAGAATGAAATAGTGAAAGCAGAAAAGGCAGGACTAGGAGTAGAAATCAAAATTCTAGGAAATACAAAGCTGGTAATCAAAACTCTGAATGTGAATGAAATGAACTCACCCATAAAACACAAGTGAATAGCAGAGTGGATTAGAAACCTTTAACTCAGTATAAGAAAATGGTGCTATTGTTTAATTGATATTCTTCCCTAAGATATTCTTTAAGTCATTACTGATTGTTTCTTCCAAATATCTTCTTCATTTGTACCTTCATTTTTATTTTAAAATTTTGATAAATTTTATTTTTATATCACCTTCATTTCTTAGGTATAGTCTCTCTTCTCCTCTCAGAAAATCATCTCTTTTAACAAAGAATAAAAAACCATGTTCAACAAAGTAACCAATATATCTAAAATATCTGAGATTACTTGGAATATTTCACATTCATAACTCAAAAGATGAATTAGTAAATTTTTTACAACTAAGGAGAAATTACCTAAGATATACTTTTAATTTGAATTTGCGTTATCATTTCCTCCATGACTTTCTTAAGTCTAGATAATCAACAAAACAATAAATCTGACCCTGACTTGTAGTGTTTGACAAATTCCTTGATATGAATTTGATTATATTGAAATTTTAAAAATTGTTCTTGCAAGTCAATTCCAGCTGGATCTAGCACATCTCTGAATAGCCCCTGCCTAAAGAACAAAGGAAGGTGAGAGGCCCTTTCATAACTCTACTTTTGTATTAAATGTTGTCTTTATAAGGTTATAGCATTTAGTTTTATTTGTTCTCACTTTGGAGAAGGGAGAAGAAATGTCTCCTGGGTCACTGAATAGGGCAAAATTAATGTGACCTGGAATGAGCCCTCTACCTAGGTGAAGAAGTGCATTACTATCCTCAGGCATACTTTAAATTGTTCACCCTGGAGTAAGTCCTAATTAGGGTTCTGGACTGGAGGGCTAGTGATAATGTTTGAATGCAAAATACTTAAAACTGAAACTGGGGCCTCATCTGAGACTGTTCCCAGATGCATTAAAAATAGTGTGAAATTTGCCCAGGAGTCAATGCCCACAGGAGACTAATCTCAGACAATATTCAAGTTAATTTATTTTATAATTTATTATGCCCTGAGGCAGTCAGGTATTTCTTCTTCTCTTATTCTTGGCCATTTCTTTTCATCCCTTCCCTGTAGGTGACCCAGATACCATTTGCCAGGAAGAGAAACAGAGAAAATAAGGGCAAAGTAATCAATAGAAGAGATGCCTCTCTCTCTCTCTGATGGCACTCCATGCCCAAGTTAGTATGATATAGTAAAAAGAGGTTCATATTATATCTCTGCCACCAGTTATTATATTATTTTAGATAAGCCTTTTCACCCTAAATCTTAGTTTCTTCATAGGTAAAATGAAATATGAAACTTTTACATTCCCATAAAACTTTGTATATAAATTCCATCTCCACACTCAGGATTTACTGACTTCTTCTTTGATGATGTTATTTTTTTA
Organism: Monodelphis domestica; assembly: GCF_027887165.1. Classification (NCBI taxonomy): domain Eukaryota; kingdom Metazoa; phylum Chordata; class Mammalia; order Didelphimorphia; family Didelphidae; genus Monodelphis; species Monodelphis domestica. The sequence continues at coordinate 107,542,560 of NC_077230.1, read as the reverse complement.
ATATTTTTATTTTGAATATTTTTCCATTATCCTCAACTTTACAGTTGTATGTATCCTACATTACAGCTTCAGGTGCACAATTTGCTTCTTCTATTTCCTACTTGGTCCCCTTCAGTCATTTTCTTCACAGATACAGGTGCTTAATGTGAGTTTTTTTTTTGTTTGTTTGTTTTCTGCAAAGACTAAGGGGAATGAGGCAGGAATGATTTTCAAATAAAAGATATGTAAAGATTAAATTTTACTCTCCCATGATAGTGAAAATGAAAATATGTAACTCTTCCCTGATTATAAAAATTTTAATTGTAATCCCTGTGTGGAGAAGAAAACTAAAACAAGTTCTGGACTTTCTGCCACTGAGTTGGAACAAACAGCAGTGGAGTATTACAGAGAAGATATTAACAAGACTGACAGTTGGTGGGGCAAGGGGCAACTGGGAGTAGCAGTTGGTCTTGTGATGAGGACTTCCTTGCTGACCCAGGAAGTGGAAGGAGCTCTCTCCCAGTCTCTGGATAGAAGTGGATTTATTCCTGTGTGCTTTCCCTTGGTTCCTGAGATTGTGTCATCTACAAAAGGACTTCAGGGAAGCAGTTTGGACTGTAAGGCCTGTCTTTAGGGGTATCAGCTTGAAGAGACAGGTCAAACCAAGCTCAGTACTTTTCTTGTTGCTTGCTGTCTACCACTATGACTTTGACTTTAAGAAAAATAGTACAGATTAGCATAGACAGGAATAAAGAAAACCCTCCACCAGTCTGTTAGGCCTGGTCTCAGCTCAAAAGCTGAGAGAGACTCAAACCTCATCTAGGGAACCCCTCTTCCATCTTCCCTCTCCAATCCAAACTTGTTATTAAAATTTATCTTTATTTGAATATCACAGTCAGATAAGAGGACTAACATTTCAGGAGATATAGACAGCTATTCAACTATAAACAGTCCTTATTGGACCCCTGCTGGGTGACTAAGTCTGGTGGGGAGGCTTGTCCCTCAGGAGGGTCTGTGCTTACCTTCTCTGGGACAACTTTAGCATTAATCCTTAGAGAAGACATCCCCACAAGCTATCATAAGTGGACCATTTCTCAGGAACCCCCTTTTTCAAAAATAGCCTCTTGGCAATGGACATCTCTCCTTTTACCTCACCAGCAGCCATATTCCCTCTCTCCTTTCAACTTCTCATTTCCCTGCTATAAAACCTTCCATCTCCACTGTTCAATCAATCCCACACATTTTTCTCAATAAATATTACACCTGCCTGTTTTTAGAATACCCTACCTAAAGTTGAGTATGAAGATCTGTCCATGTTAGATTTAATCACCAAAGATGTAAACACCCCATTTCACACATTAAGTGGGTCGCCTGTGACCCATGTGTGAAATAGTGGGTGATGAATCTAAAATCAACTGACTGCCCCTGGGCAGTCCTAAAACAAAACATCAACTGTTATTGGTAGATGTAACATTAGGGGAAGAGACAGGAAGTGATGCAAAGGAAACATCTTTAAAAGGAGCTGTTACTTCCTGTGAGGGAGAATACTTCATTCCTTGGAGTGCTGACTGGACCTGAAACCCTGTTTCTTGGTGAGGCTGATAAAGAATCTGCTAACGGAGTGACATGTGATGAGTGAAAAGCTGACTCTTAACTGCTGGATTTTCTGAAAAAACTATCCTCAGGAAGACCTACTTTCTTCCAGTATCCCCAGGGCCTTGCTACAAGGGCCAAAGCCCCTCCAGCTAAGAACTAACTCTCCCTGTCCAGGCTGAGAGGACCAGAGATAAATTACTTAGTGCTCAGGCTAGATAACTTTACCTTATTCTTTCTCTGATTTCTTGCTTCACTCTTTCTAAATGTTGTAAATAAATTGTAAATAAAATCTCTTTGGAATTAAATTCCTGAGGACCACACTCATAAAATATAATGTCCAACCCTTTTTAAATTACCCCTTTTTTCCCCTTAAAGTTGGATGAGGTTATAAAAAAACAGGCTTGTCATAGCATACATTCATGATATTTTAGTATTGTTCAAGATGATAGGAAAACTATAGTTACCTTAAATTTCCTTGGATAAAATTTCCCTGGAGTGAGCATGATGATATGTATTGGGGAAAGAACACTGAATGTGAACTCAAAGAACTTGTACTCATAGTCTAACCCTGATCCTTCATAACTGTGTTATCCTGGGCAAATCACAGAACCTTTCTAGTACTCAGGTTCTACATTTGGAAATGAGTAGATCAATTAAGAATTAAACAATTAAGAATTAAAGAAAAATTTCACAATTGTTAAAGAGCTTAGAGAACAATTGGAATAAGCCTTCCCTATGATAAATATCTCTTCTATAATACTTGACAAATGTTCAAGTATTCTATTAAAGATGGCCAATGAAGTGATTCCAACTAAGTACCATGGAAGTCTATCTTATATCTGGATGACTGTAATTGTTGGGAAGATTTTCATTACATTAAGCTAAACTTTGTGTCTTACAAACTTCTATTAATTTTTCCTGTAGTCAAGTAAAACAAATATAATTTTTCTTTTGCATGTAATCCTTCAAATATTTGAAGGCAATAATCATATGAACCCCTGAGAAAACTGTTTTTACTCCATTGGTTGAGTGAAATGTAGGGTGATTACTAAGAAAGTTTATTACTGGTAAAACTAGATTGAAAAAATTTGCCAACATTAAGGAATTTAAGAATACTCAATTAAAGTGAAGTAGGCAAGTTGATACCTTATTCATTGAATGTCCTTCTGAGCCATAATGGACTGGCATTGCCACTCCATTGGAGTGGTGAAAATAAGATTTATGAATTTAAGAATTATAATTTTAAAATATTGAATTAAGAGGTTTTCTATTTTTTTAGCTTTGAAAATGTATCTAATTAAATTATTTTTGATGCAGAATATTGTATCACTTATTTTTCTCCCTCAGCAATCATTAATTGGTATAACACATATTTAATTATTGAGGTGGTTATAACACTAAACAATGGCCATATAATCAAGTCTCCTTACAGAGTGAGTGAATAGCTTGAGTCACCATACCTTTTGGCAAATCCCCCAGACAGTGAGAGAATGTTCTAGGACAAAAGACAACATTCTGGTATGGTTGAAATAGAAGTTCAGACCTTGGGTAAATCAGGATAGTATATATGAGATCCAAAGAATTGTAGTTGGTAAAAAAAAAAGATAAAGGAGATTCAGTCAGCTATGTTTATACTAGTTGGATTTTCTTTTTACGGATAATTATAATTATCTTAACTTGCGGTGCTACTCCTTATACTGATTATTCTCTTTTATTTTAAAAAGGTCCTGGTCAAGGAGTATCTAATGTTGAATCAAAAAACTTATTTTAAAAATATTTGATAACTATTTTAACATAATTTTTGGCTTTGCATTTTCATATAGTTTACTTTATGCATTAAAAACATTATTCTGAAAGGGAGATCTTAGTCTTAACCAGACTACCAGATGAGTCCATTACACACAAAGTTTTAAATAAAAAAGTGTCAAAAATGAGAAAAATAAAGCATCTGATCACAAATAAACTATGATAGTGATGACATGGAAGATCAAGACTCAGAAGCCAAAAAGCTGCAAGGAAAGCCTCAAAAAAAAAATCGGAAAGGGACACAAAGCTAACAATAATTATTGTTAAGAACAAAAAAAGTTTCAATTTCAAGCAAGAGTGGTGGAGGAAAAATTACCTAAAGAAATGAAAGCAAACAAAGAAAATTATGAAAAGACAGTTAACAATTGGGTAAAGGATATAAAAATATTGAAGAAAATACATATTCTTAGACATGAAGGTAAAACAGAAATGGAGAGAATCCACCAATTAGTTCCTGAAATAAATTTCCAAATAACTCTCAGTAATATAGTCAAATTCAAGAGCTTCTAGGCCAAGGAAAAAATACTACAAACATCAGAAAGAAAAGATTAAAATATCATGAAGCCGCATTTAGAATTATATGGGAGTTAGAAGTTTCTCTATTAATGGATCAAAAGGCATAGAATATGATATCCCAAAAAGCAAAAGAACTAGGCTTAAAATGAACATTTCTAGTACAATGTTAAATAATAGAGGTGATAATAGGCATCCTTGCTTCATTTCTGATCTTATTGGAAAGGCTTCTAACAGATCCCCATTGCAGATGATACCTGCTGATAGTTTAAAATATGTACTGTTTATTATTTTTAGGAAAGGCTTATCTATTCCTATACTTTCTAGTGTTTTCAATAGAAATTAGTGTTATATTTTGTCAAAGGCTTTTATGCATTTATTGAGATAATCATGCGATTTCTGTTGGTTTGCTTATTGATATTTGCAATTATAAACATGGTTTTCCTAATTTTGAACCATCCTTGAATTCCTGGTATAAATCCCACCTGGTCATAATGAATGTTCCTGGTAATAACTTGCTGTAGTCTTTTTTCTAGTATTCTATTTAAGATTTTTGCATCTATGTTCATTAGGGAGATCGTTCTGTAGTTTTCTTTCTCTGTTTTTGTCCTGGCTTTGGAATCAGTACCATATTTGTTTTAAAAAAGGAACTTGGTAAAGCTCTTTCTTTGCTTATTTTGCCAAATACTTTGTATAGTATTGGAATTAGTTGTTCTTTAAATGTTTAATAGAATTCACTTGTGAATCTATCTGGCCCTGGGGATTTTTCTTCAGGAATTTCCTTGATGGCTTGTTTGATTTCTTTTTCTGAATTGGGCTTCTTTAAGTATTGTATTTCCCCTTTTGATAATCTGGGTACTTTATATTTTGTTAAATATTTACCCATTTCAATTAGATTGTCATATCTATTTCCATATAATTGGGAAAAATAGTTCTTAATAATGACCTTACTTTGTTCTTCATTAGAGGTATCATTTTTGATACTGTTAATTTGATTCTTTTCTTTCTTTTATTTGATTAGATGAATCAGTTCTTTGTCTATTTTATTTGTTTTTTTTCAAAGTATCAGCTCCTAGTCTTATTAATTAGTTTAATAGTTCTTTTACTTTCAATTTTATTAATTTCTCCTTTAATTTTTAGAATTTGAATTTAGTTTTTAACTGGGAATTTTTAATTTGTTCTTTTTCTATTTTTTTTTAAGTTGCAAGCCAAATTCATTGATCTCTGCCCTATCAGTTTGGGTAGGATTGTCATTTTTATTATTTTAACTCATCCTACCCATGAGTAATTAATGTTTTTACAATTTTTTAGATCTAGTTTTAATTGTGTGGAAAGTGTTTTGTACTGGTGTTCATGTAGTTCCTGTCTTGGTCTTGATAGATATATTTCTAAGTATTTTATATTGTGTAGTATGATTTTAAAATGGAATTTCTCTTTCTAACACTAGCTTTTTAGTGAATTCTCTAGGATTCTTTAAATAGACTTTCATATCATCTGCAAAGAGTGATTGTTTAGTCTCCTCATTACCTATTTTAATTTCTTCAATTTCTTTTTCTTCTTTAATTGCTACTGCTAGTGTTTTTTAACCAAAATGGGGTAGGTGAGGATGTGTTCCCCTGCTGGAAAATGGCTAGTGTTGGCTCAAAAACCCACTTGGAAGGGATTTATACTTCACCCTCTGCAGAAAAAACACAAAGATGCTTCTAAATGGCTCTCAAACCCTCAAGCAATCAGGCATGGACTGTAGTAGCTCATGGATAACAGAAATAGCAAGGAGTTAGGAGGCTAATTATTGCCTAAGGGAAACACACCTAGGTTTCTAAGGCAAGCAGAGAGCAAGCACTCAGCTGTTGACAATGTACTTTACCAGCTGCCCAGAGAGAAACTCCAAGGACTCCCAGCTTCTGTGTTCTAAAGACATGGCAGCAGCAATCATCAATAGTAATAGCAACAGCAACAGCAGCAGGGGAATCAGGAGTGGATGACTGGGACAATGCAGGCAGTTAACAACAGGAGACTGGATCAACAGCAGCAATGCTAGAGGCAGCAGCAAGGAACACTGGCTCAAGCAGATGGGCATGAGAAGTATCTTATCTCTTCTCTTCCAAGAGCCCCCAGCCAGGCGGGCAGGAAAAATGAGAGCTAAAACCCAACAGGAGCAGGGCAGCAGCTTCAAAGAAATTTGGAGTTCTCTCAGAGTTTGCAGGGGGTGTAGGGTGGGGCTAGGGAAGCCTTCGCAGGAGAAATGTTACTTTGCAAAATTTATTTAGGCTATCTTTTAACAAATTGAGAATTCTTTCTCCAACTTTGGTGATTGCCATCAATGTAAAAAATTAAAATTAATATACAATAATTTCAATATTATATTTTATAAGATTTATTACTAATCACTAGAAGTAACAAAATAAAAAAAGTAACAAAGTAAAAGCACAAACCAATGGCTAATCTACCTGTTCAAATAGCCTGCCCCACCAAAGTAGCTATCCAGGAAGCAAATAGAGCTAGTCACAGAAGACCACCCTATTTATCTTCTGTCTATATCAGCACATAATGACAGGAAATCAGCAGGCTCCTGGGAAATATAATTCAAAGACACAAGATTTTCAATTACACACCTTTATCCTGTGTATGTCTCCCCACCCCAAGTGTGTTTCTTGTAGACAACATATGGTAGGATTCTGATTTTTATTCCATTCTGCTTTCTACTTCCTTTTTATGGGTGAGTTCATCCCATTCACATTCACAGTTATGTTTACTATCTGTGTATTCCTCTCCATATTGACTTTCTCCTTTGATTCAACCTTTACTCTTATCTCTCTTAACCTCCCCTCAAACCTATCACTTTTAGTCAATCTCCCCCCTTTTCATTCCATAATGTTACTTCCCTTCCTATCCCATCCCTTCTTATTATTCCCCTCTTATTATAGTTTCTTTTAAATCATCCTCCAACATATTTAAATCACCCTCCTCTCTTGTATTGCTCCCCTCCCCACCAGCCCATTTATAACCCTTCTACTTTTCCATAGGGCATGAAACAATTCTCTGTTCCAATGGATCTTACTATTCTCTCTCTGAGCCAATTCTAATGAGTGTATGATTTAAGTATTACTTATTGTCAACCTCTTCCTTCCATTTTATTGTTCCTCCTCCTCTCTCCCAGTGAGCTTTTTTATGATTTACGCCATTTTATCGCTTTTCCAATTTCCCTCAGTATTATCCTCTTTTTGACTCCTAGCTATATATATATATATATATATATATATATATATATATATATATATATATATATATGTATGTATTAGTAATAGTCTCTTTGTGTATATATATATATATATATGTATTAGTAATAGTCTCTCGGTAACTGAGGATGATGATTGTCTTTGTGCGCTTTCATCTGTGATGTAGATGAGTGTGCCCAAAAAAACACTTGTGCATGAAAGAGATTTAAGTGGAAAAGTCGATGCACAGAGACAGTCCCACTCTCTCTCAGCATTGGAAGCCTGGGTCCATTGGCATGAAAAGTTGTTACACCTGGAGACTTCCTCAGCTGCATTGGATAGCCGTGTTGTACTTTGTGCTCCAACATGCCCTAAGCACTCCACAGTGCTTTGCTGCGTAGCCCTCTCAGCCGTTGAACCTTCTTATTGGTTTCTTCCATCTGTTTGGCTGAAGCAGTCTTCACATGCTGGGTGAGCAAAGCCTTAGTTCACCAGGGGTCTATGACCTGATGGCTACCCTCACAAGGTTTAGCCAGCCTAAATACCATTTATTACTATAACCTCTAGGTGTACTTCTTCTAGGTACCCTGATGATAATAACAATTTGTAAGAGTTTCCAATATCATCTTTTCATATAGGAATACAAATCTTTTGAACTTATTGGATACCTTAATTTATTTCCCTTTCTTAATTACATTTTCATTGTTCTCTTGATTTCTGAATTTGGGCATCAAATTTTCTGTTTAAGTCCAATCTTTTCTTCAGGAATGCTTGGAAATCTCCTATTTTATTAAATGACCAGTAAAAACACCGATGAAAAACAACTGCTTGACTACAGGGTTGGAGGAGATAAGACTGAGGAGAGACTCTAAATGAACACTATAATGCAAATTCCAACAACAGGGAAATGGGTTCGAGTCAAGAACACATGTGATAACCAGTGGAATCATGCGTCGGCTATGGGAGAGGGAAAGGCGGGGGGGGGGGGGGGGAGGAAAAGAAAATGATCTTTGTTTCCAATGAACAATGTATGAAAACGACCAAATAAAATAATGTTTAAATTAAAAAATACATAAAAAAATAAAATAAAATAAAAATGCACCATCTACAAAAAAAAAAATGACCATAATTTCCTCTATAAGAATATAGTGACTTTTGCTGGGTAGTTGATTCTTGGTTGTAGACCCAGTTCCCTTGCTTTCTGGAATATCACATTCCATGCCCTCTGGTCCTTCAGTGTGGATTCATCCAGGTCCTGTGTTATCCTGACTGTAGCTACATGATATTTGAATTGTTTCTTTTTAGCAGTTTGTAATATCTTTTCTTGCTTTGGAAGTTCTTGAACTTGGCTATAACATTCCTGGGCATTGCCAATTGGGGATTTAATTCAGGAGGTGATATGTGGAGTCTTTCAATATCTAATTTACCCTCTTGTTCAAGAATACCAGGGCAGTTTTCTTGGATAATTTCCTATAGAATGATGTCTAGGCTTTTTCTTTGGTCATAATTTTCTGATAGCCCAATAATTCTTAAATTGTTTCTCCTGGACCTATTGTCCAGGCCTATTGTTTTATCAGTGAGATGTTTCGTGTTTTCCTCAATTTCTTCATTCTTTTTATTTTGTTTTATAGATTCTTGTGGCCTTGTGAAGTCATTCACTTCTAATTAGTTGATTCAAATTTTTAAAGGCTGATTTTCATACCTGATATTTTGAACCTCCTTTCTTTTTTATCTAGTTTTCTTTGTAGGTCATTGTTTTTATTTTCTTACCTTCTTTGCTTCATTTTTGAGCTGATCAATTCTGGTTTTTATGACACTATTTTCTTGTTTTAGTTCATGTGCCTCTGTTTCCAGATAACATATTTTACTTTTTAAGTTCTTTTCCCAATTATCTTCAACCTCTCTTAATTGTTTTTTGAACTGTGTTTTGAGTTCTTCCAGTGTCTGGGTCCAATTCACTGAAGTTCTTGAGTTTTAGCTTGGTATTCCTTCGTCCTCCTTTGTTCCATTTGTTCTTTGTTCATTATCTTAATAGAAGGTGTCATTTGTAATGTCTTTTTTCTTTTTCTGTTTTTACTCCTATTTTTTTCCTTCTTTCCATGTCTTTATTGGTTGTAATCTTGCTCCATTTTTATTTTCTGAATCCGTGAGTTTGGGCTTTTCTGCCCTGAAGGGGCTTCTTCTCTGCTCAGTTGATTAACTGGAGAATTTCAGATATCTTCTTTCCATGATGGCATAAAAACATTTTTACCCTAATGAGTCTCTTAAATTTTCTCTTTTTTATTTACCTTTTGGGACTTCTCTTGTGTCTTGTGTCTGGCCTTCAAATTATTTGTTTAGGTCTGGTTTATTCCTCAGGAATGCTTCGAAATCTTCTATCTTAAGGAATGTCCATTTTTTCTCCTGAAAAAATATACTGAGTTTTTCTGAATAGGTAATTCCAGGTTGTAAATCCAGTTCTTTCACCTTCCTAAATATCATATCCCATGCTTACTAATCCTTTGATGCCACTAGGTCCTGTGTGATCCTGATTGTAGCTCAATGGTATTTGAATTGTTTATTTCTAGCTGCTTGAAATATTTTCTCCTTGACGTGATGGCTCTTGAATTGAGCTATTACATTCCTTGAAGTTGTCATTTGAGGATTTCTTTCTGGAGGTGATCTGTGAATTTTTTAAATTCAAATTTTATTTTCTTTATTCAAGGATATATGGGTAGTTTTATTTGATAATTTCTTGTATTATGATGGTTAAGGATTTTTCTTCTTCATGGCTTTCAGATAGTCCAATAATTCTAAAATTCTCTATCCTGGATCTATATTCTATGTCAGTTGTTTTTTTTTTTGCATCATTTTCATTTATTTTTCCCATTTTTATTCCCACTTTTCTTCAACCTGCCTTATTTGATTTTTTAATTCCTCTAGAGTTCTTCCAGAGTTTGAGACCAGTTCCTTTTTTTTATGTTTTGCATGTGATTGCTAATATCTCCCCATCACCTATTACTTCTGTTTTTTGCTCTTTGTCTTTGTATAAAATTTTGAGTGTTAAGTGTTTTTTCTGCTATTCTGCTATTTTGCCCTGTGGTTAATTCACCTCAGCCCTGGAGGCTTGAAAGTACCTAGTGTTATGGGCCTCTGAATCTCACTGCAGGGAGGTCCCAATCCTATATCTTTAAGGGATAAGTCTGAGGTGTTCTTTTGTTGGAGTAGCCCAGTTCCAGGATCCAGATGTTGACCTATTCCCAAGTTTGAAATCTGAGGCAGAAGGGTAGGGGTGGTTGGTCAGCACTCCTCTGAATGCAATTTGCTTCTGGTTTCCCTTTATCCCCTGAAAAATCAACTCTCTCTGCCTACCTTTCAAATTGTGTTCAACAAGAGAACCCACTCACTCCATCTTGCTTTTGGATTTTGATTCCTGTCATTTTTAAATGTTTCTTAAATATTGGTTAGTAAGGATAGTCAGAGTAGTTTCAGCTCTTGCTATTACTATGCCACCATCTTTGCTCCATATGCTCTTCTCCTTTTTATACATTCCACAATATACACAAACTGTATCTTCTTTGATTTCATTTGGTCTATACTTGACTCTCAATATTCTCCCAGGTCTGTTTAATGAAATTTTTATTTTTATTTGAGGTCCAAAGTAGTGGAAGATCCTTCCCTTATCCCCCAAGTTAAAAGTGTTATTTCCTTTCTTAAATTTCCTTATTATGCTTTGTCTTGATTTCTCATCATATTCTACTTAAAGTCATATCTGAGTATATATATAAATAATTTTCTTTGTTAGGCTGGAAGCTCCTTGAGGAGAGGGCTAACTTTTCTATCTTTTTTTCCCTCAACAGATGTAAATATATACCTGAAAAAGATGTAGTGGTAAGCTATCTAGAATGAAGAGTAACTGATAGAGTCTATGTGTCCCATTGTCATTTTGCAAATGTTCAGACCTTCCACAATCTGTATCCAAACTCACTTGGCAATCCTCACATCTACATTGGGTCAGCTCTCTCATCCTCAGATAGTGACATTTGAGAAGGAAAAAGTAAAGACATAAGAAAAAGAAAGCAACAAAACCTGGAGTGGTGTTTTGAAGTAAATCATCAAAGAGTGGCATAGAAACCCTACCCTAAGACCTTGTTGTGTCAATATTTAAAATACAAAAGTGTTCTGAGTGTGAGACAGGGTGACAAATATGTTTATAAAGAGAAGGGACCAAAATTCTGACTTATCCCAAAATCCTATTGTGTAGAATGTGGCTTATCCGGACTTTAGAACAAAAATAAACAGAATGTCTATTAATGGTCTCATGTACCCAGTAGAGGCAGGAAAGTAGTGTTTAAAAAGGGAATCATAGTACTATGTGATTGTATGACTCTGTGTATGGTATTTGCATATGTGTGGGTATTTTTATTTATTTTTTTAAACCCTTACCTTCCATCTTGGAGTCAATACTGTGTATTGGCTCCAAGGCAGAAGAGTGGTAAGGGCTAGGCAATGGGGGTCAAGTGACTTGCCCAGGGTCACACAGCTGGGAAGTGTCTGAAGCCAGATTTGAACCTAGAACCTCCCATCTCTAGGCTTGACTCTCAATCCACTGAGCTACCCAGCTGCCCCCGTGTGTGTATTTTTAAAAAGAGGTTTCTCTTAGGCCTTGAGTTAAGGAAGCCCTTAGATTTCTTTAAGATACTTGGTTGATGTTATTCCCATATCCCATGTTAGAAAGGAAGATAGGGACCTAGCACAAGAATTAAGACAGTTTCATTGGGCTTGTTTCTTTTTAAAATATATTTTTAGGAAATGGGGACACAAAAAAATGGAAAAAAAGCATCTTAAAGACATACAGCCACCCTTTTATGAATGAATGGCAGTCCCTAAGAAACCTGTGCTTAAACTTCTTTGCTTCTTTTGGAAAACTAATCACATACAAATTTCTGACACTAATACCACCCTTACCCTGAAGGAACTATTTTTATTAGAATCTCATATCTTTCAAAATTCTCCTCAAGAAAACTTGTATTTTTGAAGGCCTTCTTGATCCTCCCCCCATCTTTTGCCTTTTACCAATTAAAAAAATTTCTTTCTCTGTATACTTACATATTTATAAACATGCTTTTTTCCTCTGAGAAAATCTAAGCTCCTTGAGAACAAAGAACATTTCATTTTTGTCTCTGTATTCCCAAAACCTTTCATTATATTTATGTCTGTTATTTTGCTCAAATATCATCACTCATGTTTATCATTCAAATATTAGATATTTATTTTTGTCTCCTTACTACCCTTCTCTCTCTCTAAAGTTACCTAAACAAATATACTCTGGGATGTTACTGATATATTAGATCCATCTTTCTGAGAGAAACGCTAGGATTTATGAAAAAAGAAGAATCTGGAAATAGTGGGAAGAGGGGGGAGGGTCATAAAAATTATATATAGGCACATTTTTCTGACCTAAGTTTTGTGATAAGCTAGCGGCAGTGGAAAATCTTTTTACATTAACATGGAATAAATGTGTTTTTTTTAATCTTCCTTCCAAATTAGACTTCTTTCCATAAGTGCCATATTAAAATGAGAGTCTGTAGAGTTAGAAAGGAATTGCTTTCACATCAAAGTTGTTTAATATTATGAGTGACTCTTCTTTGTCCACTTATTGACTGAGAAGTTAAATATTGGAGGAAAATGAGCCAAGAACTTTTCCATTTTTCGTAGTCATTTGGAGTCAATATTCGAAGGTATCAAGTGACTGACATTTTATAGCTGTGGAATTAAACAAATGTGATGTGCATGTACCTCCAAAAAGCTTAATAATGAAATATAACATTAAATATTATAGTCCCCCAAAAAATCCAACTATTTCTGCTTGGATTAAATCAGATAAAAGCATCCTGGGTGTCTTATTAATTTTTACATACCCTGAAGACAAGACACCATTTTAGACAAAATCTCTTTTGACATATCTAAGAGAATTCAATTAATGCCAATTTTGTATCAGCCATCCTCTTCTGAATTCAAAACGAGGGTTCCCATTTTGTCAAGAATTTCCAGCTTTCTTGGGCTGACATTACTAATATCAGAACATAGCTAGAAGAACTGAATATTGTTGTCCTTTTGAATTTAAGTTCTCAGCAGACTGGGACAGTAACATAAACTAGACATATGGTGCTACAAATGAATGAAAGGAAAAGAGAAACATTATCTGTAGGAATAGAAGATAAGTCCTGCTGACGCTTCCTTTTCCTTATACAGTTGTCAAAACTATCATCCCCTTCCCAGCACTTCGTGCCAATTCTATTTTTCCCTATTTTTGGAAAAGTTGTTTGGGGTTTCTTTTCAGTCTTTTTAGATATCCCTAAAAACCTAGGCCATACTATGTATAATCTTTTAGGTTTATGGTTACTTAGGACTCTAGTCAATTATATACCAACTAAGAGGTCTAGACACTGGAGCATCATAAAGAGATACTTGCTCATTGTTATTTTTTTTTAGTTTTGCTCTTTACTCTTTACAATCTTTACAAGATTGCAGTAATTATGAAGAAGAAAGAAAATTGTTCCATTACTTTGGGAAATTAACATGTTACAATTACAATGTGAGGAGTGGATATTCATTTAAAGAGTAATAGCAACATTGTAACAACAAACAACTTTGGAAGCTGGAAGAACAATGATCAATACAATGACAATCTGTGAATCCAGAGGACCAAAGATGAAAGATATACTCTCCATCTCCTGAAAAAAGGGAGGTAGATTCTGATACAGAATTGGAAATATATTTTTGTAAGCAGGCCATAAGAGGATTTGTTTTGCTTAGTTATGCATATTTGGTATTTGGAATTTGTTTTTCTTTTTTCCCAGTGGAGTGGGCAGGAAGAGAAAGGAAAAGATATTTCTGTTAGGTTTATTTTTGTAACTGTTTAAAAACAGAGGTGGGAAGTGCTGGATATTTGTAAGGTTTCATGAAATTTCTGATTAGGTCGCTGTACTGATAACTTTGTTTAATTGTTTTACTTCATTATAAGAGACCTCTCAACAAGTATGGGTAATCTATAAATGTTTGTAATATAAAAACATAAATAAAACAATACACATATTTATACATACGTATACACAAATATAAAGTAAATCAAGCAAATATGTGTAAAAGTAAATCAAAGGGAATCTTAGAGAGAAGAGTACTGGGGAGACAGACAAAGTCCTACTAGCTATATAAGATGAATATTTGAACTCAGTCTTGAAGAAAGACAAGAATTGAAAATAGCAAAGATTTAGGTAAAGCATCAGTCATGCCTTCTCATTTGTTAGTTTAGAGTGTGGACAGTTATTATGAACACCTAAAACAGTATCTCGTGGTAAGACTGTCCTCCATCACAGATATTAAGGTCTCTAATCTGCTATGAGAAGATATTGCTAGAATGACAGCACCTTTTGTTTACCAATAAAACACTTTATTTCCAAGCTACACATTCTTTTTGGCAGAGGATAAGTATGATCCTCAAGCTGTCCCCGATATTGCTGAGGAATAAAGGTGAGGAATCATAGACTCTGCCTTTAGGGACAGAGAAATAAATATGTGGCCTTCACCTACTTATAGACAATATACACGTTCAGAATAAAATATAACATCAATATAGTTCTGGAGCAATATAATAGCGAAAATTTATAGAACAATTAAAAATCTACAAAGTGTTTTGCTTATTTGAAGTCACTTGAATTAATACAAAACCAAAAAACCTGGGAGGTAATTATTGTGACTATCTCCATTTTACAAGGAGGAAACTGAGATTAAATTATTTTTCCAAGAACTAAGGGTAAATTTCTAAGACAAGATTTTAATTTGGGTCTCCCTGACTCCAAGTCCTGTGCTTTTATACCAGGTAACCTAGCTTCTCCAGATACCAAATGATATATTAGCCAGATAGAGTAATTAGAAGTCTTCATGAAGGAACTGTGATAGAGTAAGGATCCAAAGACTTGATTTAACAGAGACTGGAAGAACTGCAAATGTTTCCATCCACAGTGGGAAATGGGAAAAAGGGCTTGGAATCCTGAAGAAGAGGAGATTCCAGGAGAGAAACAGTTGGTTCTCTCAGTCTTGAGAAGGCAAAGGAGCTAGTCTGGTTGGAGACAAGCTCCTGTGCACTGAACTTGATCCTTATTTGATCCCCTCAAAGATCCCCAAAGAGAGGTGGCAGGAACCTGAAAGAAGCAACAAGCAGTTTTCAAGATGTATCACACCCCTGTGACACCCTGTGTCTGGACATTGCTCAGCCATGATAAGACCAGGGTTCGCCCAACCTGAACCTCTGAGAGACCAGGCTGTAAAGCCAAAGTCTCTCAACTTGGAGGGAGGGAAAGGACACTTATTAGGCAGGGACCTCTTTTCACCTCTTTCCTCTAGACCCCAAAACACTGTAGCCATTTTCCTGTTTACCACTGATCCACTTAATTATTAGAATAAAGACTGTTATCTATCATCCAGACTCCAATGTGAGTGAAGAACACTAGCTCAGCTGAGGGGAGAGAAACTGATTTCTCTCTCTTCCACTAGGGAAGAAGAAAATTTCAAATTACAGCTATTAGAAGAAAGGGAAAGTTCAGGTTTAGTGAGGAGACATTTCTGAAGAGGACTGAAGGAGGGAACAAACCCATCTCCCCCTCCTTCTACCTCCTGGGCAAATAACATCTACTCCTCACATTCCTGACCCTTACCTGGAGGAGTTCCATCCTCTCTCTCTTTAATGCCATCCAATCAACTCCTCCATTATAGAACTGAGTCTGGAGTTGGCATAATAAGATCATCATTTAAATTTATTTTAGCATCTCTCTTAATAGTTCCTATGATTCCTTAAAAAGGAAAGAAATGATTCCTAAAACTGGAGCACAGCAGGACTGGACTGATAATCTTTTACTCTATCTGGGTATTGCCACTCTGTTCTCTTCATGGTACTTGATGCATTCAATTTTCTATTAAAATTTTTCTGTCCATCACTGTCATGTGACCCATGATGGGAACATCTGGTTCTGGACCTCCCTGGTCACAAGAGCACAAACACACAGTTGGGACAGAGGCAGCCTTTCTCTTTTACACATTCTTGAAAACTTAGCATCCATGGTCCAGGTAAATGCCATTTGGTTTGCACTTTTAAAGCCAGCCTGATGAGCTGTCACTTTGTAAACTGGATCACAGGTGAAGTTCATGGTATTGTTCCTGACAGCTTACGTTCTGGTCTGAATTTCAATGAGTCAACATTTATTGAGCTTCAGAAGTTCATTATATTTCATGCATTCCTGACATTCATAGTATATTGTAGGCACAGGTGAGTATCTGTCCATGTGGTTTAATAGTATACTTCCCACAGATGGTTATATTACTCGAATAACTTCAGTAACTTTCCATTGCCTATAGGGGTTTCTGGAGTCCTTAGATAAGTGCTATAGTAAAAGAGCAAGGTCTCTATACATGAGCTTTTAAAAAAATTCTGACTCCCACAACTTCCTTTTCTGTAATGTTAAACATTGTTCATTTTCAATGGTGTACAATGGCATCACAAGATGATGCCTTGGGTTGGATTTAGTTAAGCATAATTGCACAAAACCATTCTCTCTTCCAATCATCATTCTCTCTTCCAGTCATCAAAGTCAAGTGGCAGGACAAAAGAGAGGACAACTGGTAATGGTCTATGATGTAGGAGATAACCTTGGTGACTTCAATGTCTGACCAAGCTCTCAGCATTCCATAGTCCCTCATAACAGTTTTATGGCTATTGGAATACATTATTCTCACCTACTTATTCCACCAAAGGAAGTCTCCATATGCTTGGGGTTGACACCTCCCTCATTCCCTGACAGGTTGGAGGTCTACTGGTGACCTTCAACCTATAGCCCATCTGTTCATCTGTGTACAATGATTAGTAATTCATGCATATTCAACACATATGACAAATGTTTGCATTATAGGACAAGAGAGCAAAATTCATACATGTATATCTTTCAGAACATGATTACATTATATAGAAAGAAGTATTTAGTATTTTACAAATGAGGGAACTGAAACTTCAAAAGGTTAAGTGAAAAGGTAAGAGAGTAAGATCTAAGTCCTTATCTTGCTTCAGATACTTACTCGCTTACCCTGGCATTTCACTACCTAGTTGCCTCTAAATATAAGGGGTTTTTTTTGGCTTTTTGTGAATTCATATTTTCATCTTCATAGCCCTTATTTGTACTTTGAAGGATCTATGATTTTATTGATGCAGGTAATCCTTCCTTTTGATATAGATCATAACCTTTTTATACTTTCTAATCTAGTATAATTTTCAAAAACCAACTTATTGAATTATATTTTATGAAGTTAAGCATTTATTTACTAGTTTATATTAAGTATTTAGTACAGGTCAATACATCCCCAGTAAGAGTCAATCAGCATCCTCCAAAGTATTCATAGAGAAACTCTCCATATTGCTCCATACTCTAGCCTTTCAATCAGAGCCAGAAGCAATTGAGAGTACTGATGAAGTGTGAGAAGCAAAGCTCCTCCAGAAGTAGTCTCTATGATGAAGTTTCTTGGTGATGAGATAATGGATCCTAGTGATGGTGAGATGTTCAAGGTCCCTTGTTTTGGATCTATTCACTATGTCAACATTGAGATGCAGTTCCATGAAGCTAGCAGTACCACAAAGAGAGGAACTCCTGGTACTGACTTATAACTGAAGAAATTATGTCCCTAAATAGATTATTATTGTGTTTCTTATGGGTTTTTTTCTACTTTTCAATCTTGGGTTAGGATTGACATTTTAAGAAATTTAGTGGAGATACAAGAATGTTATCTCTTTCCTCCGTTCCGGAATCCATAACTCAGGGTTTGGGGGAGAGTTATTGATTTAGATTGAAGGGGTAAAACTCAGTTAAACAAATTGATTACTATCTCATTCCAGGCCTCTGAAACTTTCTTTCTGGTTGTTTCTAGAGTCAAGAGGACCATTATTTCACCCAGATGGTCATCCATGCAGACATAGATCTATTCTTGGTATTTTTGAATAAGAGGTTACGATCTGCTGGAGTAGAAAAGAGAAGTACAAATATTCACCTTCCCACAAGATGCTATGAAATCAGTTTGCCTAAATCCATGTTCAACCTAAATGTTGATGAAAATATATAATGCTCATGAGACAGAATCCAACTTTAATCATATTTAAGTAAACATTTAGGCATATGTTGTTACATTGACCAGATTAATATAAATCAAAGTTTTTTTTTGTTTAGTATTTTGTATATTGGTATTTATTTATTTTGTACACTGTAGTATTTATATAGTTTGTACATTGTTATGATGGCTTATCATGGCTAAAAAAAGAGACTATCATTTTAGATAGTATGAAAAAACATCACAAGATTAGGACTCATAAAAACCACCAGGTAAATCATTTTCTTCTTTGCATCTATGCTTCTCTAAATGAAGTAACTATATATATATATATATATATATATATATATATATATATATATATATATATATATATAGTGAAAGTTAAGGATTATATATAATCCTTAACTTTCACTTTGCTACTAGTAGCAATGCAACAAGCCAGGACACTCCTGAAGGACTTATGGGAAAGAAGGCTACTGATATTGAGAGAAAGAACTGTGGGAGTAGAAATGCAAAAGCAAAACATATGACATTACTTATCACATGCATATAGGGGTATGTGATTTGGGGTTTAGGCTTTGAAAGATCATTCTATAGAAAAAATGAATAATATGAAAATAGGTATCAAGTGATAACATTTGTACAACCCAGTTGTATTGTCAGCTCCGGGAGGGGGAGGGAAGAGGAGTGGAAAAGAAAATGAATCGTGTAAACATGGAAAAATATTTCAAAATATTTTTTAAAATCCTTGCCTTTCATCTTAGTATCAATATTATTAGTTCTAAGGATTAGAACTGGTAAGGGCTAGGCAATGGGTATTGTGACTTGCTCAGGATCACACAATTGGCAATGTCTGAGGCCAGATTTTAACCCAGAACCTCTTCTCTCTAGGCCTGGCTCTCAATCCACTGAAATATCTAGCTACCCCCTGTATTATATTTTTAAATTATATATTTTAAATATATTTTATTATATATTTTTAACATTGTTTTACTCTAATATTCTGTCTTTTTTCTCATTTAAAACATTTGATAGGATATGGAATCCTTGTTTCATTTCCAGGAGGATATTCTTACATCATTTTTTTTCTTTTCTTTTGAATAATAACATGAGGAGAAAAGACATTCTTGTATTATACCACTGTTTCATTTTCGAACCTAGTAACTAAAACATTCCCATCTGGAACTCTAAATACCAAACTAACAGACATATGTCCATGTCCATTCACTTCCCACACATCCTTCATGATCTGATTCACCCAGTTCTGTTGATCCACAAATATCTAAATATTAGGACTCTTGTTTTAGAATAAATTATACACTTGTCCCCCTACTTCAACATTAGTTGTGACCTCTATTTTTAAGTTATGATATCTTTACTTTTCCTGGCTGTTTATTTGGTCTGCATAAGTCTTTTCATTTTAATATTCTCCTCATCTCAATCTAAATCACACCTGCTTACTTACTATATATATATATCTTAATTAAGATTTTGGCATAAGCCCAGTACAACTCACCTTTATTTTTCCTTTGCCAAAATTGATTTGCCCTTTTTAACTCAAGTTCTATTTGATTGCCCTTCAAGATACCTTTTCCCTTAAACAAATATCCCTTTAATGAGAATTATACTAATAAGTCAGGATTTCTTAACCTGGGATTTGGGTTTTTGCTTTAAAATATTTAGTAAATATTTTAATATAATTGATTTTGTTTGTAACCTTATGATGTATATTTTAGGATTTAAAAACATTCCAAAAAAGGTTCCATAACCTTCACCAAACTGACAAAGGGGTCTAATATAAACAAAAAAGATTAGGAATTTAATTTCCTAGAAAAAATATAAATAAGGAATGCAGTTGTAGAACATGATAATAAAAATAATTATATGCTTTAATGTATCTAGAATTTTGCAATTACAATGCCCTTTACATTCCTTATTCCATTTGATCTTTGTAACTACCAACTTATATAAAACAAATATTATTGCCACCTCCCCGTCACCACCTAAATATTAGGATTCTAAAAACCAGAAATGTTAAGAAACTTTTATACATTTAGAAAAAACAGAATTTTAATTTAACTACAAATCCAATTTTTTTCTACCAAATCAAAAAATATTGAAATGATTATGAAAGTCAAAATTCAGAATTAAGCTGAGCAGATCATTCAGAACAAAAAAAAAGTTTCCTGGAACTTTACTGATAACAGATATTTTTAGGTATAAACTATTTAATCATTTCCTTAATTTTCTTTTTGTACATGATGGCTTATACTTACATGAAAATTTTATAGCAATGACCATAGAAACCTATGTGTCTTTTCAAAGCTTTGAGGAGAATAACTCAGTATTTACAAAAAAGAATCAGGAAAACTGGAAAACAGTATGGCAGAAACTAGGCATAGATCAACATCTCACACAATATGCCAAGATAAAGTCAAAACAGATACACGATTTGGAAATATAAGGTTAGATAATGAGGAAATTAGGTGAGTATGGAATCATTTACTTTCAGAACTATAGATAAGGGGAAATTTTGTGATCAAACAAGACATAGAGAACACATTATGATATAAAAGGGATAATCTTGATCACCTTAAATTAAAAGTTTTTGCACACAAAAAAAACAATTCAACCAAGATTAGAAGAGAATTTTTTTTAAAAAACTGAAAAAAGTTATAGCAAATGTCTCTGACAAAGGACACATTTCTCAAATATGTAGAGAACTAAAAAAAATTATCAGAATATAAAGCATTACCCAAATAATGAATGGTCAAAGCACATAAACAGGCAATTTCCAGATGGAGAAATTAAAATTATTTTAGTCTTATGAAAAAATGCTCCAACTCATGACTGCTTAGAAAAATGAAGATTAAAAGAACTCTGAAGGACCACTTCTTACCTATCAGATTCAATAATATATATGAAAAAGGAAATAAATTTTTAGGATATGTGGGAAAATTGGGACACTAATATACTATTTTTGAACTGATTCAATCATTCTGGGAAACAACTTGGAACCATGACTAGAGGGCTACAAAATTGCGGACATCATTTGACCCAGAATATTACTTCTAGATCTGTATTCCAAAGAAGTCAAAGATAGGGGGAAATTAACTATTTGCACATTAAAAAAATATTTATAGAAACTCCTTTTGTAGTGACAATGAATTGGAAACTAAATTTGTGTCCTTCAGTTGGGGGATGCCTGAATGAGTTGTGGTATATGGCTGTAATGGAATATACTATTGTGATATAAGAAATGAGAAACAGAAATATTTCAGAAAAACATGAAAAATTTTATATGATCTGATGCAAAATGAAGTGAGCAGAACCAGGAAAATTATACAGTGTGGTATAATTTTTATATAGTGTATAATATTTATATATATATATATATTTACATACTGTAACAAAATTATTATACAATGATCATCTATGAATGACTTAATTGTTATCAGCAATGCAAAGATCCAAGACAACTCCAAGGAACTGAGAATGAAAAATGCTGCCCTCCACCACAGAAGAAACTTCTGGAATTTGAAAATAGATTACATTAACATTACATTTTCACTTTATTTCCTGCACGTGAGTTTATTCTTATAAGGGGGATATATGTCTACTTTAATGACATGATGAATATGGAAATAAGTGTTGCATAGTATGGCTTGTATAACCTATGTCAGGTTAATTGCTGTATAAGAAAAATGAATTTGGAGACAAAATGTCAAAAAACAAATGTTAAAAACTTTCTACATGTAACTAGGAACAAAAATATATAATTATGATTTTAAAAGAAATAAAAATTATTTTTCCCTTTGTTTGATTCCCTAATATTGATGTCATTCCTCTCCATTTCTGTTAGAGAGGCTTTTTGTAAATTAAAGTACTCTCAGGATAATTTATTTTTTTATTTTACTTCTGAATATTTTATTTTCCCAATTATATATATTGACAATTTATAATACATCTGTTCCAAAATCATAAGATGCAAAATGCCTCCTTCCCTATCTTCCCTCCCCTCTTCAAGAGATAGTAAACAATTTGATCTGGTTTATATATGTATTATCATACAAATCATACTGCCACATTGTTCATTATAAGAGAATAATCATAAAAATCAATACAAAATACAAACACAAATAAACTTAAGTGTGAAATAATATACTTTGATATGCATTGGAGCACCAACAATTCTTCCTCTGGATGTGAATAACATTCTTTGTATAAATCCTCCAAATTGCCCTGGATCATTGTATTGCTGAGAGTAGCTAAATCTTTCAGAGTTGAGCTGCTATTATGTTCAATGTTCCCCTGGTTCTGCTTTTTTTCACTCTGCATGAGTTCATGAACTTCAGCCTTTTCTATCATCTTGCTCATCATTTCTTATAGTCCAATAGTATTCTACCACAATCATAGACTATAATTTGTTTAGCTGTTCCCTAATTGATGGACATTTCCTTAATTTCCAATTCTTTGCCATTACAAAAAAGAATTATTATAAAATTTTTGTAGAAGTGGGTCCTTTACCCTTCTTTTTATCTCTTTAGGATAAAGTTTTAATAGTAGTATTACTAGATGATAGGGTATGTGCAATTTTATACTCTGTTGGGCATAGTTCAAAATTGTTCTCCAGAATAGTTGGATCAATTCACAATTCCACCAGTAGTGCATCAGTGTCCCAATTTTGCCATAACCCTTCCAACATTCATCATTTTTCCCTTAGTGTCAAATTGACCAATCAGATATGTGTGAGACAGTACCTCAGAATTGTTTTAATTTGCATTTCATTAATCAAGTGATTTAGAACATTTTCCATGTGATTATTGATACCTTTAATTTCTTCACCTGAAAATTACTTATTCATATCTTATGACCATTTGTCATTGGGGAATGGCTTGTATGTTTATAAATTTGACATAGTTCCCTATGCATTTGAGAAATCAGACCTTTTATCAGAGAAATTTGCTGTAAATTTTTCCCCCAGTTTGTTGTTTCCCTTCTAACTTTGGTTGTATTGGTTTTGTTTGTACAAGCCTTTTTAATTTAATGTAATCAAAATTATTCATTTTACCTATCATAATACATTTCTATCTCTTGTTGGATCACAAATTCTTCCCTTTTCCATAATCTGACAGGTAAACTATTATATGCTTCCCTAATTTTCTTATGGTATCACCCTTTGGGTCTAAACCATGTACCTATTTTTGACCTTATCTTGACATAAGTTTGGTTGGTACAGAATAAGTTAATTAATTTATGTAGAATTGTCATTTTTCATATATTAGCTTTGCCTGCCCATGAGCAATGAATAGTTTTCAAATTGTTTATGCCTGACTTTATATGTGTGGAAAGTGTTTTGTGATTGTGTTCATATAATTCCTGTGTTTTGTTGGTTTTTTTTTGTCTTGGCAAGTAGATTTCCAGGCATCATAAAGGTATTTTAAATGAAATCTCTCTTTCTGTCTCTTGCTTCTTCACTTTGTTGGCAAGATATAAAAATACTGATGATTTATATGGGTTTATTCTGTATTTTCAGGATAATTTAAATAATATGGGCCCAATGTCATAAGTGAAGATGAAGATAAAAAAAGAACATTGAACTAGGGAAAGATCAAAGCTGCTGTAAATGCTAACTGGAAGTGAATTAGGGAGTTGAACTGACTTGAATTGGTAGCTATAACACTCAAATACTAGGGAAGAAAGAGGGCAAATAATACTGAATTATAAATTTATACAAGATTATTTAAAGAGTCACATTTAAATAGTGCTAGAAAAGAGTGGTCACATTGTAATCTGAAAATTCTTTCACATAAGAAAGCATGAATTGTGGAAAATGAATATAATAAAAGAAGGTATACTTCTTTTCAAATAGATGGAGGAACTTATGCCTTAAGATATGTTTTGAGTAGCTGTAATCAGCTAAGATGAAAGATCTAGTGTGCCTCTTTTATACAGGTCAGTTGTTTAACAGCTTGTTCCCTGAGAAAAATGCCAAATGCCATGGGTGGTGGGGTGGGGTGAGTGATAGACTTGTGTGTATAAGCAAAAGAAATGTGGGGCTTCAGAAAGAGAAGATCTATTAGGAATTAAGCTAAAAAGCAGAGGTATGAAGGACAGAAAGTCTATGAGAAGTGAATACCATCTTCTGAGAGATGAAGGGATCTAATTCATAACAGGCAGAAATAGGGGCATGATGGCTAATAGCAAAACCTAGCATCCCAGCTTTCTGGAGCTCAATCATTCTAGACACTATTATCCAGCATTATATATTACAGAACCTCTATAAACTCTACAAATCTCTTTCTAAAAGATTTCCTTGAACTTCTAGAAGCTTGGATTCTATGATTCTCTTTTTCTCTTCTGTATCTATTAATTATAAATAAATTTGTTTTATATTTTGAACCTTGTAGGGTTGATTGCTTGAAAAGATGTATGAAGGCTACAGTAGCTAGCAATTGGAGGAAGAAAATTAAAAGAAGAGAGAAAATAGGTTGTTAAGAGGTGGGAGGAACACCAAAATAAGATACCATAGGGTGCTTTAAAGGAAAGATATGGAATCAATAGAAAAGAGAAAAGAGTATAGAAAGGGAAGGTTAAGATGATGAAGATAAGTAGGCAAGGGCCAGCCCATCAGAAGAATTAACAGCATTTAAATTTTAAGATTTGTTGCAAATTTAAGGAATCCATGAATAATAGCTAAAGGGTTTTAAGGTGATTCATGAGGTTCAGACCAAGGAAAGTTGAAATTTTATTTGGATTTTGTGAAATGTTGACAAACCCAGATCTTTTGGATCTTTTTGCTAAATGTCTATTCAAAAATATTTTGAAGCTAATAATGCATAATATAATTTAAATCCTGCAATTGACCTTCTATGGCATAGAAATGTATATTGTTAAAGTTATTCATTTGACTAAGACCATGTCTCCAGAAGCCCTCCATTAAAATATAATTATTTCTTGGCAATGGCACTCAATCTATTAAAGAAAAATGATAAAGCATATTATCAAAAGCACAGAAAAACATTCTTCTACTACTACTTCTACAGTTAACTAGTTGAGTGAACTTGGTCAAGGCATTTTGTAATTTTATATTTGTAATATAATAATTATTAATATTAACTTGTCTATGATTACTTTATTAGATCAATCAACTGCCATTTTGGGAAAATATGAATTAATGGGGCTTGTTAAATTTTGGTGGAAAATAGAATAGGGATAGAACAGGGAACTTCTTGAGCAAGTCTAGAAAAGTCAAGAGCCCAGGAGTAGAATCATAAAATGTTAGGTCTTCAAGAGAAAAAGACAGATGCCTATCAAACTAACTTTTTCAGTCTCATCAAAAGTATAAAAAAGCAAAAACCTGAGGTATAGAGAGATAATTTTTATAAGATCAAACAACTAATTAGGGTATAAGAGTTAACATGAGATCTTAGAATTTTGTTCAGGTTTCAGTGTTCTTCCTTCCTTACCATACTTTTAGACCTTGAACTGTTATATCTTTATAATCTGATAACTTTCAGGAAGGAAGGAAGGAAGGAAGGAAGGAAGGAAGGAAGGAAGGAAGGAAGGAAGGAAGGAAGGAAGGAAGGAAGGAAGGAAGGAAGGAAGGAAGGAAGGAAGGAAGGAAGGAAGGAAGGAAGGAAGGAAGGAGGGAGGGAGGGAGGGAGGAAGGAAGGAAGGAAAAGGGAGAGAGAAAGAGGAAGGAAGGAAGGATATGTTACTAAACATCATACTTTTGGATCAAACCTATAACTTCATTTTTGTAAGGAATTCCTGCTGAGTGAATTCTCTCTATATATGTAAGGGCATGCCAATTCTACAATTTATGCTGAAGAAGTTAGTAGAAGCCAATTAAAGATAACAGTACTGTAGTATAGGGTCATTCAGGAGGGTCACACCCACCTCACTGGTGAATTGGAAGAGGGAGAGAAAGGGTTGAGAGAATGAGAGGAGAGGAGAGGTTAATCTTTCCCTCTCTTCCCCTTGGTGAAGATAACCTGGGAATGTCTCCCTGAGTATGTCTCCTCCAAGACTGGGTTTGGGAGGTGGAGGTTAAGGCCTGGAGGAGAGGGCTTTGGAGAAATGACCCACTGCCTCCCTTCTTGATCTTAGCTGTTGTTGAGAGGCAGGATAGATTTTCCTGCCTCTGGGTCCTTCCAGTACCCCAACTACCACTTTTCCCTTTAAGATCTGAGTTTACTCCTCAGCCCTGGTCTTGAGCTAATCCTCCTTGGAAGAGGTATAGTTCTCCCTGAATCTTCAGTCCTCTTCTTTGATGTCAGAAAGTAGGCAGACCTGATCTAAATAGTAACACTTTAATAGAGAACCACTCAGGGAAGGGAAAAATTGAAGGTTTGGGTAAGGAAAGTGGATATCAGGAGTCCCTAAAGACTGACAAACTGATTCCCCACCCCACTCCCAAATTCTGGGGTCCAGGCTCTCAGCCTCGACCTCTCTTCTGATCAGCTTTTGGTTGTCCCTATTCCTGAGTCTGGTTAAATTGCTGTTGTTCAGGACAAACTGGAAAATCCTCTTCAAGGATATTCTCAGTAGATGGCTTCTTTCAAAGGCCAGTCTACACTGTTTGAGATGAACAAGACTTCAGGGGTTCACTAGGAAGCAGTTGTCAAGGGGGACCTCCAGCCTCAGAGATTCTTATGTCAGGTTCTCGCTGAAGGAGTCCAGTTGAAGTGGCAGTTTCTGAGTTCCCCTCAGCCTCAGTCCTTTTCCTGAAATCTTGGGTCTCTTCCTCTCTGCCCCTCTCCCATGTGGGCTGCTTCTTACTTCACCTGGTCTGATTCCTCTCTTTTGCAAATACCTCTCTCTTACCCTACTGATCCAGTGTCACAAAGCCAGTGTGTGTCAGAGGCAGGATTTGACTTCTGCCAGTTCTCTTTCTAACTTACCTATTCATTCACCATTTTTTTAAATTGTCTGATCTTTGTTCTACTTTATCCCTTCTGTTTTCACCTATGGCAAGGGCTTCTTTCCCCTTCCCCCTCCCACCCACCATAATTAAATGACTAATACAGAGTTGGTCTTAGTGTTACTTCATATTGTTAGTCCATATAACAGCTGGTGGGGGTAGATCTGGATCTTTAATCCAACTCACTGTTTTTATGAAGAAAACTATTCTAGCACTATTTGCTTTGCATTTTGACTGCTGTTAAATTGACATAATTGTATCAATTTACAGTCTTGAACTAAGTCAGATGTATAATTTATCTCAATTTGACATGATCCATGGACTCTACAGACTAAAAAATATTTTGAGGACATAATACAATACTGACTTAATTAGTGTTGGAGTAAAACCAGTTTAGAACAATGGAGATCAAAGGACTTTCCCATCAGAGGTAAATTACTTTCTCAAAGAGGCCAGAATGGTAATATTTGATTCTTGGAAAAGACAATGTTTCTTATTTGCAAGTTGTAAGACACCAGACTTTTACTTGTAAAGGCAAAACACAATTAAGAATAATTAGAATCACAGGCAGTCAGAAAGCCTGTGGTGAAGTTGAGCTAATGATGAGCAAATTTGAGCTTACATCTTAGTGAGAAGCAGGTCAAATTTTGTTATGTAAAAAATGTCTATAAAAATAGTCTTACACCCTAATTTCTCTGGCTCTAGAATCTAGAGCCTAGAAACTAGAATCACAGCATACCTCCAGATGTTCTCTTGACCCCTTCCCTTAACTACACTTTATTAGTGGTATCTAGGTCCACAGAAACCTAGCAGGAATTAATAAAGTGGCCAATAGGCCAACAGTTTGAGCATGAGTGACTAGAATATTATAAACAATAATAAGGAAGTTCAAGAGAAAAGTAGTTTGGGAGCAAAAGATAATAAATTCTATTTTGGACATGTTGAGGTTGATACCTTTATGGGAAACTCAGATCAAAATTTTCAGAAAACAAATTGATGACAATTAGAGATCACGACATAGAGTAGGTCTGGGGAAATAGATATAGAAATTGAGAAAAAAGAAACCTTTAGTGAATGCAATGCTATAGAAAAAGTATAAAATATTATTCACAAACATTGAAATTAGTAGATAAATTATAGTTCCACAGAATCCACAGGGCATTAACAGAAACCTCAAATTTATCTTATCAAGACATGTTATATCCAGGCTTTATAATTTCAATATCAAACAAAAAAATGTATAGCATTAAGAGTTAAAGATACTTCACAAAAGAATTACTTTTATTTATATGAAACCAATGGAGAAAAGGAATATGATGCTTTGAAAAGCAAAGACTGTCTTCCCAAAAATAACATCCTGAAAAAATAAGCTTTCAAGAATACACACACACACACACACACACATGCACACACAGAACAAAAGGTGATCATTTGAATTAATTTCTTCATAATTACTCCAAGGTAAGCAGTATATTCAACAAATGGAAGAATATCAAATGCTTTCAAATATATAATAAAGATTAAGAAATAAAACATTTGTTTTCACTTGATGAGGACTAGAAAAAAGATTATGCATGTAGATTGGGGTATTTTAGAGGTTGTTTTTATTGTTGTTGTTTGTTTGATTACTTACATATTCTTAAAAAAAAACTTACCTTCTATCTTAATATCAATTTCAAGACAAATAAGGAGCAATAGCTAGACAATCAGGATTGTGACTTGCTGAGAGTCACACAACTAGGTAGTATCTAAGGACATATTTGATGCCAGGTCCTTACAACACCAGGTCTGCTGCTCTATACATGTATAACCAGATATCCTTATTTACACATTGTTAAGAGATGATGGTAGGGCAAAGAAGAGATAAATCCTATAAAGAATCAAAAATTCAACAGATACAAAGAGAAAGCTTAGGAAACAAGAATAGATATTATTGGTAATGAACATAATTTCATCATTAATAAATAAGCATTATCAAAAGACTAACAATAAAAGTAAACTTGAGCAACAGAATTTGAGAATGGATGAGTGAACTATGGTCTCTTTTGACTCTTAAGTCTTTATTCTATCACCATGCTTCCTCAAGCACTAAATTGAACACGTTGCAACTGTCCAAAGTTGTTCCTGAAATATATTACTCAGAAACAAATATAATACTTCATATATGGTCAGAAAATAGCAAGTACACCTCTACTTTCAGCACATGGTGCTAAATATATTATTTACCACAAGTTCAAGGACAGCTTCCTGGGCATTCAACTGGAGCTCTTCCCTTGTATCGACACAGACCCATTGATTACTATTTTAGATCCAGTTATTCAACTACTTCAGCTTAAACCTACTTGTACAATCACATAGCTAAAATTCTCCATCTTGTTCATTGAAGAGACTTTAAAACATATTTTACTGATATCTAGATATACTATATCTACATATTCTCAAGATCTAAAACTTATCTATTAAAAAAGGATTATCTCTAAATGACTGATAGATATCAGTCCAAGAGATATTGGATCAACATAAGTAAATAACTTACTATTGATTGTAAAAATGTGCCAGCTCTTAAAAAATTATTCATCCCTTTCCTTTCTAAATATGCCTATGTTTTGAATAATTGATTATTGATTATTTTTATCTAGGAATTGAAATTAAACTCACTGGTCTATAGTCTGTACATGCAATTCTCTTCCTTTTTTGAAAATAATGAGTTTTTGCTCTTTTCCAGGGTCATGATATTTTTTTCATTCTTCATAATCCTTCAAAAACAATTGATAGTGGCTCAGTAAAAACATCCACCAATACATTATAGATATAGCTATTATAAAGGAAGATGAGGACCTAGAGGAGGAAGAAGTGTCTAGAAGTGGCTACATGGGAATTTAAGTAAACTTTCTCACATGATGGCACACTCAAATTTATTTGAAAATGGTGCTGTTATATTATTTTTCTTGGATTTATTTCTATTTCATGAGTAAGTTTTAAGAAAAGGGGAAAAACATGACTTATATCCTTCCCTAAACTGTTCAGTTGGCAGAATATAAAAAAGGAACCAATAAGTCAATGTGATATTATAGATCTTATCAACTAATTAAGTTTAAAAAATTAAATTCCTATGTGCCTTAGCAGAGTAAAGAAACAACTTCTCTTTTAAGTCAAGCAGTTATAAAAAAGTAAAATGAATGTTTTCAGAATCCATGCTTTAACTCTGAGAGACCTTGTGCCTTGGATTTGATTAAGGAATGATTGTTTGTAACAAGTAGAGGTTAAAAACATCAAAATCCCACTTTGTGTCTAGGTATTCCATTTCTTTATATGTTTATTTTCTGTGTTATTGACCTGTTCTAGAGTGAAGTAAAATATATTTTTGATAAAATGTCTTCTATATAGAAAAAAACCTAATAAAGCCCTTACATTATATGCTTTATCACTTCATTTCTCACCTGTTGATGGCTGAATTACAAATGCTGTGTTCTCTATGCCAACAATCCTTCATTCACTCATTGCCAACAATTTGAATTATAGGCAAAATGCCTACAAAAAGAATCTCTAGAGACTAGAACTCTAACTGATTTCAATAAGAATAAACATCTCAAGTGTTTGTTACATGCCATACCACGAATTAAAATTCATTGAAAGAGGCATGTAGTAATACATTTTCTTTCATGTAGCACTATATACTTTTAACTAGGTCCTTGATGTCTCAGTAAATAAAGCATCAGGATTAGAGTCAGGAAGACCTGTGTTCAAATCTAGTATTGGAAACTTAAATAGCTATGTGACTTTGGGAAAGTCAGTTAACTTTATTTCCCTCAGTTCATTATTTGTAAAATGAGCGGGAAAAGGAAGAAGCAAATGACTCAAATATCTTTGCCAAGAAAATCCCAATTATAGTCACAAAGAGTCCATGGGACTGAAAGGACTGAGGAAAGTTTACTTTTAAAATTAAGAAAGCATGGAAAATTTTACCTCACATTCACATTTATCATTACTGTGTATTCCCTCTGTGGAAAGGAAACAAGACTGACAGTTGGTGGGGGAAGGGGCAACTGGGAGTGGCAGTTGGTCTTGTGACTAGCACTTCCTTCCTGGAGTTGGAGGTGGGACGAGTGTTTGCTTCACAGTCTGGATGAGGAGTGCCTTTACTAGGTTCAGCCCAAAGACTCAGGCCCAATTAGCTCTGAAAGTCAGAACAGTTCTTGTTGCTTTCTATCTACTGCTAAGATTCTAAAATTGACAAAAGTAGCAGAGGACAGGAATAGGAGAAACCCTCCACTAGCCTATGAGGCCTGATCTCAGCTCCAAAAGCTGAGAAAGACTCCAACCTTATCTAGGGACTTCCCTCTTCCCTTTTCCCCTGATATCTCTCCAATCCAAACTGGTTATTAAAATTTCTCTTATTAGAATATCACAGGCAGATAAGTGGACTATATTTTCTGGGCATAGAGGGAGCTGAACATCAGCTCAGTCATTCAACAACAAAGAGTCTTTATCGGACCCCTGCTGCTGCCTCTGGGCAAGGGGCATCTCTCACCTTTGCCTCACCAGCAAAAATATTCCCTCTCTCCATTAAACTCCTCCTTTTCCTGCTACAAACCTTCTTTATCCCCTGCTTTTCCAATCCCCTCATCTTTCCCAATAAATATTACACCTCCATCCTATTTTTTTTTACTTTTTTTCTCTCACTATTTTTATATCATCCCTCTTCAGAAGTCTATTTGACTTCTGACTACAGTTTTCCTTAATCTATCTTCCATTGTATCAGCCCCCTTCATTTTTCTTTTTACCTTCTGCTCTTGTTAAATAAGATATATTTCTATACTTAAATGAGTTTTGGATGTCATTCTCTCTTTGAACAAATACCAGTGAGATTAATATTAGAGCATTGGCTGATACTCATTCATTTTCTCTTCCTTTGTAAAACTTTTTTCTTGCTGTCTTCTTTTATATGACATAATCTTCTTATTATGATATCTTATGAGATAAAGTTCTTCCTCTCCCTTCCCCCTTTTCCCAGTGCATTGCCTTTTTTCACTCTTTATTTTTTAAGATCATCCCATTATAGTTAATTAACACTCATACTACCTTTATATCTATAATCCTTCTTAATATCCTAAAAATGATAATTATCAGGAATTACACATATTATCTTCCCTTATAAGAATGTAAATACTTTAGTCATAATGAGTTACTTATGATTTCTCTTTCATGTTTATCTTTTTATATTTCTCTTAAGTCTTCTGTTTGTTTCAAATTTTATATTCATCTTGAAAAATGAAATTGTATTTATATCATTTATTATAAACCAATTGAACTCATATGATCATTTAAGTAGTGTTTATAACTATGGTGTTAGAAATGTTAGTCCCTCTTTTTTATTAATGTGTATAAGCAGTGATAGGTAAGATATTTAGCTTAAAACTCCTGTTATCAACCTTGGAATATTAAGTACATAGTTTGAATATTGATTTCAGATGAGGTTAGAAGAACCAATATTTTAATCAGTTATAGAGAATGGAATTCATTACCAGTATTTGTTTTTATAAGAATTTATGTCAATAAGAGAAGGCTCAGATTTATGACCCAGAAAGATAACTGTTTATTTTTGTCACTTCCTAGAGTCATTGTCTGAAGGCATTAGTTACAGGATCAACAAAATTCTTGGACCATGTAATAGAATTTATTAGCTATTAGCTAACCTAAATATTTTGTTTTGCTTGATAGGTAACTTTTGGTTGTAATCCCAGTTCTTTTGCTTTTTACAGTATCATACTTCAAGTATTTCACTATTTTAATATGAATGCTATTAAATCTTGTGTGTCTTGTATGTGGTTTTTCTTCTTGACTGCTTTAAATATTCTTTCCTTGATTAAGCAGCTCTGGAATTTGGATTTAATATTCCTGGGATGTCTAGGAGTTGCTTTCAAGAGATGATTGGTAGATTCTTTCCATTTCTATCTTACTCTCTAGATTCTAGGATATGAAGTCATTTTTCTTTGATAATTCCTTGAAATGTGCTATCTCATCTTTTTTTAAATCATGTCCTTTAGGTAGATTAATAATTCTTACATAATATTTCCTAAATCTTTTTTTCAGGTAAGTTGTTTTTCTGATGATATATTTCATATTTTATTTTAATTTTTCATTATTTACTTGGTTGTATTGGTTTTTTGATGCTATATAGAATACTTTGGTTGCACTTACCCAATTCTAATTTTTAAGAAAATATTTTCTTCAGTCACATTTCATGCCTCATTTTTTTCTCCTTTGGGTAACTACTTTTTAAAAGATTCTTTTCTTCAGCAAATTTATGTACAAATTTTTCCATTTAGTCAATTCTGCTTTTTAAAATGTTCTTTTCAGTCAAATTTTGTGCGTCTTTTACCATTTGTTCAATTCTACTTTTAAGGTATTTTTTTTTAATGAAATTTTAGGTTTTTTTCATATTGTCAGTACAATTTTCAACAACAATTTTCTGGCATTTTGTGATTTATGTTCTCTTTCCTCCTAACACTATTCCTTCCCCAGGACAGCATATAATATAATATAGGTTGTACCTCTATTATTACACAATACACATCTCCATGCTCATTGTGATGCAAAAGAAGATATATATCACTTACACTAGAGAGAAATTTATGAAGAAATTAAAGTCAAGAATGCCATATTTCAATTTGCATTCCAATTCCAATTCCTTTTATAGTGGTGGACATGTTTATTTGTCATGAATCCTTTGGAGTTGTCTTAGACCCTTGCATTGCTAATAATAGTTGTCATTAACAGATTATCTTCATCCTTTATTACTGTTATTGTGTACAACTTTCTCCTAGTTCTGTTCACTTCACTTTGTACCATTTCATATAAGTTTTTCCAGGCTTTTGTGATTATCTTGGTTGTCTTCCTCAAAACCGAGATCATGATCTTTACTCAGTTGTCCATGACCACCAGAACTCTTCTCTGACCTAAGATTGTTAGTATGGTCCCTGTTCTCCTGCAACTACAATTATATCTTCACTTTGGAAATACAACTCAGAACTGTTACTAGGCAATGTAACAGGGTCTTGCACTCAGTTTTATTTCTTATCTCATTTACTTACTATCTTTGGGTTGAGATCTCCTGAAGCTGTTGCTGGCACTATTACAGGTGCCCAAAGTCTGCTGTTGGTGCTGCCACTATGCAAACTTTACTTGGGGCTAGCCCCAACCCCAGTGTCACAGACTTCTCTTGCTGACATCCTAAATTGCTTCAAACTAAAAAATATCTCCAACCTTCCATTGACTCTGATCCTCTAGAAATTGATTTGAAACATTATTTTAAAGTTGGTTGCAAGTAGTATTGGGAGAGTTAGTTGAGTTACTGCCACTCTGCCATCTTGACTCTCAACCAAAGTAGTTTTAAATAAAATTGACTTTCATGAAGGAAGCAATCTTGAATTTATTAAAAGCAACCTTCTATCTTGAAGACAATGTTCATATTACCATCACCACCCCTTTTACTCTAGGTACCCTTATATTCTTCTCACTGGAATACTAGACTATCCTTGGGATGTCTGACTCTGCAAAGTGAACTTTCTTATCTTCCCTAGAATCCTCATATCACCTTCTAGCTATCTTTACCCCATGTAACCATAGATGCTTCCCTTTTCTAGCTCTCTCTTATATGTTGTCTTTCCCAAAGAATTTAAGCTCCTTGAGTTCAAGGGATGTATGTATTACTGTGTTTATACCTCCACTAAGTAGTACAGAGTTTTTTAAAAAAAGGAAATTCTTAATAAGTTTTCTCTCTCTCCCTTTATTTCTCTCTCACACTCTCTTTGTGTGTATTTCTATCTATTTATCTATCTATCTAATCCAATAAGGGAACCCTATATGTAGTAGACTATAATTTAATTTTTTCCATTCTTCATTGTGTTGAGAGGTGTTTCCTTAGAATGACAGTACTAGAAAACTTGAGTGTGTTTCTTGAGAATCTGACTTGCTACATATAATCATGCTCACAGTGTCTGATCATTAGTCTCATGCCCTGGCATTTTGAATTATGTGACATTGCTCCTCAACAGGGCTAATGACTTTAAGCTGGAATCAACTTGCCCACAATATTTCTGGAATATTCTGTCTCCCTTATGGTCTACAAATGGTATGTGTTAGTCTATAAGCAACTAGATGAAACTGAGAACTAGTTCTAAGCTACTTGTGTTCTTGACTTGTCAGTTATTTATCATAAAATTTTACTCTCGCTACATTCATTTTTAAGATTCTTGCCTAAATTATAATGTTTTGCTGAGATACCATTAATCATAACTAACTATTGAGAGAAAATGGGAGAAGATTAATAGGCTATCATACTTGATCAATTTCCAAATGGAATTTGATATTCAAAGTATCTATACAATCAGGGTTAACATTAGTGATTTGTAGAGTCAAATAATAGGTAATTGGCAGAAACCCAAAATACTGGCAATGAACAGTTAAAGTCCTACAGTAAAGATTAGGAAGGTATTCAGAAGAGAAATGAAATTTGGGGACAGATTATTGTTGCTCTTTGGCCTTTGTACTCATTGAGGATCAATGACATCATGATGTTAGGGTCAGGGTACAAGTGTTTCCACTGTACTCGATCAGTTCAATATGAGCTTGGAAGACTTGACCATAAGTTGGGCACAAATAGTTCATTAAAGCATTTGTAATGGATATGTCTCTACTTTTCTGCATCTGATGTTTCCTTTGTGTCATTGTTACTCTGCTTTGTTCATGGATTATAGCACCTTCTTTGATGTGGGCACACTATTCTGGGTGGTACTGTGCTATAATCTACCATGTCTCACAATCAATTCCAAATTTATTCAGAGAAAGCTTGAGAGTCTCTGACTTCATCTGACCTCCATTGGAAGCCCTTTCCTTGTATGAGTTCTCCATATAATAAACATTCCTTGACCCTTTCTGATCAATGATAATGACATGATCCTGGATAGAAAAGGATGAAAGCATTGCCCTTCATCTAGAACTCATGAAAGAATGCCACTGGCTTACAATAATGATGGATTTCTCTGGGAAATCAGTTTCACAATGACCTTCCTACAAATTCTGAGAACTAGCAGTATTGAAAGGACTTGAGGTAAGAACTTTGGGTATATATCTTTATTATCCTCCTGGCATTACTCCTGGAGTTGATGGGCAGCAAGCATCATGTTAAGCACTCCTTGACCCTTTCTGATTAATGATAATGACATGATCCTGGAGAGGTTCACTGAACACATATATAGTATTCTCAACAGACAATCATCAACTGATGCTGAAGAACTGAGGTTTAAATTAACCCCTCTATTTTCAAAAGAAAAAAAGATATTCTCATGTGGCAAAATGCCAGAATTTATTCCATTCCAACAGAGAGTTAAAAGGGTCTAAGAGTTGCATGAAATTCTTTGGGTCATATGAAAAGAGAAAATTATTTGCCAGGAACCAAAGTATGTTTCCATTGTCCATGTCTAAAAAAGGAAAAGGAAACAGGTTGTCCTATGACAATCACAAGGTACTCTCTGTCTGTCTCTGTCTCTGTCTCTGTCTCTCTCTCTCTGTCACCTGCTGACAAGATTCTTTCCATCTCTCCTTATTATCCTGATCTTTCACCTGAAAGATGATCATCTACCCAAGAGGCAATATGGCTTTGAAAAGGGTGAGAAATGAATGGTTGACATGGTGCTTTTTACCTGACCACTCCAGGAGAAATGGTGTTTGCTAAGGACAGAGAATTCAACTTCGATATATAATGTCATATCTCTAACAATAGCCATCCCTCAGGTTCTGTACTGTATCCTCTTCTATTATCCCTCTATTCTAATTTACTTGGTGATCTCATTAGCAACCAAGGAATTAATTAGCATTTCAATGTTGATAATTTTAAAATCTTCCTTTCCATCACCAATCTCTTTACTAACCTCCAATCCCTAATCTCCAACTGCCTTTCAGACATCTCAAACTGAATGTCCAGTAGATATTTTAATTTTACTATGTCTAGGAGCAGCTGGGTGGCTGGATGGATTGAAAGTCAGGCCTAAAGATGGGAGATCCTGGGTTCAAATCTGGCATCAGACTCTTCCTAGCTGTGTGACCCTGGGCAAGTCACTTAACCCCCATTTCCTAGACATTATCGCTCTTCTGACTTAGAACCAATAAACAATATTGATTCTAAGAGGATTAAAAAATAAATAAATAAATTTACTGTCCAAAATATAATTCAATATTTTCCCCTAAAACCTCTGGTGTCACCTTCTCCATTACTGAAAAGGGCCTCCTCCCAATCCTCAGGCTTGTAAAGAAGGAATCATCCAGGAATCCTCACACCCTTCATATCCAAGGTATTGTCAAGGTCTTTTGATTTCACCTTTGCAACATCTCTTGAATATGTACCATTCCTCTTACACTGACACTGCTCTGGTCTATGCCCTCCTAACCTCTCACTTTGATTATTGTAATAGCTTGCTAATTAATGGGTCTGCCTGCCTGCCTCAAATCTCTTCCCATTCAAATCCACCCTTCATTCAACCATTTAAATGATTTTCCTAAAATGCAAGTCCAATCATATCAAATACTCCTCCTACTCAATAATTCTAGTGCTATCCCATTGCCACTAGGATCAAATACAGCATGTTATGTTTGACAAGCAAAGTCCTTCACAAATTAACCCCATATGGTTCCACTTTTCTTATGCCTTACTCACAAAGCACATACTCTTCAATCCAGTGACCCTGGACCTACTGGCTGGTACACAAGCAAGCCTCTCCATTTATTATCTCTGGGCATTCTACTTGACTCCCATACATAAAATGCTTTTCCTCCCTCACTCTGCTACTGACTTCTCTGACTTCCTTAACATCCCAGTTAAAATCTCAGCATCTATAGGAAACCTTCTCCCAACTCCTCTTAATTTCAATGCTTTCCCTCTGTTAATTATTTCCTATTTATCCTGTAAATAGATTGCTTTCTATATACTTATTTTCTTTTACTAAATTATGAACTCTTTGAGGACAGGGGCTGTCTTTTCCCTCTTTTTGTATTCTTAGCAGTTGGCACAGGTATTTTATGAATGTGTATTAATTTTTAGAAAAAAGAAGGAAGGAAAGAAGAAAGGAAGAAATGAAGGAAGGTTTATGTGTGATAATGGGTAATGTGTGACATTTTTTTTTGTTTGAACACTGATCTAATTAAATTCTGGGTGTTTCATTGCACAGAGCTGGTCACAAGGTTTCGATGGAGGGAGAAAGCACAAAAAAATCATGAAATCATATTCAGAAGCATGGCTTTGGACCAAGAGAGGGAGTTAGTATGATCCTGTGATTACAAATCTTTAAATTGTGAAATATCATGTGAATGCTTTTAAGGAGAGAAGGGGGAAATAACCCTAACTTCTGTTTAGACTCTAGTCAGTGAGTACCTCCTATGGGAATATGATATGGCTAATATTTCATGAGAAGAAGTTTAACTCACCTTTTTTTCTAAAAGAGCTAATGTTCCAATACTGTCAGGATTGGCAAGGAAATACAATATTATCCAGTACTCTGAAAACAAACAAAAAATCTTTTGAGACATTTTGAATCTAGTATAAATCAAAATATAACAATCCCTGCTGCCTAAATCATTTTAGTTTAGCACAATGGTCTGAGAATCCATCAGGGGAAGGCTTTTGAAATAAAATTTCTTGATACAGGTTGGTATTGATGACTGACCATGGAATATAAAAGGCTTTTGGACTTGATGCCAATGACTCAAGTGTTTTATCTTTTAATCAATATTTGTGACTCTAGTTTTTGACAGACCACACAACATAAAGATGAGTGACAATTTTGAGTTTAAATCTTTTCTCTTAATATTGCCTTAGGAGCCTGGCAAAATTAAATTTGGATAACCCCCTGAATATATGGATTTCTATAAAGATAATATGGCCCTGCTCTCTCTGAACCAGGGCATTCCCTTCTAATCCAGACCCAGATTCATTATTATTTTTTAACCTGGTATTAAAACAGCTGGGGATATATGTGGAGTACAAATGATGAGGGAGCAGCACTGCAGAGCACAATAAAATTTTGAATGCAATTGTACCAGAGCAATAGTGGCTGCTTGTCTTCCTGAGAATTCAGCCTTCACTTGCTTAAAGATTGGTGGGGGAAGAAGAAAGTGGGCCTAGAAGCATAATGTTATAGCAATGGGATTCCACTGGTAAAAAGCCCAACAAAGAGTTTTACCCTTTGGATGTGCAGGCTAAGAGAGGATTATGAGGTTGGGCATATATTTTTTATTTTTATTTTTTTCCCATTTGAATTAATTTATTTAGTCAATTTAGAACATTATCCCTTGGTTACAATAAAAACATTATTTCCTTCCCTCCCCTCCATTGACTCTTTGTGCCAATGCACAATTTCATTGGTATTACTTGTGTCCTTGATCAGAACCTATTTCCATGTTGTTGTTTACACTAGGATGTTCATTAAGAGTCTACAACCCCAACCATATCCCTTCGACCCATGTATTCAAGCAGTTGTTTTTCTTTGGTGTTTTTACTCCCACTGTTTTTCCTCTGGATGTGGATTGTAGTTTTCCACATAGGTTCCTCCAAGTTGTTCAGGGTCATTGCATTGCCACTAATGGAGAAGTCCATTACATTCGATTGTACCACAGTGTATCAGTCTCTGTGTACAATGTTCTCCTGGTTTTGCTCCTATCACTGTACATCAATTCCTGGGGATTGTTCCAGTACCCATGGAATTCCTCCACTTTATTATTCCTTTGAGCACAATAGTATTCCATCACCAACATATACCACAATTTGTTCAGCCATTCCCCAATTGAAGGGCATCCCCTCATTTTCCAACTTTTTGCCACCATAAAGAGTGCAACTATGAATATTTTTGTACATGTCTTCTTTTTCTTTATTATCTCTTTGGGGTACAAACCCAGCAGTGCTATGGCTGGATCAAAGGGCAGAAAGTCTTTTATCACCCTTTAGGCATAGTTCCAAATTGCCCTCCAGAATGGTTGGATCCATTCACAACTCCACCAGTAATGAATTAATATCCCAACTTTGCCACATCTACTCCAGCATTCATTATTTTCCTTTGCTGTCATGTTAGCCAATCTGCTAGGTGTGAGGTGATATCTCAGAGTTGTTTTGATTTGCATCTCTCTGATTATAAGAGATTTAGAATACTTTTCCATGTGCTTATTAATAGTTTTGATTTCTTTAACTGAAAATTGCCTATTCATGCCCCTTGCCCATTTATCAATTGGAGAATGGTTTCATTTTTTTGTACAACTGGTTTAGCTCTTTATAAATTTGAATAATTAGACCTTTGTCAGAGGTTTTTGTAATGAAGATTGTTTCCAAATTTGTTGCTTCCCTTCTAATTTTGGATGCATTACTTTTGTTTGTACAAAACCTTTTTAATTTGATGTAATCAAAATTATTGATTTTACATTTTGTGATTTTTTTTCTAGCTCTTGCTTGGTTTTAAAGTCTTTCCTTTCCCAAAGATCTGACGAGTATACTGCTCTGTGTTCGCCTAATTTGCTTATAGTTTCCTTCTTTATAGTCTGGTCATTCATCCATTCTGAGTTTATCTTGGTGTAGGGTGTGAGATGTTGATCCAAACCTAATCTCTCCCATACTGTATTTCAATTTTCCCAGCAGTTTTTATCAAATAGTGGGTTTTGGTCCCCAAATCTGGGATTATTAGGCTTATCGAAAGCCTTGCTGAGGTCATTTAACCCAAGTCTATTCCATTGATCCTCCTTTCTCTCCTCTCTGTCTCTTATCCAGTACCAAATTGTTTTGACAACCACTGCTTTATAGTATAGTTTGAGATCTGGTACTGCAAGCCCTCCTTCCTTTGCATTTTTTTTTTCAAGAATTCCCTGCATATCCTTGATCTTTTGTTCTTCCAAATGAACTTTATTATTTTTTTTCTAATTCACTAAAAAGTTTTTTGGTAGTTCAATGGGTATGGCACTAAATAAGTAAATTAATTT
This sequence comes from Monodelphis domestica, assembly GCF_027887165.1. NCBI lineage: Eukaryota > Metazoa > Chordata > Mammalia > Didelphimorphia > Didelphidae > Monodelphis > Monodelphis domestica. The sequence continues at coordinate 107,501,376 of NC_077230.1, read as the reverse complement.
GGGTATGATTGTCATTTTTATTATGTTAGCTCGTCCCACCTATGAGCAATCAATGTTTTTCCAATTGTTTAGATCTAGTTTTATTTGTGTGGAGAGTGTTTTGCAGTTGTGTTCATATAGTTCCTGTGTTTCTCTCAGCAGATAGATTCCTAAGGATTTTATATTATCTAGGGTGATTATAAATGGAATTTCACTTTCTAATTCTTCCTGCTGAAATGGGTTGGAAATATATAGAAATGCTGATGACTTATGCGGGTTTATTTTGTATCCTACAACTTTGCTAAAATTGTTGATTGTTTCCACTAGCTTTTTGGTTGATTCTCTAGGATTCTTTAAGTAAACCATCATAATCATCAACAAAGAATGATAGCTTGGTCTCCTCATTGCCAATTTTAATACCTTAAATTTCTTTTTCTTCTCTAATTGCTACTGCAGTATAATATTAAATAATAGAGGTGATAATGGGCATCCTTGTTTCACTCCTGATCTTATTGGGAAGGCTTCTAGTTTATACCCATTGCAGATGATGTTTGCTGATGGTTTTAGATATATGCTGTTTATTATTTTTAGGAAAGGCCCTTCTATTCTTACACTTTCTAGTATTTTCAATAGGAATGGGTTTTGTATATTATCAAAGGCTTTTTCTACATCTATTGAGATAATCATGTGATTTTTGTCAGTTTGCTTGTTAATATGGTCAATTATGTGGATGGTTTTCCTAATATTGAACCATTCTTGCATTCCTGGTATGAATCCTACCTAGTCATAGTGAATAACCCTTGTGATGACTTGCTGGGGTCTTTTTGCTAGTATCCTATTTAAGATTTTTGCATCTATATTCATTAAGGAGATTGGTCTATAGTTTTCTTTCTCTGCTTTTGACCTGGCTGGCTTTGGGATCTGTACCATGTTTGTGCCATAAAATGAATTTGGTAGAACTCCTTCTTGGCTTATTCTGTCAAATAGTTTGTATAATATTGGGATATTTGATAGAATTCATTTGTGAATCCATCTGGACCTGGGGATTTTTTCTTAGGGAGTTCTTTGATGGCTTATTCAATTTTTTTTTTCTGATATGGGGTTGTTTAGGTAATTTATTTCTTCCTCTGTTAGTCTAGGCAATTTATATTTTTGTAAGTATTCATCCATACCACCTAGATTGCCATATTTGTTGCAATATAATTGGGTACAGTAGTTTTTAATGATTGCCTTAATTTCTTCTTCATTTAAGGTGAGGTCTCCCTTTTCATCTTGGATAGTGTCAATTTGATTTTTTTTTCTTTCCTTTTTTAATTAGACTGACTAGTGCTTTGTTTATTTTATTTGTTTTTTCAAAGTACCAGCTTCTAGTCTTATTTATTAAATAAATATTTCTTTGACTTTCAATTTTATTAATTTCTCCTTTGATTTTTTGGATCTCTAATTTAGTCTTCATCTGAGGATTTTTAATTTGTTCACTTTGTGGATTTTTAATTTGCATGCCCAATTCATTGACCTCTACCCTTCTTAATTTGTTAATATATGAACTCAAGGATATAAATTTCCCCCTGAGTACTGCTTTGGCTGCATCCCATTGGTTTAAAAGGATGTCTCCTCATTTTCATTTTCTTCAATGAAGTTATTGATAGTTTCTACAATTTGTTCTTTAACCTGTGTTGGGGAATCGTATTGTTTAATTTCAAATTAATTTTTGATTTACCTCTCCATGTACCCTTACTAATTATTATTTTCATTGCATTGTGATCTGAGACATTTGTGTTTATTACTTCTGCTCTTTTGCATTTGTTTGCAATGTTTTTATCCCTAATACCTGGTCAGTATTTGTGAATGTACCATGTGCTGCTGAAAAGAAGGTATATTCCTTTTGGTCCCTATTTATTTTTCTAAACATGTCTACTAACTCTATTTTTTCTAAGATTTCATTCACTTCTCTTACCTCTTTCTTACTTATATTTTGGTTTGATTTATCTAATTTGGATAGAGGAAGGTTCAGGTCTCCCACTAGTATAGTTTTTCTATCTATTTCATCCTTGAACTCCACTAGTTTCTCCTATAGAAATGTGGATGCTATGCCATTTGGTGCATACATGCTGAGTACTGATATTTCCTCATTGTCCATACTGCCTTTTATCAGGATGCAATTACCTTCCTTATCTCTTTTAACTAGATTAATTTTTACTTTGGCTTTGTCAGATATCATGATTGCAACTCCTGCCTTCTTTTTATCAGTTGATGCCCCATAGATTTGGCTCCATCCTCTTACTTTTACCCTATATGTATCTACCTTCCTGATGTGTGTTTGTTGTAGACAGCATATGGTAGGGTTTTGGATTCTAATCCACTCTGCTATTCGCTTGTGTTTTATGAGTGAGTTCATTCTTTTCACATTCAGAGTTATGATTACTAGCTGTGTATTTCCCAGCATTTTGATTTCTACTTCGGGTCCTACCTTTTCTTCTTTCACTATTTCCTTCTACACCAATGTTTGTTTTTAATCAGTTCCCCTAGTTCCCACACTTATTTTAATTTCCTTTCTACCCCTCTCCCTTCTAATCCCCCCCATTTTCCCTGTAATCTTTCTAAAATTACCCCCCATCCTTTCCCTGCCTTGTACTTCTTCCCTCCCCACCAGTCCATTTGTTACTCTTCTATTCCCCTATAGGGCACAAGTGTATTCTCTACCTGAATGGATTGGATTGTTCTTCCCTCTTTGGGTCAATTTCAAAGCACATAAAAATTGAGTATTTCCTATCTCTAACCTCTTTACCCTTCCAGTGTATTGATGTTCTTCCCCCCCGCCCCGCCATAAGCTTCTTTGTGACATATAAATTTACCCCCCATTTGTTTCTTTTCCATTTCTTTTAGTATTAACCTTGTTTTTAGCTCTAGTTTTATATATATATATATATATATATATATATATATATATATACACAGACATGTATATGTGTTTATGGATGCATATATCTATATACCTATTTATGTCTTGTCCTTTCATCCTATACAGTTTGTCACTGTTCCCTCTAAGTGTAATTTTTCTAGCTGCTATCTCTCCCCTTCATGTAACAATGGAAAAATATTCTAAATTAATTAATCAATAAAATTTTTTAAAAAATCTGAAATTCATTAAAAAGTCAAGTTTTAATTATAAAATAAATAAATAATGTAACTTGGTGACTAGATAGAACACTGGAAAAAGCACCAGGCACTATCTGAATTCAAATCTAGCCTCAGATACTTAATATTTGTGTAACTTTGGGTAAGTCACTTCACCTCTATTTGACTCAGTTTCCTTAACTTTGGAAATAATAATAAAACCTACCTCATAGGGTTGTTATAAAGACCAAAAGGGATACGTGGTAATGTTGAATAAAATATTCTCATAGCTCTGAACAATTAATCAATAAACATGGATTAAGCAAAAAAATCAAATGGTATAATGTTTATTAAAGCTCTTTGCACAGTGTTTGTCATATAGTAGGTACTATATAATTGGTAGTAGTTTGGGTATAGGACAATAAAGTTGGAATAACAAAGAGTTAGTTCAAATATTGCCTTAGACCCTCATTATTATGACACTGAGCACTTAACTTTTCTGGGCCTCAATTTCCTCTTCAATAAAATGATTTTCCAAAGTCTGTTCCTTTTCTAAATAAATGATTACCTGATCTTCGCTCCAGAGAGTCCTAGTGTCTAGGACTTATTAAGGACAGCATCTAGGACTATGTTTAAAGGACAGAAGAAGGCAGTAGGGATTTCTACATCCTGTGAATGTAGAATCTAGGAGGTGTCCTAGCAACATGTAATACGTTAATTTTTTTAAATTTTAATTAATTAATTTAGAATGTTTTTCATTGGTTACAGTGCAGTAGGTGTGAAGAAGGGTGTTGGAGATTGAGCTTTTCCTTCCTCTGGAGGCTTCTTCTTTGCACTACTGGTAGACTGTATTAAGCCAGTTCAGCTGATCTACAAAGCTGCATCACATCATATAAATGTGACATGTTTTTAATATCTAGTTCATATGGTTTTGAAAGTAGTTCAGAAAGAAATAAAATAGTCCTGAGACAAGAGACAACTCTGTGATTCTTTTACATTTAATGTTAATAGGCTATTGCATGGGTGAACACAATGATTACATTTGTAATTAATTATTGTTATTAACTCTATCCCAAGCAAGCATTGACTTTTTAAATTTATACTAATTATATACAGTACTCTCTGTTTTAAAATATTTGTTTCACAGTAATGAGAGTAAGTCAACTTTCTTTAGCATTTTAAGATTTCTGTATTATTTTGCTCAAAACAGTCCTATAAAGGGGGCATTTTGCAAGTCTATTTAAGGCTACATCAAGCAGTATCAAAGGTGAACCATTGTTATTGAATGAATGAATCTATTGGTTTGCATGGAGAAAGTTCCCTATAGAAATCCAGAGCATCCCCAAATCATAACTATGCCAGTGTTTCCATTTTTCCTCTTCCCATTTTCTTTGCATCTCACCACAAAACATTTGCTCAGTGAAAAGCTATTCATGCTAATAAACCTCCTGTCACATTTCAAATTTCACATCCATTTCCGTGACCTGTTCCTAAATTTTCCATTTTACAAAGTGAAAAGTAGTCACCTCACAAATTCCAACCTGTCACTGAAAGCTAAGGAATTACAAAACTGCCAGGTGAAACATGATTATTTCTTGAATTTCCCACAAAAACTGCCAAGTCTTGTCATCGTCTAAGTTCTTTCCTCACTCAAGATGTTTCCTATTGCCCCCCTGCTTGGCATGAATCTTACTAGCATATTCACAAGTGTTCTGTGCACAGGAGATGTGAATTAATGGTAGAAACAAAAAATAATATAATATAATCAAAGGATCAGATTTAGAATTTGAAGAAGTTAGAAATCAGTTAGTCTTAACTCCCTAGTTTTATAGAAAAAGAAGCTGGGACCACAGAAGTTTACAATTAGCCCAGTGTTGGACATGTAATATGTAGGTTTCCATTGTTCTTTGTTTAATGCTTCTTAGCCTCTACACACATACTCCCTCCCAGTAGATTGTAAACTTCTTTTTGACAGGAACTTTGTGAAATGCCTTTTCTATATTTCTAGGTTTATAAGATCGTGGAATTTAAAGTAAAAGGAAACTACAGCTCATTTAGTCCAACTCCCTCATTTTACAAATGAAGAAACAAAAACAGAATTGATGTCCAAAGTTGAGGATCTACTTAAAGGTAGAGTTGGAACAAAAGTATCACTCTTGGTCTATATCGTTTTGTGTGTAAATAAGTGTGTGTGTATATATATATATATATATATATATATATATATATATATATATATATATATATATATATGTGTGTGTGTGTGTGTGTGTGTGTGTGTGTGTGTGTATACACATATATACGCATACACATATATACACACACACTCATATATATGTAATAACTTTTGTGTTTTCTCACCTTAAATCTCTAATCATTCCTAATACAGTTTGTCCCATAGTAGTTATCAAGAAATATTTAAATAATATTTTATATAAAACCTGAAAATAAAAGAAATATAGAATTATTTTCTTATCTCCCAGAAAATAGCATGTCTCAGTTATGGTTCAAATAAATCAAGTGATGAAGTAGGCTATCTAAACTCAAATCAAGTGATGAAGTAGGCTATCCAAACTTTTCAAATGTAAACAGATTTTAAATGACCTTGAGAGTAAGCAGGCTAAGCAGAAAACTATATAGTGTGAATGTCCCTATATCACCTCATCCTCATCCTCTTCCAAAAGGGGACGGGGCTGAAATTACAACTATATAGTTTCCAGATGAAAAGGAGGAAAATGCAGTCTTTCATCAAGATCCAGATGTTTTTCTCACGCAAAGCCAAACAGCTGGCTAGCTGATATTGTGTAGACATTTTGAACATTTCTCATTCTAGGTCCTCAGAGTGTTCTCAAATATAAGGACAGGGAAAGTTAACCTTTGCTAAAACAAAGCTCTCACAAGGTCAAGTGCTTAAATCACACCTTGATTCATTGCTAATGAGTCTAGGTGCTGACATAATAAACAAAATGGTCACTTCATTCAATCATGCCTGTGGTGAAGATCCATATTTCTACTGGTGGCTCCCAACAGTACAAGGACCCTTGAATCTATCTATTTATTTTGCTTCAGGATCACAATAAGCAGCTGTAATTTAAATTCAAGACCCCATATTTACTCAGCTCCTAACTCTTGTCTTGCTTTACAAAGTTGCAATTTTGATCTGACTATAAACAAAAATAAGAGGAGTTTTCATTAATATTCAGTCCCATAGAAACACTGTTACTAAAGCATGATTAACAGGCATTGAGGAGTTTCAATAAATGGCTTTAGTGGTCAGTTCTGCAGTGAATGTAGAATAAACAGATCAAGGGGCTAAGTAATGAGAGCATCACTGCATTACATACCACCAATGGATTGATCTATATAGCATAGCACCAAGGCACAGGATTGGAAGAATGAGGAATTATCCTCCCATAGAGAACACTATATCTTTGCTATACTTACAAATGCATGAAATAACAAGGTCTCATCTATCTATTCTTTGTCTAACCTGATCAATGATGAACTTTTATATTCCTCTTTACTGACTTCATAAATAGATTTCATAAAAACAGATTATTAAGGAAATTATAAGATAGAGATTTGAAAACTCCCAACACGATCCTTTAGTGAAGGCTTTACTGAATGAGCAGGAGGTTGGAGGGTAGCAGTGGAAGGACTTTTGGGGCATCTCTGAGTTTTGCCTTTTTCAAAAAATCCCAAGAGATAGGATATTAGAAAAGTAAGGAATATTAGTAGATAATCTAGTTCAGCTTTTCATTTTACACAGAAGGAAATTGAAATAGAGCAAGGAGAATTCATTTGACCAAATGCTTATAACTAGTCAGTGACAGAAGTGGGACCTGAATTCTCTTTCTATTTTTTTCTTTTCTATACAATGTATTTCAGTCATTTGAATTAGTTTTCCTTGTCTACTGAGTAGGAGATAACACTGTTTTCTCAAAGTACAAGTGCCAATGTCACATTTCAATTGACTTGGGATAAGTGTTACATATGGAAAATGTATATGTATGTAAAAATATATGTAGACATATAAATACTTGTATAGATAGATTTATATATACACGATATATTATATACAGTGGAAAATATTAACACTTTGTCAAGAGGGAAAGGGAAGTTATTTTTATCATATATCTATTGTTAAATATATGTATATTATAAACAATGGTGAATAGCTCAATCAACTTATGAAAACAAATAATAAAATCATGTGTCAAATAATAACATTCAAATTACTTGCTGATTGACAGTAGAAAAGAAAATCTTTGGAAATGTTGAAAAAGTAATAGCAAGACTATCTTATTTGTTTCTGAATCCTCTTCCATTTTCTTTTCAATCTGTTTAGTTATCAGATTTTGTTACAACAGTAATACAGAACATTTTCTCATTTGATTGATATATGTGAATTTTCATTTTAAGTGGACTGGATATAATCAAATTTTACTCTGGCCTGTTTATTATTTTTTGTTTTGTTTTTCTTGCAGCAAACTATCAAATCTGCATGCTTACTCTCTAGTGTTGGTGAAGATATATGTCTGATTCTAACTGTCAAATATCATTCCATTTGATCCTTATCTTAAATCACTGGTCTACAAGCTTCTTTTTTGTCAAGTACCTGTATCAAAAAAGATGTTTATGAGCACATATTTCCTCTATATGTGCATATACATATTCTAGACATGCATTATTGTATAAATATATTATACTACATGAATTTTTTTGAACTAGAGATTAACAAATATTTAGAAACATTCACTTAATTTATAAATTATACAGGAACATTTTTTAAATTTTCATAAAAATAAAATAAGATTATCTCACATTAGAAACTTTAAAAAGATGGCAAACTATGGGAATGATTTATTTTGGAAGGATTGTGGGAAGACGGGCATTTGTTGCTCAGTCTTTTCAGTCATATCTGACTCTTCCTGACATGATTTGGTATTTTCTTGGCAAAGATACTGGAGTAGCTTGCCATTTCCTTTTCATCTCATTTTACAGATGAGAAACTGAAGCAAACAGGGTTAAGTGACTTACCCAGGGTCACACAGTCAGGAAGTTTCTAAGGTGAGATTTGAACTCAAGAAAACAAGTCTTCCTTATTCCTGGTCTGGTGCTCTATTCACTGTGCCACCTAGCTGTCTCCAAAGAGAGATTTTATAGTATATTGTAGATAGAATAGGGAATTAGTACAACCATTTTGAATGGTCATGTGGAATTGTGTAAGTAAAACAGCTAACATGTCCATACCCTATAACTTGGAAATCCCATTAATTTAAATCATAAAACATAAACCCAGTGATGTCTTATAAAATGTCTTGACAACTAGTGCTGAAAAATATGTATTTGAGGGCTTAATCTGCATTATTAATATTTTTCTATTTGTTTTCTTGATCTAGACCAGTGGTATGAACCTCAAACAAAAACAGACCCTTCTGTTTTTCTGATTCCAAGTCCACTAACTCATTCACTATTATAGTCTACTTGGTATATTATTCCCATTTTACAGATGAGGTTCAAAAAGTTTGTGACTCATCCACAGTAACAGAATATATCAGTCAAAAAATATTAAATTTCAGGTATACTGCTTCCAGTTAACTACTGTCAAGAGTCAAGGATAAAACTTACTTTCAGACTTTCTACATCCTTTCTATTTACATGTCTATGAGTCACAGGTTTTGACCCACAGAAAGTGAGAAGTGAAACCACGTACAGAAACATAAACTCATAAAAGCACAGAATTTGGAGTCAGAAGCAATGTTTTTAGGTCACAATCCAATTGTTTATTTGCAAAGGAGGAAACAGAGCAGAGTCAAAGTAATTGAAAGCTGTCTCAAGTTTCCAATTTATTTGCATATTTAGTAGCCAATCTATTTGACACCAGAATAAACTTTTCATTTAGTTAACTGGGTAAAAAAATAAAGCAACTGGGCAACTGATGGAAATTTTTCACTTTTCAACTGGTTGTTATGGCTTTATGTAGACACTGCCTCAGGCATACTCCCAGCATAACTACATGGTCCCATTAGGAAGAAGATTTTTTGTGCAGAATATTAAATATTGATTCCCCATCTTCCTTAACTTCTTATTGCATTTCAGAGAGTCGTTTGCTTGCAGTCAATGTGGGGCAGCTAAGAGTTTCCTTTTTCCCCCAGGGAGCTGAGAATGTGGTGGAAAGAAAAGAGCAGAAAGAGAAGAGGAAGAAATCATAAATAAACCAGAGGTACCGCTACTGTGGTCATTGCTACTGTATGTGGCACCCCAAATTACTAACCTATCCTTTGGGAAAAACTTTTCTAGGATTCAGGAAAAAAGACAAAAATAGCTGTGTATAGTTAGGAACCCCATGATGCTGGGGGGTGAGGACGGGAAATATTTGGATCAATTTAGGGAGCTCTCTTAGACACATGTTTATTCTCTAGGCCACTAGAGGCAGCCTCAGTCCTGCCAAATGGCTATCAATCATTTCCTTTCCCCTGGCCATACATATGAAAAGCCAGAGTGGCACTGATTGTCTTGCCCTGAATTCTGTCATACAACTTACTCCACATAAGTGGAAAGGGGCATTGTCTCAAGTCAAGGGCTAGACCCTTGGTAGTGGATGGAAGCTGATAGTAAATTCAGAAGAGCTGGTATACTGAGGAAAATTGGGAAAACAACACTTTTTCTAGTCCAGTAGGACAGTGCATGCTAAAGAATAGAGAGATAGCTGGCATTCTATTAACATAAGAAAAGTATGATGCATCAAAAATCACCAAAAGGAATGATTTGACTTGAATAAGTCATTGGAGACCAAAATGATTCCTTGTCTATACTTCCTTCTTTATCATTAGCCTTACCTCTGAGCCTGAGATTGGTCTTGAAATCAAACAACCTAAATATGGCTGACTGTATTTACTACTGTGACCAGATATTTAAAAAAAAATCAGTATGTCTCTATGTTATATATCAAATAGAACCAAATCAATATAGCTAAGAGATATTGGAATCCCTTCCCCATTTCCAAGGATCTCTCCCTCACTTTTGTAGTAAATGATAATAATTGTCTTCTTTGAATTATTATAGCAATTTGATTACCACCAATCATCACATATCGTGATATAACTTGTATTTTGTTGTATTTTATTTTTGATATCTGCATAAGTATCTGGTTTCCACTACCCCTTCCTCTAACCCCAAGTGCTTAGTAAACACATCAAGGGCAGGACATAGTTTATAATCTTTCTATAGTGTTTAGTACAGTGTTCTAAGTATGTAATGAGGCAGTTACAGGACTGAATAGAATGCTAAGCCTGGAGTCAGGAAGACCTGAGTTTAAATTGAGCCTCAGAAACTTATTGGCTGTGTGACCTTGGGCAAATTACTTAGCCTCCCTTTGCCTTAATCCACTGGACCACTGGAGAAGGAAATGGTAAAACTCTCCAGTATCTTTACCAAGAAAACCTCATATGAGATGATGAAGGATTGGACAGCAACACTCTATGAGTGAACAACAATAAAGTACAGCAGATGCCAAATAAATATCATAAAATAATAAAATATCACATTTAGAAAAGTTTTTAGTGGTCATGGATCAGGGATTTAGAGCTGTATTAGAAATCACTGACTCAAACACTCAGATTTTATAGATGAGTGACTCTGAGCCAAATAGGTTAATCTATCCTAGATTCACATAGGTACTAAGTGGTTATATCAAGATTTGAATCCTTGCACTTTTAACTTCAAAATTAAGACTGCTTCTATGGTGTTATTTATTCTCATGACTATACCCCTAGTCATTGGCTAAATACTCTTATAACAATATTCAATATGTGATCATTAAGCCTCTTGAGGATATCCAAAGAAGTATTTTCTCACTCATAAAGTGGCTTATTTTATTTTGAACAACCTAAATCATCAGGACGTTCTCCTTTATAATGAATTGAAATTTGCCTTCCTACAAGTTAGAATAGTAACATGTTATAGTTGAAAAGATCACTTAATCACAGAATTTGAGGGTCAGAAAGGTCTAAGAAGCCATCTATTCCATATAGGAAGGATCTCCAGTTTTATATGCCTAACAAGTGTTTTCCATCATCTGCTTGAAAACCTCCAAAGAGGCAAGAGGGAAGACATCACCACTTACTTCCTGACAATTTTAATTCAGGGAAAAATTTTCTTTCCATCTAAATTGGCCTCTTTGCAACATACACTTAGTTCTCCTGATTCCACCCATCCTATTTTTATCAATCATAATTCTCTCCTCAACCCTATGTTTTTAGAATTTATTTTTGCATTCAAGTTCAAGGTATCACATTTATCCCTACTGAAATGTCATTTTATTGTATTTACATTCTTGCTCGTCTGTTAAGATTTTTTTTGTATTTTGATTCTTTTAGCTATATTTCACATCTCTGTCACCTGCAAAATTAACAAGCAAAATATATATGTCTTTACTTAAGCCATTGATCAAAAGGTTAATTAGTAGAGGACCAAGTACAGATCCTTGGGGAACTCCACTGGAGACCTATATGATATGTAAAATGGTTTATGTCCAATCTGTAAACAGAATTCATAAATTTTCATTCTGAAAACTTTAAACAACTTATTTAATTTCTTATACCATAAAATAGTATTCATTATAATAATATACTACAACTTGTTCAATTGTACCCAAATTAATGAACATTGCTTCAATTTCTTATTCTTTGCTATAAAAAAAGAGCTTCAATAAATTATATATATATATATATATGTATATCCCTTTCCTTTTTCACATTCCCTACACAACTTTTTTTTAACTTTTCTGCCATGTTTGCCAATCTGATGGGTGTAATGTGATACTTCAGAGTAGTTTTGCTTTGCTTTGTCTAACTATAAGTTATTCAGAGCATTTTTTAAATATGAAAATTGAAAGTTTGGATTTCTTTCTCTGTAAACTGTCTTTGATCATTTATTAATTGGGGAATGGCTCTTATTTTGTAAATTTGTTTCTATTTGTCTCAATTATGCATACTTGAAAAATGAGGCTTTTATCAGAGGAATTTGCAGGAAAAATTCCCAATTTCCTGATTTCCTTCTAATTTTGGCTTCATTTGTGTTGTTTATTCAAAAAACATTAAGTTTAATGTAATGAAATTAATCAGTTTTACCTCTCATGATTCTCAGTACTTCTTGATCATGAACTCTTCCCTTATCCACATCTCTTATGTATATTTTTCCATGCTCCCCTAATTTGCTTATGAGAGTATATTTTATATCTAAATAATGTAACTATTTTGTGTTTATCTTAATATAAAGTATGAAATATTGGTCTTGGCCTAGTTTCTACCAGATTGATTTCCAGTTTTCCTAGTAGATTTTGTTGAATATCCTGATTCCTGAAAGGGAATTTCTTTATCTTAACTTAATCAAGTACTTTGAAGTGCTCCATGCTTTTAACTCAATCAGTCAGGAACTTGTGAATCCTTTTGATAAGAGTTCACACCCTAGATAATGGGATGTAAATCCCACAGACACTGCCTCCTGGGCAGTGCTAGGGAATTTCAGATGGTGTGATTGGTTCCCATGAAGTGGGAGAGAGATAGGAAGTGATATGGGAAAAGGATTATAAAAGATGAGATCAAAAAGAAGAATTCATTCATTACTTGGCTCTTCCAGGAGGATACTCTTCTGAATAAGGAGTATTCTGCATGATTCTGTACTGGAGGCTTTCTGGTTGGATCACTTGGGCAGAAGGAAGAGGCTGCATTGGTGGTGGATTTCTGGCTAAAGAATCCACCAGAACTTCCAAGAGGAGATTGGAATCTGAGGAAGCTTTTGTCTGAATTGAGCTGACTTTCTTTGGATTAGCAATTATAGAGTATTTAGCTAGGAAATATTTTCTACTTCCCTCTTACATTTCTCTTTTTTTCTGTATTTACGTTATATTATGTTATTAAGAGCTACTAAAACACATTTTTGACCTAAGAAGTTATTTATTTTTATAAATGGCAGCCACAACAATATCACTTTTAATTCTTATATTTTGTCAAACCTAATTTTGAATCTTACATCCTGTGAAGTTGAAATTAAATACCCTACCCATTTTTAGATTTAATCACCAAATGTTTAAAAATCCCACTCACAACTGAGTGGGGGAGGTCTGTGTCCCATGTTTGCAATAGTGGGTGACAAATCAGAATTGACTGACAGCCCCCTGGGCACTCCTAAGCATAGCTTTATATGATGATTTGTCCACCAAAAATGGAGGAAGGCACTTTATGCAAAGGAATTATCTTTAAAAAGGAGTTACAACTTTCTGTGAGGACTTCTTCTGGAATTCTTTGTGCTTGGGACTTTTGAGTGCTCTCATTCTTTGGAGTTCTGAGTTACAGTTGGAGGCTGATGAAGAATCTGCTGACTGGACCTGAGACCTTAGACTTGGTGAAACTGTCCTTGAATCTCTTCCTTTGAACTGACATGTGGGGAGTGAAAGAGCTGACTCCTTTCCTGGATTTTCTGAAAAGACCAGCCTCAGGAGAGACTTGTCCTCTTGAGAGAGGCTCCCTGCATCCCCAGGTCCTCAGCTACAAGAGTCAAGGCCTCTCTGGCTAAGGACTAAACTCTCCTGCCTGGTTTTGAGCTAGGGGTCGGAGCAAAATACTTAGTGCTTAGGCTAGATATCTTACCCTATCCTCTCTCTCTCATTTTCTTACTTTCACTCTTTCTATATTTTTTAAATAAATTGTTAAATGAATCTCTTTGGAATTAATTAAAATTCCTGGTGATTCTATTCTTAAATAATCTAGTCCAACCTTTTATAAAAACCCCATAACATATATACCCCTTAGCATCCCAATAGCATGACTTTCTGGATTTAACAGGTTATTGTGATCATTTCCTGCTATAAATTCCATGTCTAATCTATTTCATTTATATACCATTCCATTTCTGAGCTGGTGCCAGATTATTTTGATGATAACTACATCTGATGCTGCTAGGCCAACTTCTTTTACTTTCTTTTTCATTGATTCCCTTGATACTCGTGAACTTTTTTCTCCAAATCAATTTGTTATTATTTTTCCTACATCTAAAAAGTAATTGTTGGTTTAATTGGTATGGCACAGAATGAATAAATTAATTGACATAATGAATAAATTAAATGACAATTGTTATTTTTAATATTAGTTAAGCATAATCATGAGGGATTAATATTCCGCCAATTGATTTGATATCCCTTTCTTTGTATTGATATGGTTACTGTCTGTATCTTTGCACAAAATAGGATTTATCTTTCTACTGAGTTTTATTAATAATATATGAAAATTCTGATGATTTGTAAGGGTTTATTTTATATTCTTCATCTTTGCTAAAGTTGGTAAATATGCCAACTAGGCTTTTAGATGAACTCTCTAGGATTCTCTAAATATATTACCATATTTTCAGAAAGTAAAAGTTTTGTTTCATTATTCCCTGATTATTTTTTCCATTTTTTATTGCTATAACTAACATTTCTAGTACAATAGTAATAGTAATAATAGTGAATGATGATGATCGAAAACCTTACATCAACACAGATTTTATTGGAAAAGCTTCTAGTTTTTCTCCATTAGAGATAATATTTACTCTTCATACTAGTTATCATTTTATGAAAGGGACTGTATCTTCCTATATTTAACAGTTTTTTAATAAGAATGCATGTATTTTGTCCAGTGCTTTTCTCTGTTGATAAAATCCTATTATTTTTGTTGATTTTATTAATATAGTCAATTATGAATGTAGTTTTTCTAATACTGCACTAACCTTAATTTGTGATATAAATTCAACTTTGTTACACTACTTAATCTTTGTCATATGTTTCTTTAATCTCATTTCTGACATGTTATTTAAAAGTTTTGTATTAATACTCAGGAGAATTGGTCTAGAGTGTTCTTTCCTTATTTTAACTTTCTCTGTTATAAGTTTCAAAACTTTTCCATGGAAGGAATTTGGTAGGACTCCATTTTTTAAGTTAGTTAATATAACATTGAAATTAACTGTTCTTTAAATATTTGGTGAATTCACTTTCAAATTCATATTATGCTGAGGTTTATTTTCTTAGAGTTCTTTTATGGATTATTAAATTTCTTATTCCAAAGGGAGGTTAAATATTTTATTACCTATTCTATTAATTAAAACTTTAAATATATTCAGTCATTTCATTGAGGTTGTAATATTTATTGGCATATTGTTGGGCAAAATAGCTCCTAATAATTGTTTGGAAAGTGTTTTGTAGTTGTGTTTATATAATTCCTGAGTTTTTCTTGGTAGATAGATTCCTAAATATGCTATATTGCCTAGAGTGATTTTGAATGGAGTTTCTCTTTTAACTCCTGCTGCTCAATTTTGTTAGAAATATATAGAAATACTGATTATTTATGTGGGTTTATCTTGTATCCTACAACTGTACTATAGTTGTTAATTATTTCCACTAGCCCTTTAGTTAATTTTCTAAAATTCTTTAAGTATACCATCATATCATCTGCAAAGAGTAAAAGTTTAGTTTCCACATTGCCTATTTTAATCCCTTCAATTTCTTTTCTTCATTAATAGCTACTGCTAGCATTTTTAGTACAGTATTAAATAATAGAGGTAATAATGGACATCCTTACTTCTTATTGGGAAGACTTCTAACTTGTCCCCATTGCAAATGATACTTGCTGATAATTTAAATATATATTGCTTATTATTTTGAGCAATAGCTCTTCTATTTCTTCTACTTTCTAGTGTTTTCAATAGGAATGGGTTTTGTATATTATCAAAGGCTTTTTCTACATGTTTTGAGACAATCATCTTTTTTGGTTTGATTATTGATATGGTCAATTATATGGATGGTTTTCCTAATATTAAACCATCCTTGCATCCCTGGTATAAATCCTACTTGATCATGGTGGATGACCCTTCTGATCACTTGCTGGAGTCTTTTTGCTAGTATCCTATTTAAGATTTTTGCATCTATATTCATTAGGGAGATTGGTATGTAATTTCTTTCTCTGTTTTTGGCCTGCCTGGCTTTGGAATCAGTACCATGTTTGTGTCATAAAAGGAATTTGGTAGAACTCCTTCTTTGCTTATTATGTCAAATACTTTGTATAGTATTGGGACTAGCTGTTCTTTATATGTTTGATAGAATTCAGTTGTGAATCCTCCTGGCCATGGGGATTTTTCCTTAGGAAGTTCCTTGATGGCTTATGTCTTCTTCAATTTCTTTTCCTGAGATGGGATTATTTAAGTATTCTATTTCCTCTTTTGTTAATCTATTCAATTTATATTTTTGTAAATATTCACCATTTCACCTAGATTATCATATTCATTGCCATATCATTGAGCAAAATAGTTCTTAATGATTACTTTAGTTTCCTCTTCATTAGAGGTGAGATCACCCTTTTCATCTGCTAATTTGATTCTCTTCTTTCTTTAATTTGATTAGATTAAACAATACTTTATTTTATTTGTTATTTTCAAAGTACCAGCTCCTAATCATATTTGTTAGTTCAATAATTCTATTATTTTAAAATAAATTAATTTCTCCTTTAATTTTTATGATTTCCAATTTAGTATTATCTGGGGAATTTTAAATTGTTCTTTTTCTAATTTTTTAAGTTGCATGCCCAATTCATTGATCTCTTCCCTCTCAATTTTGTGATACAGGTACTCAGAGATATAGATTTTCCCCTGAGTACAGCTTTGGCTGTATTCCATAGGTTTTGATATGATGTCTTCTCATTGTCATTCTCTTTAATGAAGTCTATAACTGTTTCTATGATTTCTTTTTTGACCCACAAATTTTGAAGAATTAGATGATTAATTTCCATTTTAAATTTTCCTTTATATGGATACTTGTTAAGTATAATTTTTATTCCATTATGATCTAAAAAGTTGTATTTATTATTTCTGCTTTTCTGTGGGGGTTTTTTTTGCAATATTTCTATGCCCTAGTATATAGTTAATCTTTGTATAGGTACCATGCACTGCTGAGAAGGTATATTCCTTTTTATTCCTATTTAGTTTTCTCCAGATATCTGTTTACTCTAATTTTTCTAGCACTTCATTTACTTCCCTTTCTTATTTTTTATTCATTTTTATTTTGATTTATGTAGTTCTGAAATGGGAAGTTTGAGAACCCCCACTAATATGGCCTTAAAATCTATTTCCTCCTTGAGCTCCTTTAATTTTTCCTTTAGAAATCTAGATGGAATGCCATTTGGTGCATAACTATTTATTAATAATATTACTTCATTTTTATAGTACTCTTTAACAGAATGTAATTTCCTTCCTCATGTCTTTTAATCATTTCTACTTTAGCTTTGTCTGATATCATAATTGAGACTGCTTTTTTTTAACTTTAGATCATACATAATAAATCCTACTCCAGTCTATTACCTTGAATCTATGTGTGTCACCTTGTTTCAAATTGGTTTCTTGTAAGGAACATATAGTAAGATTCTAGTTTTTAATCCACTCTGTTATCTGCTTCTGTTTAATGGGTGAATTCATCCCATTCACCTTCAGCATTATAATTACTGTGTATTATCATCATATTATCCATTTTAAATCCTGCTCTATTCTCTTTCTCTCTGTTCTCACCAGTGTTTTGCTTTTTGTCACCCCTCCTCACTTCTCCCTCCTTCCAGTTATCTCCCTCTTACATTATCTTATTCCCCTTCTACTTCTCTATGTGGTAAGATAGAATTCTATACCCCACTGAGAATATTTGTTTTATCCTCTCTGAACACTTTATGATGAGTGTAAAAATGCATTGCCTGTCACCACCCTTATCCTCCCTTCTCTATAATGACTTTTCATTCCTCTTTATGTTATATAATTTACACCATTCTATCTCTCCCTTCCCTTTTCTTTCAGTGTAATCCTCTCATCCCTTATTTAACATGTCATTCATATGCATACATATCATATCATACATATGTTATTGTTCCATATCAAATTTACATATACATCATATTATTATAATTAGCTTACTTCTCCACTCTCTCAGTAAATTCCTTCTATCTTATCTACTACTAAAAATAATTTTTGAGAATTACAGAAATCCTCTTAGACATATAAACATTTTGACCTTAATGAGTACCTTAAGTTTTCTCTTTCTTATTTACCTATTTTGACTTCTTTTATGTCTCATGTTTGGACTTCATATTTTTTTGTCTGGATAAGACTTATTCCTCAGGAGTACTTGAAAATTTTCTGTCTTATTGAGTGCCCATTCCCTCCCCCCAAAATGAATATACTAAATTTTTTTTGGATAGGTGACTGTGGGCTATAAACTCAAATCTTTTGCCTTCCTGAATATCATATATTCCATGCTTTTTGATTCTTTAATTTACAAGCCACTAAGTCCTGTGTGATTCTATTTGTAGCCCCATAGTATTTGAAGGATTTCTTTCTGGCTATTTGAAGTATTTCTTCCTTGACTTGATGGCTCTTGAATTTAGCTACTATATTCCTGGAATTGTTTCTTGATTTCTCATGAAATTATTAGTTCTGGTTTTTATGACCTGGTTTTTCTATGACAGTTTTTGGTTCTCCTTTTTCAATTGGTCCATTTCTTCTTGCATTACTTTCATTTATTTTGCATCACTTTCTTTTCTCCTTGCATCACTTTAATGTCTCTTTCTCACTTTTCCTCTGCCTCTCTTAATTGGTTTTTGAAGTCTTCTTGGAGTTCTTCCAGAATCTGTGTCCAATCCACATATAAATAAATGTATATATATATATATATAGACAGAGAGAGAGAGAGAGAGAGAGAGAGAGAGAGAGAGACTTTGGGTTTGTTTCCTTAGATTTCACTGTCCTCTTCTGTGTCTATACCCTGCTCTTTATCTTTATAAAAATTATTTAGAGTTAGGTGCTTTTATTGTTTTTTGCTCATTTTTCCTATCTAATTATTGGTAGGCTTGGGGGGATGATGTGATGGTCTGAGGGCTGACAGCCCCCTCCCCTTGATGATTCAATTGGCCCTTGTGATGCTGATAATTCAAAGAATTGCCTTAGGCTTAGGTGTAAACTTTTCATCTCACTCTGATCTTGATCAGGTCAGGGACTGATCAAATTCTAGCTTGAGGATTAGTCTCAAGTTTTTGGTCTCATGCTGTACTTGATCCAATTAGATATACTCTTGATTGTCCTGTCTTGGTTCTCTGCCCTTAGCTTTAGGCAAAAAGATCAGTATTTACTCCTTAGTACTATCATCTGCCCCAAAGTGAAGTACGTCCTTTTCCCATGCCCATAGTAGAATTCCCTTTTCTGTGGTTCCACACTTCTCCACAGATTTGAAATTCCAAGGGGTATGGGTTGGCTTATACCTCTATTTGCTCAGTCAGGGTCTCAGGTTCTGGATATTGTCTCAGGTATACTTTCCCAAATCTCAGAAAGCAGATATGTGGGTGGGGATGTATGACTTGCTATTAGATTTTTCTTCCTTCCTTGTTACAGATTCTTGCTGGATTTGCTCTCCTCTTACCCCAGTGCCCCAGATGTTCATTGTCTACCTTTTGGGTTTTTCTTTTCTTGAAAGTTGTTTCACTCTGTCTCCTTGTTGCTGTATTTGTTTTGTGGTAAATTTTTATCTTGTTTGGGGAAGAGTCTCACTGTGACATAGAGCTGCGCAGGATTATGCCAGCATCTTGGCTCCAACCCCATATATCTGTGTTCTTTTATTTCAAGTATTTTTCTCCATGTAACACATTGTTGAATACTGATTTCTTATCCTACTATTCACTTCTGTTTTATGGGTGAGTTCATATTATTTGAATTCAGTTATGATTGGTAACTGAGTATTTTCCTCCATTCCATTCTCCTGAATTTATCTAGAAAGATACCTCATTTTTCTCTTTCTCCCAAAGATAGAGTTGTCATTTTTTTCCCAAGGTTCTCATCATTTCCACCTCATCAGTCATGTCCTCTCTGTTAGTGAGAATTATATCCAAAATTTAATTTCATCTTATTGTTTCCTCTATCTTTTAAATGAGGAATTTATGAATAGGGCAAGTCAAAAACTGATGTAATTAAGAGTCCAGGAAGGTCTGAATTTATATACTGGGTTTTGCATTTTCTGGATATATGATCCTCAATAAGTTACTTAATAAATCTAACTCTAATAATCAATCCTATCCCTATTACCCATGTTACATAAACATAGAAGAGTTAGAAAGTTTCCTTTGACAATTTCAACTAGATAAGCTAACAAGGCTGTGAACATTTATTTGGTAATTTTAATAAAAACTTCATTGAATGAGTAGGACATGCCCATTAGCAAGTAATTGAGAGGGCTCAAAAGAACTAAATGTAAATTTTCATTGAGTAGTACTACCACAAGGTGAATTGTCTGACTTATAGCTGTCATTGGTGTCTCAAGATGAAACATGGTATAGGGGATGGAGTAATTGAGAAGTATGGAATAAGAAGTGGATTCAAATAATATCTCATATTGCTACTGGCTATGTGATTCTGATGATATCACTTAACTTCTCTCAGTCTCAGTTTCAATGTCTGTAAAATGAGGTGGTTGAAATCAATAGTTCTTTCCAGATGTACATCTGTTGTTTTTGATCCCATGAACTCCTGGATAATTGATTTCACACATGAGAGCTCCTTTAAAATAATTTGATTGATTCAGGCTGTTAAAGACATGGGATTTAGCATAGGGTATTCTGGGTTAATTTATCCATTTGCATAAAATGGTGCTAAATGAACATCTTCCTAACTTTTCACTTTTTTCCCTTCTGAATTTCTTATACAGAGTTCAGGGGAACACAACAATGGGTTGAGGGAAGGAAGTTCTCCTTTTATAAAATTTTCAGCTGAGGTAACAAGCAGTTTGTCCATCACCCAAGGTGGAAGTTCCTGGACAAAGTATTTCTGAACACCAGTCTCCTCAATTGAATAAGGAGGGAATTTATTGAGTAGTATGACCATAAAACTACCCTTTTAGTAACAGAAGTAATATAGCCCTATGGCTTTGCTTTGTAGGTAACCCCAAAGTTTCAGACTTCAGGGATCTGTCTTCCTGGAGAGAGAAAGAAAAGTTCTGGAGCAGGGTGACTATTGGTGAGACAAGATGGTAATGTCACATGGCACCAGTATTAGAAGAAAACAATCACAAATGGTTAAAATCATGATATGGAGGGGCATAAGACATGGATCTAATAGTCCACTACTACACTGAGTTAATCAGATGGCATACACCCAATATGTAGGGAGTTGCTCATCTAGAATATGTAAATGTATTTCCCTTCCAAATGTGTCCACCCTATCCAAATGTAAAGGACAGTATCCAAATGTATTTCCACTCTATGGATATAAAAACTGGATCATACTATGTGTCTGTACAGGAAAAGAAAGAGGATTAAGTTCATTCTTATTAAAAGAAGGACTCACCAGAATATAGCAGGGAAAGGTTGTTGAACTTAGTGATTGTTCAATCATTTCAATCATTTCTCTTTCTTCATGACCCCATTTGGAGTTTTCCTGGCAAAAATGCTGGAGTGGTTTGCCATTTCCTTCAGCAGCTCATTTTACAGATGAAGAAACTGAGGCAAATAAGTTTAAGTGACCTCTAGGCACACACAACTAATTAATGTCTCAGACCATATTAGAATTAAAATCTTTCTGAATCTAGGCTCTCTATCCACTTAGTCACCTAGCTGTTCTTCTAGAATACTCAAATGCATTTTATTTCCAAAGAAAATTAAAATCATGGAGTGATGTTGAATTTTGAGGACTTCAGAAACTATGGTAGGGAATGGAATTCATCAGAGATAGAGAAGAAATGATGTATTATGAATCTTTTTAGTCTTATCCATTTCTGCAAAATTAAATACAGGCTTTCTTGATGGGATATTTGGATTGCTACCTTAAGTGCTTTTATATAACCTAGGAAACACTTTTATCCATGTTTGTGAAAACCTTTAACACAGATTTTTCATAGTTAACTTTCAGTGGAGACATAATGAATGAAAGAGTGATCTTTTTAGGTAGCTCCTGAGATCAAAGTCAAAATGTAAATCTAATCACACATCACCATTTTATAATTGAGAAAGATGAAGCAAATAGCTGGAGTGACCAAAGGCACAGAGAAGAGTTATGAAGTATTATAGTAATCCACTTATGAAGTTATAGGATCTAGAGTCATAAATATAAAAATGGAAAATAAGGAAAATATGAGATGTATTTCAAAAAGAATAATCTGTGTTACAGATTGGCTGTTTGGATGATGGAAAGTAAGGCAGATGTGGATAATAATTATATATAACTAAGAAAATGTTGTTACCATTGATCCATAGAGAGGCAAGTCACGAGGCAGAAACATTTTGGGGAAGAAGCTATTCTACCGCATCTGCCTGTAGAAATTTTATATTGAAAATGTACCAGAAGCCATTTTGTTATCTCCATCCAGTGTGTTTGAAAACTGATAAGAAAAGGAAAAATATTCAAATTAATAAAGATAAATCTATCTGTCCAGAGGTCATTTCAATGGGAAGGACTGACATTAGAAAGGAAAAATCCAGGTCTTGTTCACTTTCCTAAGATCTATTGGAGAAGCAATCAGTGGGCAGGTGTAGCCACTCAAACTGCTATTGATGCTCTCCTAAAACAAGCAACTTTTTCAGATGTAAAATGAGTATGAACTTGTAAAGTCGTCACCTCAGACGTAATTCTATTCATTTTATGAGTGACTTTAATGAGCTCAACTATTTGGTATAAAAGTAAAAGAGAGTCCATATTTGTGCTCTGAGGGTAGGGATATACATGAGATGACTTAAGAATAACACAAGGAAATCAAGAATCAAAGACTCAGTTGTGCAATTATGATTATAAGGCCTTGATAGAGAAATGTCAGGGTCTGACACTAATTTCATTGGTATAGCACTCCCAAGGAGCTACTGAAGGTTGGCATCTTCTCTACAATGACTAAATGATCACAGCATCTTGCTTGAGCAACTGAAAGTCCAAGTGATTTGGCTAGGGTCACACCATCAGAATGTGTCAAAGAAGGGCTTGTTCCCAGGCCCCAAATTCTGTGTAATTATAATGATCATACATGGCTCTAAAAAAGAGATATGAAAGTACATCTTTTCTCCTTTCCTGAGGTGGAGACTATGGGTTTGGAATCTTGCATATAATGTCAGACTCAATTGACATTCTAGTTAGTTTCACCAAACATTTTTCTTCTCTTTTTTTTTCTGTTTCTCTTTTTATTCTTTATTCCATGGAATGACGGTATAGAAACAGCAAGGAATATATTTGGAAAATAAGGCAATATAAAAATAAAACCCGTCAATAGCATTGGGGAAAAATGTACTTGAGACAGTGGAGATCTATGAAGGAAAATAATGAAACCTGAGTCTGGAGATGTTTGGCATGCAAATTCAGAGAGCTGACCTAGCTTGCTTATATAATCTAATCTTTGGTGAATTTCCTAAAACACTTCATCTATAGCCTATGAAATCCAACATCTCCTTGAGTATGCCTAAGGGATCCCCAACATCAAAGGGAAAAGTGGGAAGTCATTCAATCATATAGATGTTTGCTATTCTCTAGAAATAAGTTCCCAAATGGAATAAATATATGTGTATGTAAATAAATATATACCTATATCTATATTTATTACATACCTATATGTACATAAAAACAGATGTATATATTTGGCTGATATATGATGTTTTTTCAACATAACAATTCAATTCAAATACTGATGCCTGCCCCCATACCACATATGTACTAGCACACACTTCCTTAAAAGGAAAATATATATTTCCTTTAAAAATTAAATAAAGGTATATGATAAATAGGTATAACAATTATAAATTGATGATTTAACTCTTCAGACATTAAAGTATCATGAACATAAAACTTCTGGCAATCACTGGCACCATTTTGTTTTCTTCTAGATACTAATTGGGTGGCTTACTGTTGCACAATGGGCACTTTCCCTTGTTTCTAAGTGATAGATTTTTGTTCCTTCTTAATGGGAGCTGGCCTAGTTATACAGGCCTGGAGGGACTACTGACCTTGCTAGGTTTTTAGTTAAATTTTCAACTTTGTTACATGCAACCCCACCTTAGCTGGAAAAATGCCCCTTGTAAAGTATGCTGACTTTGGGAGCCTAATGGGGGGAAAGGTTTTCAGAACTTTTCAATTGTCATGTACCTGGGGAGTAGCTACCCTGCTAAGTGGTTCTGACTTTGTCTAATGAGTCATCAGTAATTCCCAGAAAGCTGTTTACCTGGTAATGCATTCACTCAATGTCCTTTGCTTAGGTCAGAAAAAAAAAGAAGAAAATAGAATTTTCTGGCTGAAAACATGTTTTCCTATTAATTGTGTTCCTTTTACTGTTTAAAAAAAAAAGGCAGTTTTCAATAGAACAGTTCTTCTCTTTTTAAAAGAAACATTTTCTCAATTATTTGGTTTGACAAAAAGGGAGAACATATGTTCTGGAGAGTCCAAGAAATCTAATACAAAGCATGTTCAAATAATTAATATAGGCCTGGATCTCAGCATGGAGCCTAATGATAAGGATTTTAATAATGTCCTTTCAGCTTTAGATCTAGGAGTAACATGATATATGGTCTGTATTTTACCTAACACATACAACTCATCTTTTATTCTTCAATTTATTATTATTTCCTAAAAAAATTAGATATTTCTTATCACTAAATAAATAGGCACAGGATGCCAGCACCCAAACTAATGAAGACTGGTTTCCCATGATTTGCACACAAGGAAGGCAAATGAATTGCCACATATAGAATGAGTTGAAGATATAGGTCCTTGGAGAAAAAAGTTTGGCTGATAAATTGCTGAAGCTGCCCACCTATTTGTGATATCCAAGAAAATGTAGGCAGGTCTGGTCTTTTATAAAATTATGAACTAGATAAAGTTTGACTTTAGGATCCTGAACATTCCATTCTTTAGCCTTTTTCCTTCCCTTATCCCACTTTAAATTTTCCTCTTCAGACATTTGGTGCCTCTGTGTTCTCTCTCCCCATTTCCTATAACAACAACAACAACAACAACAACAACAACGACAACAAAAACTTGCACTAAAGAATGTAATATTAATGATTTTATCCTCTTTTTAACTCCATCATTATGATTCATTTTCCTGAGGGATTTGATTTTTCAACCTTATCTCTCATTGGACAATGAAAAATATTATTTCTTAAAAGAATTTCAAGTACTAGTGAGCAGGTAGAGGGGAAACATAGTGGAAAAGTTATGAGAGACTTTTCCTACTTATTTGCAATCTAATCAAATAAATTTTCCCAAAAGAGTACTGAACTTGGTCTCTCAAGACATGAATTTGGATTCTAACTCCACTCTTCATGATGTAAGAGGAAGTGATTGCCATCTAAACGCTGGGGCACACTTTCTTCATTTATGAAATGAGCTCAATGAATTTACCACTAAGGTACCTTTCAGCTACAGATCTATGACCATGTAAATAAGATTGCTTTTGAAATAAATCATAGAGAGTAGGAAAGATATTAATAGGCAATCAGAAGAATTCCCTCATATGATAGTCTAAAATGACATGTTAGTGAGTTTTGGCAGATACCATTCAAAATCAATGTAACATCTTTGAAAGAGTGCAAAATTAAGATGCCTATATCACAAATCTTTGTCACTCTCCTGCTCATGAAATTCCAGTGGCTTCCAATTCCCTTTAATATAAAATCTCAACTCTTCTTGGCATTTAAAGCCCTTGACAATGATTCCAATCAACATTATCTAATTGGGGATATTTTCTACTAGCTCCCACCCACCATTATGCACTCTATGATTTACCCCAGTTTGTTAACTTATTGTTTCTTACACATACCATTCCACTTCTCATCTATGTGCCTTTCAGTCTATTTCACATATCTAAAATGGTCCCTTTTCTTGCCTCTACCTCTTATTTTTATAGATACCTTCAAGGTTGAGCTCAAGAATTATATTCTACATAATGCCATTCCTGATACCCCAGGTATTAGTGCCCTTTTCTCACATATTACTTAATATATATTTAATACTTGCTGCTTTGTGTTCATGATGTATCAACATTTAAGAATATGTTACTTGAGTAAATGTATGTATGTATATCAAACAAGGTATCCTTTTTGCCTTTGCCTCTAGTGTCTAGCATGGTAGGCATATTATAGGTGTTAACAAATATTTGCAGATTATATGAATGAATAACTTCTCTTTTAAAGGAGTCAAAGAATATTGATAACAAAATTGAACAAAATTATATCACTAGATTTATAATGAACACTCCAAATGATTTGGCAGTTTATCTTATAGGAAAAAAATATTCATGTATAAAATGTAAATATGAGTTCAATATAATATAAAGATAACATTTAAACGATAACTTAATTCTTCTTAAAAACTTAAATAGTAATCCAATATAAGATTGATATATAGTATGTGTATAAAAATGGTGAATGTCAAACATAGTAAGGATTGGATTCAGAGAAAGGAGGACACATTGTGATCACTAGGAGGCTTCAAGAAAGAGGGAGGATGTGAAGGGCATGACTTAGTACAGACATATTGATTGAATTGTCTTTGGTGATTATATGAACTAGAAAACTCAAAACAATCACAAAACATTTAAATGAATAATAAATTTAAATAAAATTCATTTAAAAAAGAAACTGTTTACCACTTTTTAAAGATCCAACCAAACTGAAAATGTGCTTGAACACTGTTAGTATAATCTATCTCTCTATCTCTCTACCTAATTACCTACCTACAGATCTATCTACCGGGTGTGTGTGTGTGTGTGTGTGTGTGTGTGTGTGTGTGTGTGTGTGTGTGTGTGTAGTTCACTTCTTCAATATTTTGGTGTTTTCTATGATGTCACAAATATGAGTATTTCCCTATAAGTTGTAACTTATCCACAACAATGCCAAACAGGAAACTGAGCCCTAGGTAGATAAAGATAAGAATAAAACATCTTTCCCTCAATGAATTCAAGTCACTAGATCTGGATGAACTAAATCCAAGGGCAATGGGAAATGGTTGATATGATTAGTGAGCCAGTATACATGCTACTTGAAAGATCTTGGAAATGTTAAAGGAATAAGACTTGGAAAAGGAATAAATGTCATGATTTTCAAAATACGACAGAGACTATAATTGCTAAGCAAAAGAATAATTAGCTTCTCTTCAATCTCTGGAAAAATTATAAAATATATTATTAAATGAAAGGTTTGTAAATATCCCCCCAAACCCTCCTGTCTTCCAAATTCCACTATTTCTGTCAAAGACAGCACCATTATTCCTGGCTCCCTACTTCATAACTTCATCATTATCCTGAACTTCTTATTCATACTTGCCAGATCCTGTTATTTCTACCTTCACAACATCTTTCACATAAAAACCCTTCATTCCACTCACACCACACATCCATATTATTGTAAACCCTCCTAATTGCCACCCCTCCCCAAAGCTATCATCATTTTATCCTAAGCAGTGTCATCCAAGCCATTTTCTTTAAACACAAATATAACCAAATGATATATCTACTTAATCAACGGCAGTAGTCCCTATTGCTTCTAGGATAAAATATAGATTTCCTATATTTATCTTTTAATGCCCTATACAAATAGATCCAATATATATTTCCAACTTAATTGTGCATTACTCCTAGTCATGCACTCTACAATATGGAAAATCTGGTCTTCTCTTTGACTGTCGTACTGTATTAACTTCATTTTTTTCTTTTTATTGACATAGTAACTAAACTTTTGCTGATAATAATGATTTAGATATACTTTACCTAGGTTTTAACAAAGTATTAGACATAATTTCTCATACTATTTTGGTGAAAAAGATAGAATGATATGACCTAGCTAATGTTTATTTCAGAGACTGGTTGCCTTAAGCCATAAAAAGACAAAGACACTGCCTAGAAATAAGACTTTGATAATTCCGTTGTACTCAGTTCTAGTTAGATGATAACTATCCAATTTAATTGAGACCTGGGCATTACAATTTAGGAAAATAGTGATAAAGTGAGGAGTGTCAACTACAGTGGGGAAACACTCTGGGAGAGTCTTATGAGGATAATTTGTAAGACCTGGGGAGATTTAGCTTAGAGAAAAAGATATTTAAGTAAAATATGATGGTTCCCTTCAAGTATTTGAAGATGTGTCATGTAGAAGAGGATCACACTCACTCATTCTAGCTCTAAAAGGCAGTGGAAGGAGTAATAGGTAGAAGTTGTAAGAAAGCAGATTTACACTTGATGTAAAGAACAACTTAGTAATTATTAGAACTACTCAAAATTAGAATAGGTTACACATAGATTTAGATTCCTGGTCATTAGAAGTGTTCTAGCAAAGCTTGAGGTTATCAGTTATATTATAGGGCATTCTTATTCAATCAGAAGTTAGAATAAATTGCAATTGAAGGCTTTTTACAACTCAAAAAATTTGTGTCTGTTAAAAATCTATATTTTTAAATTATGTAAATATCAGTTCAACATTCAAGCTATCTCTTGTTTCTAGCTCTGTTTACATGGACATCTCATCTTATTTTTCTAATAATGAATCATCTGGGTGATACCTTTTAAGCCATTTTCTGTGTACTCATAAGCCATCATTAATAACATGCCTATTTTTAAAACTTTAAGAACTTTCAAAAAAATCTGTTTTAAATTTATGTAAATGTAATATTCAATTCTTTTGACATCACTAAAAATTTTGATTCTTAAAATATTGTGATATTTCATGATTCACAGCTACACAGAATATGTGGGAAAAATTCAGCACTAAAGAAAACTATAGATGGGTTTTTCATGTCCCAGAGGAGGTTGAAGTCATTAGAAGGACTGCACAATTTTCTGAATTTGGACATTAGTTTATCTCTTATTTGCAACTAAGATTAGATATTTCTTTCTTTCTTTCTTGCACCTCAACTCTCCATTGCTCTCTTTCCCTCCTCTACCTGATCTTTTAGATATCTTTCATGAAGCAGTTCTGTGATCATTTGAATGACTTGACCCAGCTGCCTTAGAGGAAGCAAGGAAATGGAAATGCAATCAAGGAGAAAGCAAATCTAAGTCTCATTGGAGAAATGCTGATGTGAGCAAGAGATACAGTATCCATGGCCTGGGAAAAAAAGAAAGCAAATCATTCTGACTCAGAATAACACTGAAAGAAATGGTATAATACTTTCAGAGCTCTTTGATGTTTATTGATTTTAGAAATGGGGTTCAAAATATGACTTTTAAAGGGAAAGAAATACTAGGGTTGACCGAAAACTATGGTTCCAGCAAGGTTGCTCCCTAGGGGTCAATATA
This sequence comes from Monodelphis domestica, assembly GCF_027887165.1. Lineage (NCBI taxonomy): Eukaryota > Metazoa > Chordata > Mammalia > Didelphimorphia > Didelphidae > Monodelphis > Monodelphis domestica. The sequence continues at coordinate 107,471,969 of NC_077230.1, read as the reverse complement.
ATAGTTAAAAAAAAAGTTCTTTTGATGAAGGTAATGACCACCATCTTCTGGAGAATTGAAGAATTGCAAAAGTTAGCCAGTGAACCAAGCTCTAAAAGGCTTCATTGTATAGAACATTGGTGCTGGAATCTGAGATATAGTTGGTTGAGAAAAATAGAGCAATGGGAACTAACAGATGAGATTTAGAAATAGATGCTGGTGGGGTAAAAAAAGGAATACAGATCAACAAAAGTACCTTCTGAGAAGAAAACCCACCCAATAGTCAACATGGAACAGTAAATCCTACTCTCCCAAACTTCAATGAGTACTTTTGTAGCATAGCTCTAAGTCATGAAATTGAGGAAGAGCAATGCTCAGTTGAGGAGAAGTATGGTCTTGATTTCTATCTTTTCGGAGAAATTCACTTATGTTTCAAAGTTTGTTGTTCTGAATACTTGTAAGAATGTCTTGTGACTACCCTTTATTGATAGAAAATCTGACTGACCTTCACCATGATAATTTTTTCCAAAGAGCTACATATTTGAGAGTTCCCCAATGTGCATTCAGATCAGGAGGAAACCTCTAACATTAAGATTTGGGCCAATCTCATTGCCTTTATATATGTCTATTTAATCGCATAGGTAATCAGATTTAGAACTAGAAGGACCAGAAAGGGCATCTGGCACAACTCACTCATTTTTTATAGATGATGAAACTCAATTTAATGTAACTTAAATAGTAAGTAGCAAAGCTAGAACATTAGCACAGTTCTTATAACACCAACTTTAATGTTTGCTTGTTTTTGTTTCCATTCCAAATTGCCTCTCTAGATATTTTGTGTTAATGGAGTAATTCAACATGCTAACCTTCCAGTTACATTTCATAATTCTTTATTCATTTGTTTTTGTTCTCCCCCTCCCCCCGATACAGGACATTAGTCTGACCTTCTATGAGTGACTATTGGGTCCTACTGAAAAAGTTCTGTATTATTCTGGACCTTGATTAAATCAACACAATGTCATTTACAAGCAAAAGCATTTCAAGGATTTTACCATAAAGTCAGTTAATTTTTTATTTCAAATCTGTTTGGGGCAGACTATGAAAGTAGTCAACACTTTGTGGTAGGGCGTGGAAGAAAGTATGCATGTCTTTGTTTTAAACCTTTCTAAATATTGATAATGACAGGATCATTATTAGACAAATTTATCTCTGTGGTTTCATCTACCATCTGCTTTCAAAATTATGTTTCCTAAGGCATACTTTTTTTTTGGCCTTTAACTTTTTAAATGTTTTTTCAATTACGTTAGGAAAAAAAATGTCAATTATTATCTGTCATTTTGCAACTCAAATTATGTCCCTCTATTCCTCTCCATCTCTGTTAGGTGGCAAATAGTTTGATACAGGTTATACCAATGCAGTCATATACATTTCTGTATTTCTTATAATGTGAAAGAAAACATATATCATACATACACCAAAAAAACTAATGAAGAAAATAAAGTGAAAAAATGACATGCTTTGATGTGCAAATCAGACTCCAATACTTGTCTCCTTGATTGTGAAGAGCATTCTCCATCATGAGTCCCTTGGGATTATCCTGGAACCCTGTTTTACTAAAAATAGTTTAGTCCTTCACAGTTGATCATCATAATACAGTTCTACTACTGTACAGTGTTTTCCTTGGTTCTGCTCACTTCTCTTTGTAACAGTTCATTTAAGTCTTTCCAGGTTTCTCTTTCTTAGGGTGCTGTTATATTCCATCCAATACAACCATATACCACAGCTTATTTGATCATTCCTCAATTGATGGACACCCCCTTTATTTCTAATTCTTTGTCATTACAACAAGAACTGCTAAAATATTTTTGTACAAGTAGGTCATTTTCTCCTATCTCTGATCTCTTTACCCAGTAGGGGTATTGCTGAATCAAATGATAGTATAAATTTCTTTTATGTATATTTGGTGTGGTTCCTCTGTTCTTGTTGACTTCAGTTTCTTGAATAGATTTTTTTCATTTAAAAAATCCCCATATTAGCCATTTTGCAAAAAGTAAATCCAGAAAAATAGAGTGAAAAAATATGCTTCAATCTGAACATAGACTTCATCAATTCTCTCTCTGGAGGTGGATAGTATTTTACATAATGAATCCTTCAGAATAATCTTAGATTAATGTATTGATTAGAGAAGCTAAGTCATTCACAGATGATCAATGTGCCAAAATATTTTTGTTATTTTGTGCAATATGTGTTTTCAGATTTTTTCTGAAAGCACCCCCTCATCATTTCTTAAACAAAATAGTATTTCTTCAGAATCATATGCCACAGTTTGTTGAGTCATTCACTTTAATTTACAGTTATTTGTCAACACAAAAAAGCTGCTATAAATATATATTTTTTAAACCCTTACCTTCCGTCTTAGAGTCAATACACTGTATTGGCTCCAAGGCAGAAGAGTGGTAAGGGCTAGGTAATGGGGGTCAAGTGACTTGCCCAGGGTCACACAGCTGGGAAGTGTCTGAGGCCAGATTTGAACCTAGGACCTCCCGTCTCTAGGGCTAGCTTTCAATCCACTGAGCTACCCAGCTGCCCCCATGCTATAAATATTTTTGTACATATAGAGTAACTTCCTTTTTAAAAATCTCTTTAGGATATAGACCTAGAAGTGGTATTGCTGAGTCAAAAGTGATACATAGGTTTGTAGCTCTTTGGGAAGAGTTCACAATAGTTCTCCATAACAGTAGGAGCAGTTCCCAACTTCAGCAGTGAATCAGGTTCCCCATTTTTCTATATGTCCTCTTACATTTGTCATTTTCCTTTTCTGTCATATTAGCACATCTGATAGATGTGATGTGTTTCCTCAGAACTGTTTTAATTTGCATTTCTATAATCAGTGGTGACTGAACACTTTTTCATATGAATACAGATAGCTTTGATTTCTTCTTCTGTAAACTTCCTATTCATCTTTAAATCATTTATCAATTGCAGAATGACTAATTTTTATAAATATGATTCAGTTCTCTCTCTACTGAGAAATGAAGCCTTTATTAGAGAAACTTGATGTGAATTTTTTTCCCATTTTCCAACTTTCCTTTTAATCTTGAACACATTGATTTTGTTTGTGGAAAAAAATTAATTTAATTTAATAAAAAATGTCCATTTTACTTCTAATTATTCTTTCTTTCTCTTATTTGGTCACAAATTCCTTCTTTATCCATAGATCTGACAGGTAAGATTTTCCATGTTCCTACAATTTGTTTATAATATCACACTGTATCTCTAAATCACTTGGTATATTGTGTGAGATGTTGGTCTATACCTAATTTCTGTGAAATTGCTTTCACATTTTCCCAGTGATTTTTGTAAAATATTAAATTCTTGCTCCCAAAACTTGGATCTTTGGGTTTATTAAATACTAGATTACTATAATCATTTATTACTGTACATTGTTATTTAATCTAGTATATTGATATATCACTCTTTTTCTTAGACCCAGCACCAGACTGTGATGATGATTATTGCTTTTTAATATAATTTTGAAATCTGGTATAGATGCTTCCCTCAAATTCCAATTTAGCTACCTGTGATCCCTGGTTCCACCCTCTAAAGCAACCTTTTAGAGCCTTTTAGACACCATTTACTGTGACCTGCCCCCACAAACATACACCAAAGATTGAGTGCCCCATCACCTTACCCCAGACAGGGGTGGGAGAAAGGGAAGGAGTGGCCCAGGCACTCTATTCAGGGGAGGGAGTAAGTGCTTCCATTGGGCTGCTGGGCAGAGGGATGGGAAGTTGGGTTGGGGAAGGGGTAAGGAAGTAAACCTTTCTAGTAACTACTCTGGTGGGGGATGGCACACATGCCCACAAGAAGTCTCTGCATGCCATCTTTGGCACATGTGCCATAGGTTCACTATCACAGCCCTAAAGGACACTTCAGAGCCTTGTAAGTTATAGGAAATTTGTCCACCTCACCCTGCTGTCATCTGATTCTTGCTCCCTTCTGCTTTTTCCACTGTCATGGCAGCTACCTTGCCACTCTCTATTGAATCTGAAGATTCATTGCCACACAGAATTATAGAACCTGCTTCCCAGATTTCGTTCCTGAAGTCTATCATTCACTGTCTAGTAAAGCCCCTACTAGGGTCTCTCTTGGTCTGAAGGAGAAGAGCAGTAAACATGGGGATTGATCTTCTCAACATAAAAATCAATCACCACCCTCTCTTGAGTTGGGGATATAGTTACATGACTAGAAGCTCTTCTCCTAACCCTAGGAAATTCCAGACAAACACTTCAACCAAGAAATACCAGAGTCATGATGTAGTTTCTTCTTTTCATGGGAAAAGAAACCAGTAGGCTTCAGATCTCTCTCCTCCACAGAAAAAGCAGAAATGAAGTTCTGATTCAGAACTCTCCCCATCAAAAATGAACCATGCAACAAGGTCCTCTGATTCAGATCTCTCCACTCTTGAGGTGTCAGCCTCTTGAAACAAAAGTCACACAGATGTTTTCTGTAGTGAATATAAGGAGAGAGCAGCAGGAATCAAGATCATGAAACCAAACATTTTGGATCTGAATTACAAAATGCCAAAATCGTTTTTCTAAAGAAGTTTGACTCTAAGAGGGACCTGAAGTTAGAATGATGAAAAGAAGAGGAGTCAGAGAAAAATGAGAAGTATGCTCAGTGATGAAAGTACTGTTTCCAGAGCCAGCAACAGTAACATATAATGAAGGACAAAGTGAAGGAAATATTGAAACCATTTTCCTGCAATATCAATAATGAGGAACTCTCAGCAGAAGAGTGAGAGTGACCCTATGACCAATTTCATTAAGCATAAATCCAAGGAAAAAAAAGGATAAGAAATAAAAATTTCATTACAATGGCCCTGAACTTCACCTCAACAGATTCAGTATAAAGCTTGGGTATTAATGAAATGGCATTGAAAGGTCCAATGGCTTTGAGGAAAAGTATTGTGCCGGACTTGCTGTCAAGAAAGATGTTGAGGAAGTTGGCTATAAATGAAAAGTTGAGGATAATTAATGGCTATAGGTTCTGGTTGTGAGCCCAGGAAAGATAAGACAGTTGGGCAATGCCAGGGCTAACAGTTTATACAGATCAGTCATTCATACTTACTAACAATGACCTTGGGAGAGAGCTTAGGTTTTGATATATGATCTAGGGGCACCATGTCCCAAGGAAATGTTCATATTGTTTAACCATTCACATAGTTGATTCTCTTGTCTTTAAGTGATACATGCACAATTGAAGGTCACACAAGTATCCCAGAGTTCATTCTTGATTAGGCTTTTTTTCTAACAAATTATTAGAAATCTGTGTGTGTGTGTGTGTGTGTGTGTGTGTGTGTGTGTGTGTGTGTGTGTGTGTAAACTTGTTTCTGTTTTCTATTTTCTTGTAGATTCTAAAACAATAGGTTCTTGCTTCTATTGGGCTATGCTGATGTGGTGGAGAGAACATTTCATGTATTTGTAAAATGGTGGCAGAGGCTTTCCCAAAGTTAAGTGAGGATTAGAAGTGCATCAGAATGATACATGTATGGCCCAGATCAAGTTGCTTATCATCTCTGAGTGGGGGAAGGGAATGGAGAAAGGGAGATAGTTTGGATCTTATAATTTTGGAATAAGTATTTTGAAAATTATTACATATATTTGGGAAAATAAAATTTTTTAATTAAAAAAAAGAAGTGGTAGCTATTGGGTTGGATGATTTTGGTAGAATGCTCATTTTTCATGCTCCAGGAGAATGACACTGGTTATTATTCAACCATTTTGACTAGAACTCAGGTTGTAATCAATTCCTCTATTTGTGAGAATAAAAGACTTATTCTTCACTTGAAATATATTAGATGGAATCACTGCCAAGGTAGATGTCATTCTTTCCATCCTCTTAACTGGCCAAAAATTGTCAAAGAGAAGCTTAGGTTGAGAGCTGATAGGTAAAAGAGGGAGAGTGGTTGATTCTTCCTCAGGGAGCATTCAGTAAAAGGTTTTGAATTATCAAGAATATAATATGTCTCAAACATTAGAATTTTTATCTCTGGGGAGTTACACTGATAACACTTTTGAGAGAAAAAAAGAAAAAAATCTGATACTCTTAGGTCACCTTTACATTTTTTTCATTGATTCCTTTGATACCTTTGTTCTTCCAAAAGAATTTTGTTGTTAGGTATTTCCACTTCTAATATAACACAGCAGAGATGGTTATATTAGAAGCCAAATGAGCTGCTTTCATTGTTATCAATAATGAAAATGTGTTGTCAATTTTTAGGTTGTTTTCCTATTTCTCATTTAATCTATAAATCTGAATTCAGTTTCTCTAATGTCAATCTTACTTCAGATTTACTTTGCTTTTCACTTATGTTTGATGTTTTATGATGTCTTCATCTATAATGAGGGGCAAATGCTTTGAAATTTCACATTGGCTCTGTCTTTGAGTGCAATAATGCTCTAATTGTCTGAATTGTTACCTGGAAGCACTTTCTGGTGTTAATGGCCTCTTTCTGCAATTACTTAACATTTTGACTAAAATTTTGGTAGGAAAGATTTTACCAAAGTCCAAGTTAAAATATATCTCCATTTTTATCAGCAATAAGTTTCTTTACAGAAGTCAAATTGGAACTATCTTAATTTCTCATAGACAATTCTTTTTTATCTTTTTTATATCCTAAGATTGTCAAGGCATACCCATATTGCCTAAAATGAAGGCAATCTTGGTCCCCAGCCATGTAGGAATGTATAGTCTCCTTTGATTGGTTGTGTTTCTTTAAAGTCTCTGTCTTTAAAACTGGTGAGATTGAGATAGATTGCCTTTTCTGTTACTCTTTTTGGCTTAGGTTCTTTCCTGCTTAGTCTTTCATACTACTTCCATAAGATGAAGATCACACTAACTTGGGTTCTGTAAACTGAACTGGTGAGGAAAAAAAAAAAGACTGTCTTCTCCAATCTCATTCTCTTTTACCCCAGCTCCCAGAAAATGGCCTGTAGATGTTGGTTTCGGTTCTGTTATTCATTCTATTCAATTTCAGGTGCCAGACATGATCCCAACTCTGGAAGTTCAAGCTATAAAAACATTGGAGCCAGGATTCCAATCAGGATATTAATACATCCAGCCAGTCCAGCAAGGAAAACAGGAAAAGCTCTAGGAACTAGTGTGAATTTCAAAACTACTCCACCCTGTTCAGACCATTCTTTGGAGGATGGGATTTAGCTATTTCCTGATCAATGACAATGGAGATACTTGGAGTAACAGAGTCAGGTCTTGGAAATGGCATTCTCCACTCTACTCGGGTAGAGATTAGGAAGAGCTGCAGCAAAAAACTCAAGATTTAATTATTTGAGAATATGGCCCTCAACAGACATGTGCAAAAAAGGACAGACCTCTGGGCAGTCCTAGGTCAAACTAGAGCCATCATTGGCACTTGTGAGGCACAGGAAGTGAGGTAGGGAACAGCCTCTGGAATTTGCTCACTTCCTGTAGACTGGGCGAGACGCCAGTTCGTGCTAGGAGCTTGAGCAGGGAGGAGGCCTCAGACAGCTTCTTTCAGATCAGTCACGTGAGTCAAGGACTTATTCCCTTCTCTACCTTGGCCTTCCAGGCCTAAAACTCCCTCTGGCTCCAACAGAAGGTTGAGTTAACCTCTTTCCCTTTCCTCCTCTCTCCTTCTCTCCCTCTCCCTTTTCTTACTCCCCTTGTGATTAAACCACCATAAACTCCATTCTGACTTGAGTGTTTCATTTAGGGAATTACATAGCTGAATTCCCTGGTGACCATAAATTAATATTTTAACAATCTTTAAAGGTGATTTTCACCATAACACTAGGATTCAAGTCAAAAGAGAGTATTTCACTTGGAACTATATAACTGTGTTCTATAGGAACTAAAGAATTGTGAACCTAATCCCATTCCCCTTCTTAGAGAATAGAATAGTAAAAAGGTATAGGAATTATGTGTCCCATAGTTTGGGGAAAGTAAGTTTGTTTATTTGGTGAATATTTTTATATTTGGTGATTTAAATATTCCTTTTTTTTGCATTCATGATTAGCTTAAACAAAAAGAGAACAATGGAAAAAATTGTAATGTATGTACCACCTAATCATAAAAATCCATGTGTTACATTTATACTTCTTAATTAGTTTTCATTTTGTTCTCCAAACTGACTAGCTTATGATGTGACTATTTGTTTCTGATATTCAGAATGACCTGTGTTGAAACCTATGAAGTCTACTAATTAAAAAACAGCTACCACATTTTTACAAGTCTGTTACTTTCCACTAAGCAACATTTCCTATAATATTTGAGGTTTTTTGTGGCAACTGAATCACTGATTCTCCATTTAAGGAAATATTTTATTATATAAGGAAATATGACTTCTATAGGATCCAAGTTTTTGGTCTCTTTCATATTTTAATTGTTCGTTTGTTTCAGTCAACTCTTCATGACCATAATTGAGGTTTTCATGGCAAAGATACTAGAGTGATTTGCCATTTCATTCTCTGGCTCATTTTACAGATGAGGAAACTGAGGCAAACAGAACTAAGGGATTTGCCTAGGGTCACTAAACTAGAAAATCTGACACCAGATTTGAACTCAAGAATATGAGGTTTCCTGACCCCAGACCTAGTATTCTATCCACTGTGTATCTTGATGTCCCATCAAATTTTTTTTTGTTTTTGTTTTTACTTTTATAAAGATATTTTATTTTAACCATTACATGTAATAATAAATGTCCACATAAATTATGCAAGTTATATGATCCAAATTGTCTTCTATCTCCCTTCCGTTCACCACCCCCCACCTAGGGCTGGCAAGCAATTTGATCTGAATTATACATGTATTATCATGCAAAACACATCTCCATACTGTTCATTTTTGTAAGAGAATAATGATATAAACCTGAAACTCAAACTTAAGTGAAAAATCACATGCTTTGCTCTGTATCCATCATATCTTAATATTGAATCATACATTGCAACATATTTCCCCAATACTTTCTTTATTGGCCATCATGTGAAAGGTACCAGACATAAGTGTTTTTCATGTTCCTCACAGAATATCTTTAATATTTGATTAGGTGGTACATACATTACAATTTTTTCCATTGTACTCTTTTTGCTTAAGCTAATCATGAATGCAAAAAATTGAAATCACTAAGATGACAAGGCCATTCAGTATTTCTTACTGCTGTGGATGCAAGATGAAACAACATCTGACAACTACTTCACTTGCCCTCTGATTTTATTTGAAGGTAGGATGCCATTATTGATGTGGTTTAGTAGTAAATCAACTCAGTTATCATTGGAACAGGAGCTGCCATTTAGAGTATGATAAGTAAATTAATTCTTATTGATAATCTAAGATTTTGTGACTTTACTAACCATTACAATAAAGGTTTACCTGGCACCCTTTCACAATCATTATGGAAGCTTCAACAGTTGCACAACTGAAGGTCATCTTCTATTTGTCTTTGTTCCATGTGTTGCGAAGATCAAAGAATATATTACTTTGCGGAGAAGATATACTAATCTTCAGTCAACTTGAAATCTTTTCTATTTTAGGTGTATTGAATATGTTGGGAAATATATCATCTTCTTTAATATAATTAAGAACAAGCAAATAGAAAATCTTCTTTAATACATTTAAAATGGAGAACACACTGCATGTGATTTAATCAACCAGGCTTCCTACCATATTTAAAATTTCTTTTCTTTGAGGCTTCTGATTTTATTAGTGTAGTGTAAGATGCATAATTTAATCAAATATTGAAATTATTAAACTGGTTAAGTTTTGAATATGAATTCAGGTATCAGAACCCATACCTTGTGTTGAGCTTCAAATTAGCCATTCTAGTCAATTTCAGAGACATCCATCATCAGAGGAGTGGCTAATAAGTCATGATTCAGGTTGAGGGTAAAGGTAACCACACTTAATACTATCTATTTAGTCACAGAAAGGTGTCATTCTTTGTCTTGAAGGGAGCATCATCACCGATGAAATAATGGATCCTTCAAGTATTAAAGTAAATATACCATAGAGAAACCATTTCTTCATGCCTATGGGAATTTTTTTAAATAAATAAATTTAGAGTAATTAGAGACTAAGAGCAATTGAATAATTTGATAGAGTAACCTCTCCAGCCAGGTGTGGGTACTAGGCTTACAAAGGGAAATGAAGGATTTAATTGTCGGTGTTATATATTCAGCAAGAGGTGCATAAATGTTTCCTGGGCCTTGCTAATGGCCCAAATATCATTAATAATTCACTAACCCCATTTGCAGGAGACTGCTTATGTGGTGCCAGAGGTAGAAAATGATGCAAAATGACTAAAGCAGAGGTAAATGGGAAGGGAAAGAAAACCCTAGAACATAACTGTTATCTTGAGTACTATTTTAAACACCTCCAGAATTCAATTTTAAATGAGGTAGATACCTGCCTCACAAATGAACCAGAGGAGGTTTCTTCAATAATAACTAAGGAAAAGAGAGGATAATTTATGTGTGGCAGTGGGGGAATGGAACAGGGAGGGATTTTGTAATGCTATTCTTTATTTAAAGTTTTGGAGGATTTTTAATATGTTAAGGACAGCAGTTGTGAAGTGTCACTTGTTGGGCATATTCATTCCCTAAAGTTGTTTCCTCCAAGCTTCAAGGAGCTAGTGTGCAGAAACAGAAGCATTTTTGTGAAATCCTATAAACATAATGAAGATAGAGCCTCCTGGGACCAGAAAGTAGTTTGTATGTGCAGAGAGGAAGAAGAAGAGAGAAAAATGTTTCCACTTTTACCTTGAATCAAATTAAATCAAATCAACAAATTCTCACCAAGTATATAGTGTGAATAAAGCAGTATGCTAGGCCTCCTAGAGAATCTGAAGAAAATAAAATAAAGTTTCTTCCTTCAGGAAGGTCACAGTCTCCTGGAAATACCAGATAATGTATACAAAAATCATATGATCTGTTAGCACTATTTAAATATGATAATACTTTTAGTTTAATGCAATTACAGAGGAATGCATTGGTGACTGAAGGGTACAATGGATAGAGAGCAAGCTCTGCAGTCAGACTATCTAAGTTTAAATCTCAAGTAGGATTGTAGTGGCATATTCAAATATTAAATAATGGTTGTATGACCCTTGGTAGGTCATTAATCTCTCAGTATTCCATGTAACTTTATGAGGCTATAAGTTGCAGAGAACATGACATTCTGCACTGGTAGAAGAAGTTTCCTTTTTAAGAATTCCCTATACCAGTGAAATTATTGGTCTGTTGCAAATGAGTGAGTTTTACAAAAGCAATTAAAATGTTGGTAGTTAAAATGTTATAAATAACAATAAAAGAAGTATCATCTGATGATATATAAAACAACATAGTAGAGTTAACATGGAATACTCTCTGAACTCAAAGCAAAAAAAGAACACTTCTGGTCATAGTGGTCAAGAAAAACATCATGCAGGTGTTATGATATGAATTATTCCTTGAAGGATAAGTTTTAATTGGACCAGTATAAAACAGGAAGGTATATTATAAATTACACTTATACAAATATTCATCATTCCTCCTGTTACTCTTTTGCTTATACTAGATTTTCAAATAGTAAAATCAAATTCAGAGACCCTTTAAGTGAGAAGGAAAAGATCAAGAATAAGAAGAGAAGAGAAAAAGTACAGTAATTTTGCTTTGTGTTTTAGAGGAAGTAGTTCGTTTAGAATAAGATATTCATATACTAGGAGTTGGAAGAGATAGAGTTGGAAAAGGAAGCTAGGGACAGATTGTGAAGGACTTAGAATTTTAGTCTTTATCCTTAAGATAATAGAAAGCAGCTGAGGAAGAGGAAGAGGGAGAAGATTTTATAGTTGAATATAAGATGGAGATAGACTATACAAATGGAAATGACCAGCAGAGATGCGGAAGTAAGGATCTGGCATTCTTTAAAACTGCATTTTAGGGTAGGGAATACTTATTTTTTTATTTTTAAATATTTTCTATGGTTATATCATTCATTTTCTCTCCCTCCTTTTTTCCCTCCCCACCTCCCAGAGCTGACAAGCAATTCCACTGGGTTATACATGTGTTATCACTTGATATCTACTTTCATGTTATTCATTTTTGTAATAATCTTTTTAAAACCACAACCCCAAATCACATACCCATCTAAACAAGTGATAAATAATATGTTTTTCTTCTGCATTTCTACTACCACATTTCTTTCTCTCAATGTGGATATCCTCTTTCTCATAAGTCCTTGGGATTGTCCTGGATGATAGCATTGCTACTAGTAGCAAAGTCAATTAAATTTGATCATTCCACAGTGTTTCAGTTTCTGTGTGCAATGTTTTCTTGGTTCTGTTCATTTCACTCCACATCAGTTCATGGAGGTCTTCCTAGTTCATATAGAAATCAAGCAGTTCATCATTACTGATAGCACAATAGTATTCCATCACCTATCACAATTTGTTTAACCAGTCCCCAATCAAGGGCCCTCCCCTGATCTTCAAATGTTTTGCCTTCACAAAGAATTAGGCTATGAATATTTTTGTAAAACCCTTTTTATTATCTCTTTGGGGTACAAACTGGAGAGAATACTTATTAAATGAAATGGAGAAAGGAGAGTCGCTAGCTAAGGAGACAGAAAAGAAGTGGAAAGAAAATAGAGGAAGAATCATGAAAGGAATTTATTAAATGAGGTAAAAGAGTTCCCAAAATGAGAAGGTAAAATGATCAATAAAGTGTCATGGGGTGAGTACAAAGGAGGATGAATATTGTGTAAAAGGCTGTTGGGTTTTACAATTAAGCTCCCATTGACAGTCTGAATATTGTGTAATTAGAATTTTGTACTCCAGGACTACAATTCCCAGCATCCCACTTTCATCCTTACATTATGTCCTCACATTTTGGAGATAAAGTTTCAGTAACCCCACCCTCTCTCTCTCTCCCTTCTCCTGAGAATGCAAATGGGAAAAACTGCTCTTTACTCAGACTTTACTTTTCCTCTACATCAAGTGATTATTAATAAATCTTCTTGTAAAACATAATACTTGGAGTTATTGGATATTAATTTTAATCTTACATTTCTGGCACCAAGAAGGGACAAAATCCTTGAATTTTTTTTTAAGAAAAGCTTTGAGTAAAGGATATTGAGCAGATAAATTTTGCTCCTGATGATAAACTGCTTTTTGCATGCTGTTTTTTGTTGTTGTTTTTTTTCCCATTTTTTGCCAGCTGCTCCACCCTGGGGCTCCTGTAGAAAAATGACAAGCTGTTTCTTCCCTTTTCTTCTGTCCACAAGCAGCTTCAGTCTATGCCCAATTGCCCGAAGGTTTGAGAGCCATTTAGAAACACCTTGCTTTTCCTGCCAGAAGGGTGGGATCCAAATCCCTTTGGAATATCCCTCTCTACAACCACAGGGTCTCAAGGCTGTGCTAGCTGCATTTCAGCAGGGGATCACAGAGTGGAGCAGTCTGTCTATGCTATCCACCCCAAACCCAGCTTGGCTACCCCAGGGGTGGGGGTCTTCCATGGTCCTGGCTTTGGGGGTAGAGACTGAGGTATCACAGGTCCACTGATTTTACTCCTGTGTGGGAAAAGGGACAGAACTCTTCTCCCAAACATTCCTTGTAAGGCTTTTAACTTTAACCAGTACATAATAGGGTAACACCACCTATGTACATGAAGTAGAGATTGCAATCATGGCCCAGTTTCCTGCATATCTCAAAGAGCTTCCATTTCTGAAATGTCTTACCATGCTCACACAGCTTACAGCTTTAGGATATCTTTTCTTACTTCCATTCCTCAGTATACTGATTGGATACCTTGCAGTTGACAGCTTGAGTAATCTCAAGATTTGGAGGGGAGATTCACTTCCCTATATCCTTTTGCCATTTTGGTCTTCCGGTCTCTGCAACACCCCCAGTATGGGGTTTGTCCACACTATACCCAGTGTAGGTATGGGGAACCCCAGAAGTGTAACCAAAGGAATCTAGATGAATGATGATACTTTGTAGGGTAAAGAACCTTAATGAGTCTGGAGGTGAATTTTAAGCCTTTTCAGATCCCATTGCCTTATTGATGTTAACTGTTTGAATTTGTTGCCCTCCAAATAGTGAAGAAATCTCTGTAATGCAGCTATTGGAATTGGAGAAAAGGACTCTTGAATTCAGTGCTTGTATCCTGTCACATATATTGTATTTGCTGATTATTTGTTTTAAGATTTAATTTTATTTTTCAATTTCACTTATTAATCCAAGCTTATATCGTCTTTTACACTAAATCATTTTCCGCTACTGTGTTTTGGCCATTAACTATATGTTCTGTTACATTGTCTTTATTTGTGCTTTATGCTTGGACTGGAAAAAAAATACCATTTTAAAAGTCCATAAACAACCTGCACAAGCCCTTTTCCTTTTTTGTGGAAAAATCATAGGCCCTTTTGAATACTGGGTTTGTCACCAGATCCATTGAAATCACATGTTGCCTAATGTAAACCTTAAAATTTCTTAGACTTATGAATGTTGGAAATTTCCCCTTTGGGAAATTTCATACTTGAAAAAATTTCCTACTGATAGTAAGAACTCTATTGGAATATGAAACTCCTTGGCATGGGAGGATCCTTCTCCTCCCTACATAAGAACTACTTTAGGACAGAAACCTTTTGCTAAACAATGGAAAGGGCTTTGACCTATGCTTAAGCATAGAACAGGAAGTTCTTTGAGTCATGATTGATTTTAGAATTGATACAATAGAGATACTTGGAATGACAGAACCAGGTCTTGGAAACTACAATCTCCACCCTACTCAGAGTAACAGGATTTAGGAAGGGCTGCAGCAAAGATCAAGATTTAATTATTTGAGAATATGACCTTCAACAGACATGTGCAAAGGGGGCAGACCTCTGGGCAGTCCTGGGTTAAGCTAGAGCCACCATTGGCAGAGGGGAGAGATCGAGAGTGATTGGTAGATGGGAGAACTGAGAGGAGGGAACTTAGATTTTTGGCTTAAAGATAGTGGGGTCTAAAGACTGAGGGAGGTTTTTGCTCTGAAGGAGGGCTGAGAGGAGAGAGGTCCTGGAGGGAGAGCTCCAGGAGAGGTCTTGAAGGAGGCTGTGGAAGGAGAACTCAGGAGGAGTCAGGAGGAGAATTCTCTGGAAACATTGCTTGAAAGGAGGCTCTCTTGAAGGTGGAGCTTGAGGTTGGCAAGAGAAGCCTTACCTAGAGAGATCTTGGGTGAGTGATAAAACCAACTGACTGATTTATCTCTTAGGACTGAGGTCTAGGCCTTATTGGCTTGAGGCCCTTCATTCTTATTCCTTTCTTACTTTCTCTCTTTTTCTCTTGATTAATCAGTGTATTATAAATTAAATTTCTCTATAAAACCCAGTTGGCTTGGGCATATTCATAAATTGGGAATATATTCCCTGGCAACCATCTTATATTTATATAAACCCAAGACACAATAGAAAACATATTTCAGCTGTCATAATTGATATATATATTTCCCTTGCTCCCAAACATTTTAATTATCACAGTTTATGGTTCCCACTCTCTTATCTACAACTATTTAATGCTCAAAACTAATTTAAATCTAACACTAAGTGGCCTTTTGTTCCTTTTTGTCTTTGCTAATTGTCACATATGGGTTGACTCCATCAAACTTCTCTTTGGAAAATTTAATGACCTAAGAATTTAAATTGATTTTAAGGAGTCTTCAGAAGTGATTTTCAGATATCTATAAGCACCACTACATCTTTTGCCTTTGAGATGTTTGTAACAAGAGGTAAGGGTCCATTTAGTAGTTGAAGTGAAGTGCAATAGCGCTATTGTATTCCCCACCTTCACATTTATTAAAAATGTAATGGATGAGATATCTGAAGTGATTTTCACTATTGTAGTCCTCACCTCCACAATACAATGGATGGGACATATAAAGACATGCCTTTTACACTATTACAGTCTCATACCAGAGGAGGGAAGTTTCCCAAAGGGTTACCCTGTGATGGATTATAATCTCATCTAGAAGGTGGGAAGGATTTTCCAATGGAACTTAGAATAATAATTTCTCCCTTTCTAGGATGATGATGATGGGTAGAATCACCTTAGGTTTTATAGTTCTAAGTTAGAGAAATGGCAAGGAAAGAAGGGGGAAAGGCCTTTATTAAATGTACCCTATAGGTCAAGTACTTTGTAAATATAATCTTTGTAAATACAATAAATCTAGGTATAGGTACTATTCTTCATTGGTACATATCATTCATACTATCAATCATAAAAATTGGTTGATAAAACATATAAAGTAAGGTGGGCTTTTTCATGGTCTCAAGCAAGATAATGGCTAAGCAAGGATCAGGACTTAAGTCAAAAGTCTCAAAGAGAGACGCTATTATTATTCCCATTTTACAATTGAGGAAACTAAAGCAGACAGTTGTGAAATGACTCACCAAGGGTCAGTCATCTAGTAAGTATCTGAGACTAGTCAAATAGATTCTAACTCAGGTTATCTTGATTCTGGATTCAGTACTGTATCCACTGTACCCTCTAGCTCTATGTTCCCCAAAAGGATTCAACTATGTCTCCTGAATTATTTCACATATTTAATTTTCATTTTGTTGGCAAGTTGAAAAGCTAGAAAATCAACTAAAGTTGATAATCATTATCTCCTCTATGCTTATCTCTACAGAAAAAGAGCAGTTCTGTAAATTTAGTACATATTTGAGTTTAATGCCTAAGCCTCTCCAACTTACCTTTATGATTTACTGGCTACTCCCTTCCTGAGGAATTTTCAGTGCTTGATAATATGGAGAAGCATCATTCATCTTTCGTTAAAATGTGTCCTATCTTATAATTCTAAATTTAAATTTCTAAAGGAAATAATTTTATTCAAAAAGTTAATATCAACTGGATTGACTATTTACAAGGAACTCTTTAAATGACTGGTCTAATTTGATGATTACATTATAGTCAAATAAACAAAACTGAAAACTTTTGCTCTATTGCCTAACAAAAGAATAATTCTAAATCCTGCTTCTGTTTACTATTTAGTTCTCATGACTAATTATGCAAATGTAAAATAGCATTTTGACAAGAAAGAATCCACAATATGGAAAGCAGCCATTGATAGATATTTGCAAGTGGATGAACCCAACCAGCAAGAATCTACTATTTTTTTTATCATAGTTTGATTTTTAACCCTAAAACACATGTCAGATGTTCTAGTTCAATCTAAATCAGAACTGAGTTCTTTTGCTCCTGATAAGTGTTTCTAGGAATCAATTGTTTTGTCTTCAGATCAAACACAGAGGTCTGAATCAGGCCTCTTAGATAGTTCCAACTGTTTAATTTACATTTTGTTTATGTGACAATGAGGAAGCTGGAGCAGCCAATTGAGGGGACACAACTTCTCCAAATCATATCCTGAATTTCCAACCAAGTGTGTGTTGCCCAGAAACAAGCCTATCTTTCCCTAAAGGACATTTAACATATTGTTTAATTATGTAAATGAGGGTTGGCTCAAAGTTGAAGTAAAGTAGTTACTACAAAACATAATTAAATTTCCTAAGAATCATCCTTTTTTTTAATAGATGTCCTGGCATATGTCTGCTCTCAGATATTTACTTCTCCAGTAGATCCACATTTGCAAATCTCACTATGCCTACACTGTGGGGAAGGTTTGGAGTGGAGGAAAAAAAAAAGGAAACTCAACAATAGCTTTAAGAAGAAGCCAACTAAGAAAAAGCAGATGCCAGTTCATACACATTCCATTTCATACTCCTCCCCACAACAGTTTATATATATATATATATATATATATATATATATATATATATATATATATATATATAGAGAGAGAGAGAGAGAGAGAGAGAGAGAGAGAGAGAGAGAGAGAGAGAGAGGCAAAAATATTGGTTTTAACAAAGAGAATTTCTTTTTTTTGGAGAAATTTCATTTGAGATTTAACCCACTGTTAGTTTTTTTTTTTAATTCCTAAAATATGTTGCATCTACAACAACCTAATAATCAGAACCTTTGGAGAAGACATATGTTCTTTTATAAAGCTTATTACTGAAGAATAAAAACTGATGGGTGGAAAATTAGATGTAAGGTTTTCATGTTTGCTAAGGTTTTCTCAAGAAAATAAAAAGAGAAAGACAGACTAGACATAGAATAGAGATAAGCCAATGAATGTCAATAGGCTCAAGGTTAATAGAATCCATTGAGCATTAAGGAGTTTTATTTTCTTAAGGAAGAAAATATTGTATTGTGTCTTTTTAAATGATGCATAATTGTTACATTTTCCAACCTATGAACATGTCTTGGATTATCTTCAAAGTTGTATTCTCCCCCTCTCTACTCCTTAGCAATACTGAATACAGAAGAAAAGGAAGGGAGAGAGAATAGCACTCCAGGCCTTCATGTTGGCCTTTTTTATCCTTCTCCTTGTACATAAAAACTTCTAATTAGGTCTGAATTTCCCTGGGGCACATTCACATTTCCATTCTATTTTTCATGCAGTCTCATAGTCCTTTCACTTTCAATCTTTGCTGCTGGGGGCCATCAGTCCACAACTCCTTGACAGTCATACATGGTAGCTGGGGAGACCACAGAGTGGTCCTTGGCGAGATGTGACTGCCCACACTATCCCCCCTTGCATGACCTCTTTCATCAATGCCTCTTACCTATGAATTAACATGATTATTATTCCCCCTAGTCTCAAAAGAAATAATGCAAGAGCAAAACACATGTACCCTTATTCCCCAAAACACCACCAAAAGATCAGACCCTCAAACCAATCACAAAAGACTATCATGGATTAACTTTTATTTAGGTGCATAATTCCCAGTGAAACTGCAGCTACAGGCCAAGCCCAAAATTTTCTCATGAAGCCAGCACACAAATCAATCAGAGAGGCCCATACAATACGTACAGGTACAGTACAGGTACACTAAGCTTCAATATGTGTCGGTGACTGAATTATACAAATCAGTAACTCAAACTCCCTAGTAAACCACCTGTGACAAAATCATTTATCTTGTATTCTGTCTGTAATCACAACACAAAAATATAGAATGTTAAACAAGTGATTTGTTAAAAGTTAATGTATCACTTTCCCAATTATCTCTCTTTGATTTTGTATACCTCCATGCCAAGAAAATGGGTATAAAAATAAATCCTAGGCCTGGGAATGTTGGAGCAGCTGAGATGCAAAGCAATCCCATGGCCGTTATGATTAAGCTGTCTTCCATTGGTTATTTATTTTATTTTACTTATTTTGACTGATCGTTCGCCATCTGTCAGAAACTCTGGAGTCACAAGTGAATCTGGAACCTGACCGTGGCACTTTGCCTCAAAGTGGTAGGTAAAGGAATCAATCCAATCCAAACATATCCAAAAGCACTTATTAAATTCCGGATTTGTAAAATTCACTGTTCTACCTCTTGAGATATAGAAAAAAAAAATGAAAAACAGTTCCTGAAATTCAAGTAACAATGTTCTATAAGAGAGATTCAAAAAGTAACTACATAAAAATAAGTAATATCATATATCAAATATAATATTCTGTCATATTATATTACACATGATACCATATCATATCATATTTTATAACTAGAGCATGACACCTTGATGAAGGAGATAAACCTGAAACTAAGGTTTCAAAAAACTTTCCCAAACTTCCAAGTAATCCTCTTCCTATAGGAGGTTCCACAAGAACTGAGCCATAAAAGAAAAATGCCATTTTGAGAGGAAGAGATGAGGAATTCATCCATTCTAGGCATGGGAGATAACCTCTGAAAAATCACAAAGATAAGGCTATGATATTTGAACAAGTAGTTTAGTTTGGCTGAGCTGTAGAATACATGAAGAGTAGAAAATAACAGCAAGGGTATAAAGGTAAGCTATAGTGAGATTGTTAGGGTCTCCAAATGCCAAGAGGTAAAATTTATATTTTATTCAAAAGCAGCAAGGAATGATCAAAGCTTCTTGAGTAGGAGGCTGATGTAGGAGATACAACTTAGAAAGTTAATTTTGAAAGCTGTGTAGAGAATGAATTAGAGAGGACAGAGTCCTGAGAAAAGAGTTTCAATTTTGAGACCACTGCAATAGAAAAGACAACAGTTAATGAAAATCTCAACTAGGTGATGATCCTATACATGGAAAAGAGGGGGTAAAAGCTAGATATATAGAGAGATAGAAATTACAATGTCTTGATATTAGGGAGAGGGGCAAGGAAAGGAAATAGATAAAAATTCCAAAGTTGTGAACTAGAAAAAGTGATGATGACATCAACAGAAATGTGGACATTAAGAAGAAGAGAAAATTTGGTAGGGTGTTGTAGTTCAGGATATAATGATTCATGTGATCAATTAAAATAAATTTCATCTCATATTCTAGTAAATGCTAAAGAAATGCTTATTATTATTATTAATCAGATTTAGAGGGACACTCACTTTTTTTTTCAGACAGGATATAGATGTGGATCCAGCAAATAATAATAATTGGTTAAAGAAGAAGGATAAAAATGAGAAAAGAGCAGATCACCAAAAAAGTAAGGAGAACTAGAAATCAACTTTGCAGAAATTATGATGAAGCTAAGATCTGATACTATTTATTATAATCAGTTTTAAAATGGACACACAACTTGAATATAAAACTATACAGAACAGAACAACATATAAACATATTTTAATATTATCTCAAGAATCATCAATTATTCTTAATTTTTATATTTTCCTTTTTTCCTGGCTCTTCTCTCAAGAGAATTTTTAATTCATGGGGAAAAAAACAAACAAACAAAAAAACTTCATCTAGCTCTTCCGCTTAGTATCTGTGCAACCTTATTCAGTCATTTTATTTGGAGCTCAGTTTCCTAATGTATTAAGTAGCACATGAATTATTAAAAATATCTCTTCTATCTCTAACATTTAAAAATCCCATGGCAGCTCCTATCATTTTTAATTTAATTTAATGGATATTTACCTATTGAATATCTTCTGGCTTCAATGCATGGTGTTAAGAAATGGGTATACATAGAAGGGTTAGAAGAAAATTCAGTCCAAAAAAGCTTAAGAATCCAATAGGGAGCAGGGTTTGTGTATAAGTATGACACAACATCAAATAGATTGAGGTCGAAGGAGAGAAACAGAGAAAGTGAAATATGAATATTTAAGGAGGAGGTTATCTTGAAATATTTTATATGTGGAGTTGGTGGCATCTGAACAAGACTTTGTAGGAAGAGAAAGGGTTTTTTTTTGGTAAAACTTTGGACAGATTTTTTTTTTTTCTGGGTCTAAACTATATTCTATAAAAGGCAAAAAGTTTTGAGAATAGAGAATGATATCCTGAGAGAGTAATAGAACATATTTACATGAAGAAATGTAGTATGAATTAGTTTATAGAAAGAAGTTGAAACTGGATAATACAAGTCCAAAATATATCTGAACAGAAATAATTTCTACAACAATATATTTCAAGCAGTCATTTAAATGACGGATCAAGTCCTCAAATGAGAGAAAACTCATTCATCATACAGACATTTATCAAGCACTTACTATGCATAATATATTTTTTTTCAATTCTTTGATGATGCCTAGTAAAAGGAAAAGGGTTTCTGCCCATAAGGGGCTCAAATTCTATAGGGTGAAAATAATGCTTAAATCAACACGCTAAATCATATATAAAATTATTTATATATGTTTAGTAAGGATTTTTCTTTTTGATTGTTGTTGTCCTATATCAACCTTAAATTTCCCTCTCTGTGCCTTATTTTCCCTTCATTATATAACTTTTTCATAATGAAGATAAGTATCAAAAAATAAATTCTTCCTTTCTAGGGTTTTCTAAAGAATATTTTTAAATTGCCAAACTTTTAAAGTTAATAATGTAGGTTCCACCTGAAGGCACAAGGAAACTTTGGTTTTTCCCATCACATCACTTGGATTTTTAGGTTATAAGTTGAGATTGAAAATAACTTTACTCTGTCTGGCTCTCATTTCAATGCACCTGTGATTAATGCCCTAGCACCCAGAATATTTACAGAGTATTTCTTTCTTTCATTTTTCTTCAAGATTCTGCAGTTCTCCTCCTAGGGCCCTTACTCCTAATGGAGAGTTTTATTTTAGTTCACTCAGCTTACATGTTTTTCTCACTGCTTGATGGCTTCATCAGATGAGCACTATAAGAAATATGACATTTAAAATTTTTCTGATTTTTCACTTAGTGGAGAAAGTGACTTTGAGGAGAGTTTTTGCCAGAGGCCTTTCCTTTTCCAAGGCTGTTATTAAGTTATTATATTTTTTTGGTTTTCCATTCCATAATATTTAGTATCCAGTTTCCATCCTGCTCACTACTTAACTCCAGGTATAGACTGTACCAGATACAGTCTTCTGTAATCTGTATCTAGCTCTCCAATTTAACTGAAGACAAGTTCTAGGGCAAAGGCCAAAATAGCACAGCAATGAAGCCATAAGCCACTACCAAAAAAAAAAAAATTAACCGAGATCAGATTTAGAAGTTTGATACAGAGGTCACAGTTACCAGAATTTGGGTCTAAGATAGAAGACAGGTCAAAGCAGGAACCAGAGGCAAGTAAAAGCTACAGACTTATTCTGTCTGGAGTCACTGACAATAAATACATAGTATTAGAATGATACTTAAAAAAATCTCTTACAAGTGCTCTCACAGAAGTTTGGGGACTTTGGGATAAGCATGGAGGCAGTCTAGATGTGGGACACTACCTCTCCCCAGCACACACCGACAAAGATCACCTCAAAAGATCTTAAAAATCATTTTCAGAAGAACAGAGAAACGTACAGTAGGGCACAGCATTGGAAGTATGTGGGATTGAGGCATTTCCAAACTAAGAGGGTGAAAAAGCTTCCACCAAAACGCGAGCCGATCCACCATTGCCCACTCCATTTACAGAGCCAGAGCCAGAGCCAGCACAGTCCAGAACCAGCGAGCGAGCGATGGGCACCTATAGGTCCTTGGGAGTTGCCTAGGAAACTGGGGACCTACCCCTGAAAGCAGCTAGACCGGAAACCCAGGCAGGCAGGGGAGCGCAGGCCTTAGATGCCCCTGGGAAGGTAACACAAAGAAGAGCTGCAAAGGACTGAGGAGATTCCAAAACTTGCCTCAGGCAAAACCCTAGCTCCTTAACTCCATACATAGAGAACCTGCCCAGCTCACTCAGATTTCTGACTAAAAAGGGAAGGAAAAAAATACATGGTGATGACTAACTGTGCACAGGAGCCTCAAAATCTTTAAAAAAAAAAAGACTGTGACCCTCGAGAATTTTCCTGGAAGAAAAACCCAGGCTACAGTGGAAATACTGGATGAAATTCAAACAAAGGCAAAACCTAAAAACAAAAACAAAACAAAACAAAACCAAAAACAAATGGAAATTATCCACAAGCTCTGGAAGAATTTCAATTGAGCTTATCAAAAAGATGGAAGCCTTCTGGCAAAAGAAATGGGAAATGGTTAAAAATAATGAAGAAATCATAGTTGAATACCAAAAGGTTAAAGCAGAAAACCAGGTCTTAAGGACCAGAATGGAGCAACTGGAAACCAATGGTCTTGCAAAACAGCAAGAATTAATAAAGCAAAGTCAAAAGACTGACAAAATAGAAGAAAACATTAAATATCTCACTGACAAGGTGACAGATCAGGAAAACAGAGGGAGAGATAATTTGAGAATCATTGGTCTACCTGAAAAGCCAGAAATAAACAGAAATCTTAACATCATACTACAAGAGATCATCCAAGAAAACTGTCCTTATGTTATAGAACAAGGGGGCAAAATAGACATTGAAGGAGTCCATAGAACACCCTCTACACTAAATCCTCCCCAAAAAACAACTTCTAGAAATGTAATTGCCAAATTCCAGAGCTTTCAAGCTAAGGAGAAAATTCTACAAGAAGACAAAAAGAGGAAATTCAGATAGCAAGGAGCACCAAGCAGGATCACACAAGACCTGGCAGCTTCCACACTAAAGGACCACAAGGCCTGGAATACGATATTCAGAAAGGCAAGAGAACTGGGTCTTCAACCAAGAATCACCTATGCATCAAAACTGACAATATACGTCCGCGATAAAGTACGGGCATTTAACAAAATACAAGATTTCCAAGGATTTGTAAAGAAAAAACCAGAACTAAATGGAAAGTTAGATATCCAAACACAAAGATTAAGAGAAACAGGAAAAGGTAAATAGAAACAGAGGGAAAAGGAGAAAAATGTTTTTTTTTATTCAAACTCTCTTCTTTAAGGGCTACAATTAGATTAAATTATATATAGTAATATATGGGGGAATGCTATTTGTAAATCTCAAAAAATGTTTTCATTATTTTGGTAGAGAAATCATTCATAGGAAAATATTGGGGGCATTAAAGGCTATAAAAGGATATGTAAAAAAATAGAAAAAAGAAAAGGGGGGAATCGATGATGGTACCAAGAGATACTTGAAAAAATAAAATAAATAGAATAATCTTTGTCACACAAAGATACACACTGGAAGGGGAGGGCAAGAATACTCTTATAAGAGGGAGTGGAAGAGAGTGCTAATAGATAATACTTGAACATGACGCTCAGTGAAATCAATTCTGAGAGGGAAGAGCATCTAGATCCATTAAGATCTTGAAGTCTATCTTATCCTATAGGGTAAGGAAAAAGGGAAAACTAAGGGGGGGTAGGGAGGAGGGGGTATAAAAAAGGGAGAGAAGGAGAGGGGGGGAAGTTAACAGACCCTAAAAATACAAGAAGGGAACAAAAAAGGAGAGGTCAGAATGGGAAGCATATTAAGGGAGGGTAATAGGGGGATTGACTAAAAGTAAACCACCAGATTAAAAGGATATAGCAAAAGAAGAAAGGACAGAACTAGGAGAGGATATAAAAATGCTAGGGAATTCAAAAATGACAATGATAACATTGAATGTGAATGGGATTAACTCACCCATAAAAGGTAGACAAATAGGAGAGTGGATTAGAATCCAGAATCCTACCATATGTTGTCTACAAGAAACACACATGAGGCAAAAATATACTCACAAGGTCAGAATTAAAGGTTGGAGTAAGACCTATTGGGCATCAACTGATAGAAATAAGGCAGGGGTTGCAATCATGATATCTGACAAAGCCAAAGTAAAAACAGACCTGATTAAAATGGATAGGGAAGGTAAATACATCCTGATAAAAGGGAGTATAGATAGTGAGGAAATATCTCTAATAAACATATATGCACCAAATGGTATAGCATCCAAATTTCTAATGGAGAAACTAGTAGAATTGAAGGAGTAAATAGATAGTAGAACTATACTAGTGGGAGACCTAAACCTACCACTATCAAATTTAGATAAATCAAATAAAAAAATAAACAAGAAAGAGGTAAAAGAGGTGAATGAAATCTTATAAAAAATAGAATTGATAGATAGATGGAAAAAATAAATGGGGACAAAAAGGAATATACCTTCTTTTCAGTAGCACATGGTACATTCACAAAGATTGACCATATACTAGGTCATAAAAACATGGCATACAAATGCAGAAAAGCAGAAATAATAAATGCAAACTTCTCAGATCATAAGGCAATGAAAATAATGATCAGTAAGGGTACATGGAGAGCCAAATCAAAAATTAATTAGAAATTAAATAATATTATTCTTCAAAATCGGCTAGTTAGAGAACAAATCATAGAAACAATTAATAATTTAATTGAAGAAAATGACAATGATGAGACATCCTTTCAAACTCTATGGGATGTAGCCAAAACAGTACTCAGGGGAAAATTTATATCCTTGAGTTCACATATTAACAAATTAGGGAGGGCAGAGGTCAATGAATTGGACATACAAATCACAAAACTTGAAAGTAAACATATTAAAACCCCTCAGAAGAAAACCAAATTGGAGATCCTAAAAGTTAAGGGAGAAATTAATAAAATCAGAAGTGATAGAACTATTGAACTAATAAATAAGACTAGAAGCTGGTATTTTGGAAAAAAAAACAGACAAAGTATTGGTCAATGTAATAAAAAAGAGGAAAGAGGAAAACCAGATTAACAGCATCATGGATGGTGTAAAAATGGAGATTTGAACCCCGGACTTCAATTCCCAGAAGTCCTTGATAGCTCCCAGAATTCCCCATAATCCCAGGTGAGATGCTCACCTGGGCCAAGAACAGAAATTGTATTTAAGCTTACTCTCCACCTACTTTGGGTCTCTTGGCTTCCTCTTCTAGGGACATGCATCTCCCAAGATGTTGTAAGTGAAATTGAATGGGCCTTTTGGCCCTCCTAGGCACATGCTTTCTTATTTTGTGTATTCTTTATTTCTTAATCGTTAATAAAATTCATAAAAATATAGTACCTTTAGCATAGAAACTAATTTTAATCTTAACAGTATTCCTTCACCAACATATACCACAATTTTTAATCTCAACAGTTTTGGCGACCCAGATGGGTCAAAAAACTCTCAATTTTTTTTTTAAAAGATAGCCTAGATAATGATATCTAAGTCTTTTTAGCAAACCTCTTGACTCATCTCGTTCCCGTCTCCAACTCCGGCTCCGAGCTCTGGCTCCTGCTCCTGGCTATTGTTCTCACCAGGTCTCAGTCCTGCCATCCCTTCCCGCCAGACCCAGCCCGGATCAGCCAGCATTCTGGGACTGTGCTTTCAATCACCTGGCTACCTGCCCACCAAGCCCCAGATGAATCTAGCCTCAGAGCCTCAGAGTAGATCGCTCATCACCCCAGGCCCAAGAATCACGTCCACCAGCTGGTAAAAAAAACAGAGATGTTTTTTCTTTAGGATACAATTAGCCTCCATGTGGACTGGGGGCAGGGGATCACAGGGAGGGAAAAAGAAAGAAAAGAAGAAAAAGGCTTTTCCAAGCAGGAACTTACAAGTATGGGGTACTTAAAAGGATATCTTTTGACTATAACTGATACTTTTATTTACTTCACCTGAGTGCCAGGGGAAAAATTAAACTCCCTGCAACTCTTTAGCCAAATTTGATATTTCTCACTATGAGGAGGCAACTCAATTGGCTCAGTCAATTGAGAGTCAGGCCTAAAGATGGGAGGTCCTTGGTTGAGATCTGGCCTTAGACACTTCCTGGTGGTATGGCCCTGGACAGGTCATTTACCCCCCATTGCCTACCCATTACCAATCTTCTGCCTTCTGACAATAAGTATCTGTATGAATAAAAAAACCAAGGAACTTTAAAGAGATTGGAGGTCATATTTTTTAAGGCACTTCAGACTCCAATGTTTTATAAAAATCTCTGTATTCTATTGTATTTGCTGATTGTTTTTGTTTAAGGTTTAACTTTTTGATTTTAAGTTCATATATTACTGCATTCAATACTATTGTAACACTGAATGCACTGGGTTTTAACTACTGTTAAATTCTGTTGCTTTCCCCCTATAACCATATTGAACAAATATTATTGAGTAGGCCCATATAAAAACAGCTTTTCTATTTTTGCCTTTGTAAACTGTCACATAGAGGATAGATGGACTCCATCAGAAAATTGCTACAACAACCTTTGGAAAATTTAATGACCTAAATATCTCAAATGTATTTTAAGGGTTCTTTAGACATGATTTTTAGAATTTTTCTTAACAATCTCTGGGAATTTTGCCTTCCCCTAACAGGAGGTAAGGCCCATTTTAGTAGCTGAAGTGAAATACAATTATAACCCCCACCTCCTGCATTTATAAAAATGTGAATGGAAGCTGGGCCATTAATCCCAGGGCATTTGTACCCCTAGAAGCCTCCAAAAAAGGAGCACCTCTCATTAATAACTCTTCTGTTCACTATTTAACTTCCACCAGAATGATATCGAGATTTCTTGATTATGTTCAAAACCTGAAATAAGTTTTACTTTGTTTAAAAATATGTTTACCAAGGTTGAAAGTATATATCCATCAGTTCATAGGTTTTAAAAATGCCATAAAGAAACTCATGTGAAATATGATCGTGGGTTTGTTTGTTATTGTAATTAACTGGACTATTGAGAATTTTGGGGATATTGATACCACATATTTGTACTGCTGTTCTTTTTAAAAATTGTTACCTTATGAAATTCATTTGCTTGTACTCACAGTGGATCATGGCCAGATATGAAGAGGAAATGGACATCATTTTTGGTGAGAAAGCCTTGTATTCTATATTTTCTTGGCTGACACAGTGTGTCAATGATTATAAGCTACATTTTATTTTTAAAACAATTTTATTATATATATTATATATTTATTATATTTTTCTTGCATGTGCAAAATAGTATTTAGTATTTTTTCTCTCCATTTTTATTTGACGTACATGTCACCAATATTAAGAATTTTCTTTAACTTTTTGATTTTGCAGTAATATAAGTCTAAAATATATTTGCTAATGCATGTCCCAAAAGTCTCAAACTATAAAAAGGATGCCACTAATTGTTTAATAAATTATGGGACTTTGCTTAATGATTCTGTCTGATTTCGGAACAAAATATGCAAAAGAGCCATTTCACAGGGCCAATAAAGCACAAAGCTAAACCTTATTAGTGCCACAAAAAGCACACAGGATATATTAGTGTGAAGACTCAAGGTTGGGCTTAACATACGTTAAGACGTAGGCCTTCCTTGTATCCACACTCACTCTGAAAATACTTACAGACAAGTATCCCAAACTTGGCTCCTACTTGGCTTCTATAATCTAGTCCCTTTTCTGTCTTTTCTAGTGTGGCAAACTTTCTGTAGTCCTGGCTACTGACTGGGTAAATGAATCATTGCTTAGATCATTTTAATTGGGCCCTGATTTAAAGACCTGTTATACATTTACTTTTCCTTTACTTGGAATTTTTACACATAAGACTTTGATAGTCTATATTTTCATCCAGAAATTATCTCTTTTTGTTTAGATTTTTCTAATGTCTTTTTAATATCTTTTGCCAATTGATTCATATACGTCATAACTCAGCCATGCATCTCTAAGTGATCCTGTGTTTTTCAATCATCCTATTCACAGGGAAATGCAAAAAATATTATTATTTTAAATTGGAAAGTTTAAAAACCTTTTGAGAAGAATTTAGGATAAGAAAAATGCTATCTCACCGAATCCAGAAATTGAACTGTTTGGAGAAGACACCATGAAGATGCCTCTAGGCCACAAGCTGCACAAGAAGATCAAGAATAAACTTCGGGTGTAATTGATTGAACATTTATTTGTATGTATATTGTCATGCCAAAGGGCACTGCCCCTAAACTAGCTTTTTGTCAATTTATCCAGCAATTATTGTTTTTGTTCTTTTGTCCTCTTATCCTCAAATTATTATAATCTTTAAGTTGATTGTTTTCATGATCCTTTTGGGGAAAATTTTTCCCAATAGGATCAAACGGAGATTTGTAAAAATGGAGATTTGAAACCTGGACTTCAATTCCCAAAAGTCCTTGGTACCTCCCAGAGTTCCTCATAATCCCAGGTAAGATGCTCACCTGGGCCGAGAACAGAAATGGTATTGAAGCTTACTCTCCACCTACTTCGGGTCTCTCGGCCTCTGCTTCTAGGGACACGCACCTCCCAAGATGTAGTAAGTGAAATTGAATGGGCCTTTTGGCCCTCCTAGGCACGTGCTTTCTTATTTTGTATATTCTTTATTTCCTAATCTTTAATAAACCTCATAAAAATATAAAACTTTTAGCATAGAAACTAATTTGAATCTTAACAGTATTCCATCACCAACATATACCACAATTTTTAATCTTAACAATGGAAAGGTAGAATTCACCTCCAATGAAGAGGAAATTAAGGCAATTATTAAAAACTATTTTTCCCAATTATATGGCAATAAATATGCCAACCTAGGGGATATAGATGAATTTTTACAAAAATACAAATTGCCAAGATTGACCGAAAAAGAAATAGAATTCTTAAATAATCCCATGACATAAAATGAAATCCAACAGGCCATCAAAGAACTCCCTAAGAAAAAATCCCCAGGGCCTGATGGATTTACAAGTGAACTCTATCAAACTTTAGAAGAAGAGCTAATCCCAATACTATACAAACTATTTGACAGAATAAGCAAAGAGGGAGTTCTACCAAATTCCTTTTATGACACAAATATGGTACTGATTCCAAAGCCAGGCAGGTCAAAAACCGAGAAAGAAAACTACAGACCAATCTCCCTAATGAACAATAGATGTGAAAATCTTAAATAGGATACTAACAAAAAGACTCCAGCAAGTGATCAGAAGGGTTATTCACTATGATCAGGTAGGATTTTTACCAGGAATGTAAGGATGGTTCAATGCTAGGAAAGCCATCCACACAATTTATATTATCAATAAGCAAACCAACAAAAATCACATGATTATCTCAATAGACACGGAAAAAGCCTTTGATAAAATATAATACCCATTCCTATTGAAAACACTGGAAAGTATAGGAATAGAAGGGCCTTTCCTAAAAATAATAAACAGCATCTATCCAAAACAATCATCCAACATTATCTGCAAGGGAGATGAACTAGATGCATTCCCAATAAGATCAGGTGTGAAACAAGGATGCCCATTATCATCTCTATTGTTTAACATTGTACTAGAAACACTAGCATTAGCAATTAGAGAAATAAAAGAAATTGAAGGTATTAAAATTGGCAATGAGGAGAACAAGCTCTCACTCTTTGCAGATGATATGATGGTTTACTTAAAGAATCCTAGCGAGAATCAACTAAAAAGCAAAGTTTCAGGATACAAAATAAACCCACACAAGTCATCAGCATTTCTATATATCTCCAACACATCTCAGATTCAGGAATTATAAAGAGAAATTCCATTCAAAATCACCTTAGACAATATAAAACACTTAGGATTCTATCTGACAAGACAAACACAGGAACTATATGAACACAACTACAAAACACTTTCAACACAACTAAAATTAGATCTGAGCAATTGGAAAAACATTAACTGCTCATGGGTAGGATGAGCTAACATAATAAAAATGACAATCCTACCCAAATTGATTTACTTAATTTAGTGCCATATCCATTGAACTTCCAAAAAACTTCTTAACTGAATTAGAAAAAACCCTAACAAAGTTGATTTGGAAGAACAAAAGATCAAGGATATCCAGGGAAATAATGAAAAAAAAAAATAGAAAGGAAGGTGGCCTTGCAGTACCAGATCTCAAACTATACTATAAAGCAGTGGTCATCAAAACAATTTGGTACTGGCTAAGAGACAGGAGGATCAGTGGAATAGACTTGGGGAAAGTGACCTCAGCAAAACAATCTATGAGAATCCCAAAGATCCCAGCTTTTGGGACAAAAATCCACTATTTGATAAAAACTGCTGGGAAAATTAGAAGACAGTGTGGGAGAAATTAGGTTTGGATTAACACCTCACACCCTAAACCAAGATAAACTCAGAATGGGTGAATGATTTGAACATAAAGAAGGAAACTATAAGTAAATTAGGTGAACACAAGAATAGTATACATGTCAGACCTTTGGGAAGGGAAATATTTTAAAACCAAGCAAGATTTAGAAAGAGTCACAAAATGAAAAATAAATAATTCTGACTATATCAAATTAAAAAGTTTTTGTACAAACAAAACCAATGTAACCAAAATCAGGAGGGAAATAACAAACTGGGAAATAATCTTCATAACAAAAACCTCTGACAAAGGTCTACTTACTCAAATTTAAAAGGAGCTAAATCAATTGTACAAAAAATCAAGCCATTCTCCAACTGATAAATAGGCAAGGGATATTAATAGGTAGTTTTCAGTTAAAGAAATCAAAACTATTAATCAGCACATGAAAAAGTGTTCTAAATGTCTTATAATCAGAGAGATGCATATCACCTCACACCTAGCAGATTGGCTAACATGACAGCCATGGAAAATAATGAATGTTGGAGCATATGTGGCAAAGTAGGGACACTAATTCATTGATGGTGGAGTTGTGAATTGATCCAACCATTCTGAAGGGCAATTTGGAACTATGCCCAAAAGGCAATAAAAGACTGTCTGCCCTTTGATCCAGCTAGCACTGCTGGGTTTGTACTCCAAAGAGATAATAAGGAAAAAGACTTGTACAAGAATATTCATAGCTGCGCTCTTTGTGGTGGCAAAAAATTGGAAAATGAGGGGCTGCCCTTCAATTGGAGAATGCCTGAACAAATCGTGGTATTTGTTGGTGATGGAATACTATTGTGCTCAAATCAATAATAAAGTGGAGGAATTCCATGGGGACTGGAACAATCTCCAGGAAGTGATGCAGAATGAAAGGAGCAGAACCAGGAGAACATTGTACACAGACACTGATACACTGTGGTATAATTGAATGTAATGGTCTTATCCATTAGTGGCAATGCAATGTCCCTGAACAAACTGGAGGGATCTATGAGAAAAAAGTAAACAATATACACATGCAGAGGAAAACTTGTGGGAGTAAAAACACCGAAGAAAAATAACTGCTTGCTACAGGGGTCGAAGGGATATGATTGGAGATTTAGACTCTAAATGAACAACCTAGTACCAACAATGGAAATGGGTTCAGATCAAGGATACATGCAATACCCAGTGTAAATAGGCATCAGTTATGGGACGGGTGATGAGAGGGGAGGGAGGAAAAGAAAATGATTTTTGTAACCAAGGAATACTGTTATAAATTGACCAAATAAAATAATGTTTAAAATCTAAAAAAGAAAAAAAGTGTTGTCACAGATCCAAAACAATTCCAAGGGACTCAGGCTGAAAAATTTTTATCCATCTTCAGAGAGAAAACTAATGAACTCTGAGTGTAGACTGAAGTATATGGTTTTTTCACTTTATTGTTCTTACTGTTTTTAACATGGTTAATATAAAACTATATTCTGTATGATTTTATATACATATACAATTGATATATTACTTGCCTTCTCAATGGGTAAGAAGAGACTGCTGGGGAAAAAAATTAAGAACTCAGAGTTTTAAAAAAAATCAATGCCATTTAGAGAACTAATCACAATATTATTCAAATTATTTGACAAAATAAGCAAAGGATGAGTCTTGTCAAGTACTCTTTATGACACAACTATGGTTCTGATTCCAAATCCAGGCAGACCAAGAAAAGAAAGAAAACTACAAACCAATCTCCTTAGTGAACATAGATGAAAAAATCTTAAATAAAATAGCAGCAAAAAGACTCCAGCAAGTTATCACAAGGATTATCCACTATGACCAGGTGGGATTTATACAAGGAATGCAAAAACGGTTTAATATTTGGAAAATCATCCACATAATTGACCATATAAATAATCAAAACAACAGAAATCACATACTTATCTCAATAGATGCTGAAAAAGTCTTTGACAAAATATAATACCCATTCCTATTGAAAACACTAGAAAGTATAGGAATAGAAGGACCTTTCCTAAAAATAATAAACCATATATATCTAAAACCATGAGCAAGCATCATCTGCAATGGAGATAAGTTAGAAGCCTTCCCAATAAGATCAGGAGTTATGCAAGGATGCCCAATATCACCTCTATTGTTTAATATTATACTATAAACTCTAGCAGTAGCAATTAGAGAAGAAAAAGAAATTGAAAGGATTAAAATAGGCAATGAGAAAAATAATTATGACTCTTTTGAGATGTTAAGATGGTATACTTAAAGAATCCTAGAAAACCAACTAAAAGGATAGTGCAAATAATTAACAACTTCAGCAAAGTTTCAGGGTAAAAGATAAATCCACATAAATCATCAGCATTTCTGAATATTTCCAATGTAATTCAGTAGCAGGGGTTAGAAAGAGAAACTCCATTTAAAATCACTCTAGACAATATAAAACATTTAGGAATCTATCTACACAGGAATTATATGAATACAATTACAAAACACTTTTCACACAATTAAAACTAGACATAAATAACTGGAAAAACATTAATTTTTCATAGGTAGGACAAGTTAATATAATAATGTAACAAAAATTATAATCCTACCAAAATTATTTTACTTCTCCAGTGCCTTTACTATCAAACTATCAAAAAAACTTTTTAATAAAATTAGAAATATATATAAAACAAAGTTCACTGGAAGAAGAAAAGATCAAGAATATCAAGGGAAATAATGAAAAAAATGTATATTGAAATTTGGGTTATAGAAAATTTTATTTCATTGGTCATTCCTGTGTTCCTGAACAGGCAACCAGGTTGAATTCCTTTGAGTAGTTACTAACCCTAGAATATCTGAAATACTCTTCAATTTCATATAAACAGCAAACTGTCACATGTAAGAATGAATTAATAATAAATTGGAATTGAGTTTAGTATCTCAGATGTATATAATCCTTACCATTAGAAGTTGTCTATTGGATTGCTTGAGTTTAGGATTTTTATAATAATGAGCTTTTAGTTTTTATAATGCTTTAAGGTTTGCAAAGCACATTGCCAATATTATATTTATTCAATATTTACAGTTACCCTATAAAGTAAAGACTTATCCTCATCACACAGTTGAAGAAATGAGGCATACAGAGGTTAGGTGACTTGCTCTGTCAGGCAAGGAAGTATTTGAACTCATATCTTCTTGACTTCTGGCTCTATCCACTATGTAGTTCTATCCTCAATAGTATGCTAAGTCATTTGAATCTCCAAACTCCAGCACCAATAAAGTGAGCTTATAAGAAGAGTTGGAGGTGGAAGGGTGGAAGGGTATTTATTGATCTGCCTACAAAGAAGCAGACTAGTCCAGGTTGGAAATAGAACTGCTCGAAGCTCTAGTGTTGATCAATTAGTTCTTACACATTTATTAATAATATTATATGTGTCAGGCACTGCTAAGCACTAAAACAGCACTAGATTTGGGCCTGGCTGTAATGCTACACATCTAGAGTGGGAAAAATGGGAAGAACCACTATCAAAATAAAAATAAATCAGGAATGGTGCCATACAACAATCTAGAATACTATTGTTGAATGAATAATAATACTTTTTCTATGTTCCTTTTGTACTATTCAACTACTCAATGACCTTGGATATGATCAGTCTATGGAGCAGAGATATTCAGGGGATATATTTGATGCATGGGATCAGGAGCAATAAAGAACCATGTAGATATAAAGTGTTTCCCTACCTTTTAGTTACAGGAATTTCATAGTGAATAATAATCATCCAAAAATTCATCAGATTCAGCTCACAACTGTCATGGTTAGTTTATCCAAGTTAGTAAAAACAAAACTGAAAGTGAGAAAAATGTCATTAAAACATACTTTCAGTTACTCAAAATTTATACTTTTCATCCAGTAATGATAATATTTTCTATTTCTTATATGGACATTGTTTGATTTGAATTCAATTGTTATCTAATCTTTTGGTCACTTTTCTACTCAAAAATGTTCAGTAACTCCAGAGGAAGCTACACAATTTTGCTGTCTGGATCTATCCATTTAAATTAATATTATCTAAACACAGAAGAAAAACATAATTGATCACATGGTTTGATGGGTATATGATTAGGGATTTGGGCTTTAAATGATCACTCTATTAAAAATATTAATAATATGGAAATAGGTTTTGAACAAGGATATATGTATAACATATAAATATGTATAATAATTCATGTATAAGAACATGAATTATATAACCATGGAAAAATATTCTAAATAAATAAATCAATTTTAAAAAATAAATCAATTAATATTATCTCAACATAGCTTGGCCACACAGCTTTTATTCTTCCTTAATGAAGGTCTATTTAATTTCTCATAATGTTTGTTCAAACCTCTTCTCAGTCTATATCATACATACACATACACACACATATTTGTGTATATATATATATATATATATATGTCTATATTTTCTTTCCCTCTTCCTCTCATTTTAGTTAGTCAAATAAAGGATTTTTTATAAACTACTTCTTCCTACATTTATACCTCATCTCCTAAACATTATTGCCTACTCTCTTCTCTTTTACATTTTACAATTTTATTTCCTCTTCTGAATTTCCTCTCTCTAAGCCCTCCCCCTTGAGGAGGCAAAACATGATACCCCTTGTATATGTGATGTCATGCAAAATATATTTCCTCATTAGCCATGTTGCCTGTGAAGAGGAAGAAAGAAAAACAAAGTGATAAAAAATATGCTTCAATCCATCCTCAGAGTTCATCAGAGCTTTTTTTTCTAGAGATTGATGATATTTATCATTGAGTCCATAGAATTGCTATGAATCATTGTATTGATCAGAATAGCTAAGTCTTTTGCAATTGCTCATCACTACAATATTGCTCTTAGTGCATTCAGTGTTCTTGTTCTGCTCACTTCACATTGCATTAACTCAAAGTTTCCCCATATTTTTGTATGTTTGATGTTTTTCTAATACCTCTCCCTCTGCCTCTTGCAATCCATGCTCAAGAATGAAGCTTAGAAGAACACTTTCATGATCTAGTTGGTAGTATTCTCCCCCTCTGTGATTAATTTGTTTTCCTGTACATAAATATTTTATTGACTTTATTTAAGTGTATGTTTGTATCCAATTGAATGTAAGATTATTAAATACAAAAGAACTGTATTTTTTATAGTTTTATCTCTCTGACCAACCTAGGATATAATTGTCACTTAATGAATTCTTATTGAATTTAGATGAAGTCATTTAAGGTCCCTGAAAGATTAACTCCCAACACCTAATTTTTGAGCATATTGGTTTATTAAATACTGCATGGAAATTGCTCAGAAAAACAGGGCCAGGACATCTCAGCATCACCACTAGATGGGCGGAGACAGATTTTATATATTAAAAAAATTAATCAAATAAGATAAATTGATTAAAAGGAAACAATTAACCAGAAAACAAAATTGGGTAGCCTAATTATTGATTGAAGGACAAAATAAAGACTTTCCTATTTGGAAAAGGGAGAGCAAGCAGATGCAATTCGCTGAAATCCAAAAAAGAAATGTCTCACTCACTTCAATGTTTGTGTTCAATGAAAGGAACATGGAAACAATAACTGATTAAACAATATAGGGCCTGTTTTTAGTGAAGACATGTGGGTTGCTTGAGATGTATAATTGTGAGGAAATTCCTTACAGTAATTTTTAG
This sequence comes from Monodelphis domestica, assembly GCF_027887165.1. Lineage (NCBI taxonomy): Eukaryota > Metazoa > Chordata > Mammalia > Didelphimorphia > Didelphidae > Monodelphis > Monodelphis domestica. The sequence continues at coordinate 107,434,924 of NC_077230.1, read as the reverse complement.
ATCTTACTGGATTTCTGCTCAGCAATAACCAAGACCCTTAATTAAGGGTCTCTAAGCAGTAAGTAGTGGTGGTTCAGCTTTCCATTCATAGAATGATAGGGTCAAATAATGCAGAAAAGTCAAATCCTCTTACTATTCCTGAAGTTAAATAGTTTTCTCATGTTAGAAATTGGATTAGAATCATAACACAAAGGCAACTGACCTTGATTGAGAATTGAGTCACAAAATGGAGTCATGTGATTTATTCAATTCCTACTACCACTTGGTTCTAATCCCATCAATTTCCTCAATTACTTAAATTCCTCCTTTTGATTCAAATCTATAATATTTGTTATATATTCATAATAAGAATTAAAGGCAGTCTACAGGCCAAAGAACTTAAATGGTCCACAATGAATTAGTTCTGCCAAGGTAGATTTAGATATCACCAAGGTAACCAAGAAAACTTTAACATTAACATAAAAACCATGAAAGAAAAGACCAAAGCAATACAATGATGACCATTAATATTTATAAACATCAAGTTTCCTTATATCTTACTAACCTTTTTATAGTGTCCATTTCATCAGCACATTTTGAGTCTCAGATATCTCATGCAATCATCTGATTCATGAAAACATCTTCTCTTGGACATTCTGGAATAAGGCTCAATTTCAGGACTGCTTTGAAGTAGACTGTGTTTCTGGTTTCATATATCTGTAAAAATTCCTAAATTGACAGCTTCTATCCAGGCAATGAGCAAGGAGCAAATGGAACAGAGGAGGATCATGGAACACCAAGCAAAAACACAGAAACTCTAGAGAATTGGACATAGGCTTTGGAAGAACTCAAAATATAATTCAAAACACAATTAAGAGAGGCTAAAGACAACTAGGAAAAGAACTTTAAAAGCAGGAAAAGTCATCTGGAAATAGACAATAGGGTCTTGAAAGCCAAAATTAATCAGCTTGGAAATGAGGCAAAGGAGATAAAAGAGAACCTTAAAGAAAATCAGACCAGAAGGAGAAGGATGACCAAAAAGCTGGGGATGAAGACCTGTCTTTAAAAACCAGAATACAACCATTAGAAGCAAGCGACATCACAAGGCAGCAGGACACTACACTATAAAACAAAATCAAAAGAATGAAAAAATTGAGGAAAATATGAAACACCTCATTCACAAAACAGAGATTTAGAAAATCGTTCAAGGAGAGACAACTCAAGAATCATTGGTCTACTGGAAGACCATGACAAAAGAAAAAGCCTGGACATCAATCTACAGGAAATCATCAAAGAAAACTGCCCCAACTTTCTAGAATAAGAGGGGAAAGTGATGATTGAAAGAATCCACAGATCATCTCCTGTATTCATTCCCCAACTGACAATACCCAGGAATATTATAGACAAATTCAAAAACTATCAGACCAAGGAAAAAATATTACAAACTCCTAAGAAGAATTCAGATACCAAGGAACTACAGTGAGGATAACACAGGATCTGACTACATCTACACTGAAGGACCAAAAGGCAAGGAATATGATATTCTGGAAAGCAAGGGAACTAGGTCTACAACCAAGAATCAACTATCCAGCAAAACTGACTATATTCTTACAGGGGAAAGTATGGTCATTTAATGAAATAGAAGAATTCCAAGCATTTGAAAAGAAAAGATCAGAACTGAACAGAAAATTTGATGCCCAAGCACAGAACCCAAGAGAATCATCAAAAAGTAATTAAGAAAAGGGGGGGGGGGTGGAAAAACAAAACAAAACAAAAAAATTTAAGGGGCCCAATAAGTTAAAATAATATGTATCTCTATAAGAAAAGAGGATATTGGTAACTCTTAAAAATTATTATTATCACCTGAGTAGTTAGAAGAATTACACTTAGAGGGAACAGTGACAAACTATACAGGATGAAATGCCAAGACATAAATATGTATATAAGTATATGTATGCATAAATACATATACATATACATACATATATATATATATATATATATATTCTGGTATATTGATGTTCTCCCCCCTTCCCCCATGAGCTTCTTTGTGACATATAAATTGTTAATACTAAAAGAAATTAATCAAAAAAGAATCAAAAGGGATAAATTTATATGTCACAAAAAAGCTCATGGGGGAAAGGGGGAGGACATCAATACACCAGAAGAGTAAAGAGGTTGGAGATAGGAAATACTCAACTCTTACATGCATTCAAATTGACTCAAAGAGGGAAGAACAATAAAATCCATTGGGGCAGAGAATTGATTTGCACCCTATAGGGAAGTAGAAGTGTAACAAATGGACTGGTGGGGAGGGAAGAAGTACAAGGAAGGTAGAGGGTGGGGGTAGTTTAAAAAGAGTGTAAGGAAAATAACAGGGGGATAAGAAGTGAGGGGATAGAAAGGGAAGCAAAATAAGGGTGGGAATTAGGGGGATCAATTAAAAACAAAACACTTGTATAGAAGGAAACAGTGAAAGAAGAAAGGGCAGGACCAGGAGTGGAAATCAAAATGCTAGGAAATACACAGCTGGTAATCATAACTCTGAATATGAATGGAATGAACTCACCCATAAAACACAAAGGAATAGCAGAGTGGAATAGAAACCAAACCCCTACAATATGCTATCTACAAGAAACACATATGAGGAAGGTAGACACATATAGGGTAAAAGTAAGAGGATGGAGCCAAATCTATTGGGCATCAACGAATAAAAAGAAGGCACAAGTCACAATCCGGATAACTGACAAAGCCAAAGTAAAATAGATCTAGTCAAAAGAGATACGGAAGGTAATTACATCCTGATAAAAGGTAGTATACAATGAGGAATTATCAATACTCAAGATGTATGCACCAAATGACATAGAATCCAAATTTCTAAAGGAGAAACTAGTGGAGCTCAAGAATGAAATAGATAGAAAAACTATACTAGTTGGAGATCTGAACATTCCTCTATCAGAACTAGATAAATCTAAAATAAATAAGAAAAATTTAAGAGAAGTGAATGCAATCTTAGAAAAATTAGAAGTAGTAGATATGTGGAGAAAAATAAGTACAGAAAAAAAGGGATATACCTTCTTTTTAGCAGCAGATGGTATATTCATAAAAATTGACCATGTACCAGGGCATAAAAACATTGCAAACAAGTGCAAAAGAGCAGAAATAATAATGAAGCAAACTTCTCAGACCACAATGCAACGAAAATAATAATCACTAAGGGTACATAGAGAGGCAAATCAAAAATTAATTGGAAATCAAACAATACAATTCTCCAAAATCGGTTACTTAAAGAAAAAATCATAGAAACAATTAATAATTTCATTGAAGAAAATGACAATGATGAGACATCCTTTCAAAATCTATGGGATGCAGCCAAAGCAGTACTCAGAGGGAAATTTATATCCTTGAGTTCTTATATTAACAAATTAGGGAGGGCAGAGGTCAACAAATTGGGCATGCAAATTAAAAAACCAGAAAGTGAACAAATTAAAAGTAGTCAGATGAACACTAAGTTAGAGATCCTAAAAATCAAAGGAGAAATTAATAAAATTTAAAGTCAAAGAACTATTGATATAATAAATAAGACTTTGAAAAAAACAAATAAAATAGACAAAGTACTGGGCAATCTAATTTAAAAAAAGGAAAGAAGAAAAACAAATTGACAGTATCCAAGATGAAGAGGGAGACCTCACCTCGAATGAAGAGGAAATAAAGGCAATCATTAAAAACTATTATACCCAATTATATTGCAATAAATATGGCAATCTAGGTGATATGGATGAATATTTATAAAAATATAAATTACCTAGTCTAACACAGAAAGAAAAAGAATACCTAAACAACCCCATATCAGAAAAAAGAAATTGAACAAGCCATCAAAGAACTCCCTAAACAAATCCCTAGGACCAGATGGATTCACAAATGAATTCTATCAAACATTCAAAGAACAAATAAACCCAATATTATAAAAACTATTTTATAGAATAAGCAAAGAAGGAGTTCTACCAAATTCCTTTTACGAAACAAATATGGTACTCACTCCAAAGCCAGGCAGGTCAAAAACAGAGAATGAAAACAACAGACAACAGACCAAACTCCTTAATGAACATAGATTCAAAAATCTTATATAGGATACTGGCAAAAAAGACTCCAGCAAGTGATCAGGAGGGTGATTCATTATGAACAGGTAGGATTTATGCCAGGAATGTAAGGATGGTTGAACATTAGGAAAACCATCCACATAATTGACCATATTAACAAGCAATACAAAAAAAAAAATCACATGATTATCTCAATAGATGCAGAAAAAGCATTTCACAAAATACAACACCCATTCCTATTGAAAACACAAGAAAGAATATGAATAGAAGGCCCTTCCCAAGATAAACAGTATATATCTAAAACAGTCAGCAAACATCATCTGCAATGGGGATAAACTAGAAGCTTTCCAAATAAGATCAGGAGTGGAACAAGGATGCCCATTATCAAACCTACTATTTAACATTGTACTGGAAACACTAGCTGTAGCAATTAGAGAAGAAAAAGAAATTTAAGGTATTAAAATTGGCAATGAGGAGACCAAGCAATCACTCTTTGCAGATGATATGATGGCATACTTAAAGAATCCTAGAGAATCAAACGAAAAGCTAGATGAAATATTCAACAACTTTAGCAAAGCTACAGGATATGAAATAAACCCACATAAGTCATTAGCATTTCTATATATTTCCAACACATCTCAACAGCAAGAATTAGAAAGAGAAATTTCATTTAAAATCACCCTAGACAATGTAAAACACTTAGGAATCTATCTGCCAAGACAAACACAGGAACTATATGAACACAACTATAAAACACTATCCACACAATTAAAACCATATCTCAACAACTGAAACAACATCGATTGCTAATGGGTAGGACAAGCTAACATAATACAAATGACAATCCTACTCAAATTAATTTACTTATTTAGTGCCATACCCATTGAACTACCAAAAAATTGTTCTACTGAATTAGAAAAATCCATATAAAAGTTCATTTGGAAGAACAAAAGGTCAAGGATATCTAGGGAAATCATGAAGAAAAAAAAAGGGGGGGGGAAGGAAGGTGCCCTTTCAGTCCCAGATCTCAAACTATAATATAAATCAGTGGTCATCAAAATAATTTGGTACAGGATAAGGGACAGAAAGGAGGATCAGTGAAATAGATCTGGGGTAAGTGACCTCAGCAAGACAGTCTATGACAAACCCAAAGATCCCAACCTTTAGGACAAAAATGCACTTTTTGATAAAAACTACTGGGAAAATTGGAAGACAGTATGGGAGAGATTAGGTTTGGATCAACATCTCACACCCTATGTCAAAATAAACTCAGAATGGGTGAATGACTTGCATATAAAGAAGGAAACTATAAGGAAATTAGATGAACACCGAATAGCATACATGTCAAATCTTTGGGAAAAGAAAGATTTTAAAACCAAGAAAGAGAAAAAAAATCACAAAATGTAAAAATAAAATAATGTTGACTATGTCAAATTAAAAACTTTTTGTACAAGCAAAACCAATGCAACCAAAATTAGAAAGGAAGCAACCAATTGGGAAACAATCTTCATAACAAAAACCTCTGACAAGGCCTAATTACTCAAATTTATAAAGACCTAAATCAATTGTACAAAAATATCAAGCCATTCTACAATTGATAAATGGGCAAGGGACATGAATAGGAAATTTTCAGTTAAAGAAATCAAAACTATTAATAAGCACATGAAAAAAGTCAGAGAGATGCAAATCAAAACAACTCTGAGATATCACCTCACACTTAGCAGATTGGCTAATATGACAACAAAGAAAAGTAATGAATGCTGGAGGGGATGTGGCAAAGTTGGGACATTAATTCATTGCTGGTGGAGTTGTGAATTGATCCAACCATTCTGGAGGGCAATTTGGAACTATGCCCAAAGGGTGCTAAAAGACTGTCTGCCCTTTGATCCAGCCATAGCACTGCTGGGTTTGTACCCCAAAGAGATAATAAGGAAAAAGACTTGTACAAGAATATTCATAGCTGCACTCTTTGTGGTGGCCAAAAATTGGAAAACGAGGGGATGCCCATCAATTGGGGCATGGCTGAACAAACTGTGGTATATGTTGGTGATGGAATACTACTGTGCTCAAAGGAATAATGGAGTAGAGAAATTCCATGTGAACTGGAATGACCTCGAGAAATTGATGCAGATTGAAAGTAACAAAACCATTAGAATGTTGTACATAGAGACTGATACACCGTGGTATAATTGAATGTAATGAAATTCTCCATTAGTGGCAATGCAATGATCCTGAACAACCCTATATCTATAATAAACAACACTATCCACATTCAGAGGGAAAAAAAAAACTGTAGCAGTAGAAACATGGAAGAAAAACAACTGCTTGATTACATGGGTCGAAGGGATATGGTTGGGGATGTAGACTCTAAATGAACATCCTAGTGTAAACAACAACATGGAAATAGGTTCTGATCAAGGACACATATCAGTGGAATTGTGCATTGGCTGCCCAAATGGTGGGGTTAGGGGTGGAAGGAAAAGAATATGATTCTTGTAACCAAGGAATAATGTTCTAAATTGACTAAATAAAATTTAAAAACAATTAAAATTGATGTAACATAAAACAGCAGAAAAAGAAACAGAATAATAGTAGACAATATCATGTATTTAAAACATGAAACAAAATTTACCTGTCACATGACATCAGTTCAACTGAATTAATTTCCAAATTATCCTACCTAGCAAATCATTAATTTTATTATTTTCATTCTTTTATGTTAATCATATTATTAAAATATAATAATAATAATATGCAATTTATAGAGCTGGCTTATAGGTAAATGATCCATGAGAGAGATTGCATGCCTTTCTCATGGATCAAATAGGGAAAATGTAAGGTATTAGAGCAGGATGTGATACTGAGAATTGAATTGGAGTCACTAACTCCATCTTGTGATTCAATTCTGGAGCTACTCAGTTCTCTTTCTATGAAATTATGGGTTTAGTTCAATTTCTGTTCTGTGAGAAAACTTTATTCAGTTATAAGAATCGTGAGAAAACTTTAATGCATTGTTTGAACTTTGCTCTGTGTGGCATGAATAAAACCATTCCTACCTATTATTTACAGATCTTTACCTTAAGAATTAGAACAACCCTTTCTTTTCCTCAGGCATTTCACCTACTCTCTATCAGAGCATTATATTTTCCCAATCCCCATCAATTATGGATTCCTAACATGCACCCTCTTTATCAGACCATTCTCTTCACTGTCGCAAGGAAAGGGTATGATTCCTTTCTGTATTTTTGCCATTTTTTACATTTTCATCTCTTCAAAGAATCATGTTTCTATCCAAATATTAGCCTTCTTTCATAGCCTAGATTAAAACCTGACTCCTAATGATGAAATAGACAATTTCAAAGGAAATTTCTAAGACTTCTATGATAACGAGTAAATAGAACTAAGAAAATAATTTGTATAATAATCACAACAGTATAAAGAATCTCAATTTTGAAACATTGCAAAACTATCAGTGTAACAATAAAACAGTAGTCCAGAGGACTAAAGATGAAAAATGCCACATTTGTCCTGCTAGAGAGTAGAAGAAAAATGAAGAAGATAAAAATGTTTGCACATTACCAGTGTGGTTCTTTATGTCAACCTGTTATGAAGGATTTTTTTCTTTTTTCATTGTTCAATTTGGGAGGGAAAGTGGGAAATAGGATAATAAATGCTTTAAATTTTTTTCTTAAATTTAGATAATAAAAATAAACTTGTATTGCTCTCAAAGTTTTTCCCCTAGGCTAGCTGCAACCATTATTACCTTTCCTTTACTCTAAATTTAACATGTATTATATTGTTCATACCATGCACTAAATGTTCCTTAATAGCATTGCCATTAATAGTTACTACATAACTTAATGCTTCTTAGTAGTTACACTTTTTTCTCTTATTGTTCTATTTCTTTTCACGTGTGATAATATTATTTGGCTAATTAGATTCTGATTTCTTTGAAAACAAGAATTGTTTCCTACTTCAGCGATTTTCCAGATGCAAAATAGTATTTGAGGGAGAATAGAGAAAAGCTAGTTTTTGGTCAGAGTTTGGAATGATGAGAACTTCCTAGAAAATATGGAATTTAAACTAGATATTGAAGAAACAAGTAGAATTTTTAAGAGTAGAAATGGACTACAGAGGAGCTTAAACCTTGGAAGGAAAAAGAAAATCTGTAAATACAGAAGAGGAAAATAATACATGTGTAAAAAGGACAGTATTCATTTTGAGTGAAGAAGTTTAGTGCATGTTGAACAGAGTAGCACAAGGTAATTTTGGAAAGTTAGGGAGGCATCATTTCATGGAAGAATTTCAGTGTCAGATTAAGATGTTTAGAATTTATTTGGCAAGGAATATTTAACCAATAATGAATATTTAGTGAAAGACTTGCATGATTATATTTGCAAAAACAGATAAGCTGGAATACCAGATAATAGCAACAAGAAAGGGAGAGGTCTGAAAAAAAGTTGTATTAGAATCAATTAAAGAAAATAGGAATTGTTATACTAGAGAAGAGAGGCCTTAATGGAAACATTCTATCAGTCTTGATGTATTTGAAGAGCAGTTTTGTGAGAAAAGGAGTGAATTTATTTTGTCTGGCCACAAAGAAATAAAGAATAAAACATGAAAGTAACCAAAGAAAAAAGTGACTAACTTAGAATTAAAAATAGGAAAAGAGGGGGAAATGAGGCGATTTGTTGTATGCCTTCAATTTAAGGAGAGTAAATTTCAAAGAGTGCATGCAAAGGGAAAGGTAGGATATTATGATCTAAAATTCTATATGGAAAGTCAATGACAGAGTTGTATTCAAGAGCAATATTCTGATACTGCAAATACCAATGAATGACCCCTATGAGGAAGAAGGGGAAATTGTCTGAAGAAATGTGACATAGCTATACTCATTGACCAATTCAGGTTCCAAGGCATAAACAGAAGAAGAAAGAAAGGGCAAATAACAGAGGATGAATACAAAAGAGTCTTTTAAGAATAGTGTCAAGAACTCTGAAGCTAAGAACAAGGCTATGGCTTGCTGAGAATGGTAAGAACAACAAAAGGACTATATTTTTTGATGTGAGCAAGAAAAACAAAGAATTGGGACTACTTGAAATTGGCGGAATGATGATACAGATGTCTTTGACTCAACTACCAATATTTTGCTGCATTCTCTACTACAAACAGTGATCCTGAGACTGAGAAGTAAAGCACAAAATGATGAACAGGAATTTAAAATTCAATAATAGTGACTCATTAGAAAGAGAGCCTTTAGCTGCCTTCAATTAATTGAAGTTACAAGATGGAGATGAATTGAACTTCAATGTAATAAGACTCATAGGTAACTCTAATGCTTTAATTTATTTAATTAGATTCTATGATAACACTTGGAAACACTGATAATTCTTTCCTGTTTTCTTTTCTGTGGGCTAAATATCCAAGTTCATTCAACCCTGTTTCATAAATTATAACCTCAAAACTATTCCCTTTTCTTATTGCTCTCTTTTCAAAGTCTCTAGCTTATCAATCTTTTTCTTGAAGCAAAGTGCCCAAAATTAAATGCAATATTCTAGATATTTCAGAACAGAGCAGAATAAGAGACTATCATTTCCTTTACTCCCTGAAGGTATTCCTCCTTAATGCAGACCAAAATTCCACTAGGTTTTTATTGGTGCAACATCATAAAGCTGTCCAATAGAACTCCCAAAATTTTCTTTAAAATGCTATATTACAATACATTTCCTACCTTGTACTTTTAAAGATGTTTTGAATACATAATTTTTCAGCCTTATTAAAAAATTTCCAGTGATTACAAAATCAGTATGTTCCTAGATAAACTATCCTATACATTTTGCAAGTATTTCAACAAGGCATTTGATGAAGTCCCATAACTGTTGGATGATGTGGTCAAACATTTAGTATTAAAAGGAAGAAAGTAGGTGAAGGAAGCAATGACAATTTCAAATAGAAAATTCCTGTTAAGGGCATGAAAAAAATTTACAAGGAATTCCCCAGTGTAGGAATATAGTTAAGGATAATCTGATTTCTAGGGTTAGTTGAAAGAAGGGAAGTTTGAGATAAGCCCTGGGAGAGGATTCTGGGTAGAAAAGGAATTGTATGAGTTTGAACTGAAAATAACTGAAGGGACTTCCTTCTTGGATTTTCCTCTGAGCTGGAAGTGTTATTTTGACTCTTTACCTGAATTTCCATCAAGCTGAAGGAGGGGTTTTTGCTCTGAGAGATTTTCCCTGGATAATCGATTTCGAGGAGAAATCTTTGACTTTTAGGTAGAGAATTTATTTGGAGGAAACCAATTTCCCTGAGTCCAAAGATCATCTGCCAGTTGTTCATCTGCCCGAATTCCTCTTGGGCTAAGGTAATCCAAAGATTTCCATCTGTTACTTTGGGTTACTTAGTGCAGCACCCAAACCCAGGCTTTCCCCCCTTTCTTCATTAATCAATAGTGGGAAGATTAGGATAAAGTCTGATAGCATGGGGAAGGGTTTTAGGTAGCACAGGGAACTGTAGGCAGGGCCCAGAGAAGAAACAGAAGGCTCCCCTTAAGCAGGGGACTTAGGTGGGTGGAGTTAGTTTTAAGAGTGCTGCCAATTTCCCTTATCCTTTTTATTAAATAAACTCTGTTTTCAATAAGCCAAGGATTTTGTGCTTAAATGGCCCTGGAAAGTTCCCTGGTGGGTTGTAACATCTAACATCCTTCTAGGACAGTTCCCCATTACATTTGGTGAGCTAGCCTATAGCTCCCTATCCTACCTAAAAACCCTTTCCCATCCTATCTGACTTTATCCTAATCTTCCCACTAGTGATTAATAAAGAAAGGGGGAAAGCCTGGGTTTGGGTGCTGCACTAAGTAACCCAAAGTTATAGATGGAAATCTTTGGATTACCTTAGCCCAAGAGGAATTCGGGCAGATGAACAACTGGCAGATGCTCTTTGGACTCAGGGAAATTGATTTCCTCCAAATAAATTCTCTACCTAAAAGTCAAAGATTTCTACTCGAAATCGATTATCCAGGGAAAATCTCTCAGAGCAAAAACCCCTCCTTCAGCTTGATGGAAATTCAGGCAGAGAGTCAAAATAATCCTTCCAGCTCAGGAAAATCCAAGAAGGAGATCCTGTTCAGTCAGGTTCTGGTTTGGATTCCAAGGAGGAGACACAGACAGTAATGTAATACACAATAAGTAGTTTATTCAAGCTATAGCTTGGACCTCCACAAGAAGCAGAAGACCCCAGCATTGCATAGGTCTGGTTTATATAGTGGGGCTAGGGGTGGGGGTCATCTTGAGAACCAGGCACCAAAAGTGAAGACACATCAATCTTAGTCCCAGATGTTTCCTTTTTAACATATGGTCAGCCGGTGACCCAGATCAGTAAAACCTGAAGTCTTGAGATAACATATCCTTATGGTAGTATATAAATAAGGATGTGGTAATTTTAGTTCTTCAGACAAGGGACCCTATTTAGGGTATTGTCTGGAGGGCAATTTCCCATGGTAACAGTATGTTTCTTCAGTCCCTTCAGTTATTATCAGTTCAAACTCACACATTGCTTTCCAATTGCTTTCCTACCCAGAATCCTCTCCCAGGGCTGTTCTCAAAATTCCCTTCTTTCAACTAACCCTAGAAATCAGACTATACCTAACTATATTCCTAAACTGGCCTATAGAGAAGAAATAGTTTCTAGTTATTGGCAATTTAGGGGAGGATGATGACCGTTAAATACTTTTTCCCCACTTAGGCAACTAGAGCTTAAATCTTTCCTGGTTTTTAGTATAACTAAAGGTTTTTCTATAGTGGCATGGAAACTATAACAACTTTGAAATTATAATCTCAAAATATCTATACAGACCAGAACCAGGGCAATGATTCAAATCAAAAACGAAGTTATGGATTCAATATAAAAAGAAAAAAACAAACAAAAAAAACAACTTTGAAAATATGGGATAAGATTGTTTTGACCTGGCAGCAGTTCATGTGAAGATGACTTAGGGCATTTAATTGTCTCTAAGTTATGTGATTCAACAGCACAATGAAGCAGCAGCAAAAAAGGAGGAGGAGGGGGAAGAGGAGTAAGAAAAGGAGAAGGAAAGGGAAAAGAAAGAAGCAGAGGAAGAAAAAGAAGTGATGAGAAAGGAAGAAAGGAAAAAATTAAATGAAAACTTTGAAAGAAGAGAAGAGAATGTTATCTTACTATAAACTTTGTAAGTAGTAGGAAGTAAGAAAAACATGGTTTCCTGAACAAGTGAGTTTATAGTCCTGTTGTATCCTGTCCTAATCAGGTTATATCTGAAATACTATGTTCAGTTTGGTTTATTTCATTTTAAGAAGATCACAAACAAGCTAGAATATGTCCAGAAAAAGAATTAGGTAGCACGGAAATATGAACCACACTAAACAGAGATTGATTGAAGAGAAGGGGGATATTTATAAAGGATATTCTCTTGAGGCCACCAAAATACCAAAGTTTGCAAACTTAGAGTCATACTCAATTCTTCTGTCTCCCTCATTCCCATATTCAACAGTTTTCCAAAATTTATTCTTTCTGTCTCTGTGACATCTTCTCCACTCACCTCAATTTCACCCAATTGAGGCCCTCATTGCTTCTTACCCAAACTATTACAATAGTTCCTTCTTTACTGATATCTGGGTCTCTAATATTTGCCCTCTGCAATAGGTCCTCCAAATTTCTAAAAAAAAATTAATAACATTAAATATAAGTTATTGTGATATCCTTACCCCAAAACATCCAGCAGCTTACTTTTATTAAATATGTACTTTTTTTCCTTAGGAAAAAAACCAAATACTATAAGAATAGGAATGTTGATAATAATAATATCTACCTATTAGGGTTGTGAAGATAAAATGAGGTAATATTTTTAAAGTGCTTGGTAAACCTTAAAATTCTATATAAGATAGTGTAATTTTTGTTAATAACAATAATACTTAAAATCCTCCACAATCTCACTTTTTACCAGCTTCTCCTGTCCTGTAATACATAAATCCACTTCATAATGCTTGACTCCTGTTATACTTGTTTGCTATATTTCCCCATATCCAACATTCCTTTTGGCATTGATGTTAATTTTCTTACATTTCACCCAATATCTTGAATGCTTTGCTATTTTAACTTAATGAGCTTATATTTCTTTAAAGTCCAGTTTAAGTAGCATCTCCCATAAAAGGTCTTTCCTTATTTCCCAGGTATTAGCATACTTTTTCTCTTGTAATTATTTTCTATTTCTTTATATATACTTTAAAAACACCTTTTTCCTTCCTTATTATGTATTAGTTCCAAAGTAGAAGATCAAAAAGTAAGGGTTTGGCAATGGGGGTCAAGTGACTTGCCCAAAGTCACATAATTAGGAAGGGTCTGAGTCCACATTTGTTTATATATGCTTTTTAAAAATTTATTTGGGCATATCTTATATAATCCTTACAGAATGTCAGCTTCTTCAGTGGAAATGTTTATCATTCCTGTTTCCCATCAGAGTAACTTACATTTAGTAAGTATTTAATAAGTGCTTGATCATTGGAATTAAATACCTGTCTTGATATGTTTGAAAGGCTGTCATATAAAGGAAGAACTGAACCTGTTTTATCTGGCTAAAGGGAGAAGAAATAGAACTAACAGATGGAAATTTCAGAGAAATAGACTTTCCTTTCAAATAAGAGACAACATCCTAAGTCCAGAAGTCAAATGAACATCTTAGGCTATTTTGTTATGGAAACCGAATTAAAACTTTATAGGGGTACCATAGAAGAGATTTCTATCCAGGGGGAGAGTCATGAAAGAGCAGTGGCGAGCAGTGAAATCATATGGTAGCTTTTACTTTCTATCTGAACTAATTATTGTGGTTAGCTAGGTACTAAGCTCTATGTCTTAGTCTGCTCAGATGTTGCAATTACTGTCAGCTTCTCCTTTTGGCATCATATGAATACATTACTCTGATGCAAAGTCTCAATCACCCCCACCTTAATCATGGCCTTGATAGAAGTTTTAGAGGAATGGGAGAAGCCTATGAATTAGTATAGTAACGAAAAGGTACACTTTGAGTCAAATTTTGGATTAAACTATAAATAGAAATCATGTAAACAATGCGGAAGATAGAAAGGCTTCTGGACAATGAAAACAGCATGAGAAATTCTAGGAGGTGGAAATGCCCAGAACTTTATTTTTTTTCCAAGAAAAGGAGAAAGGAGGGTACCAATAATGAATGGAACAAGTTGGCAGCAATAGAGGATTTATGAATGGGAAGAATGTGTGCTGACATATTGAAGTTTCAGACAAGAATTATACATGTCTATATTTCTAGGTCTGGAAAATTAGAGCAAAAGCAAAGTGTCTTTAATTTTTCATCAAAGACAGACATTCTAAATCTTTGCTCCAGTTTGTGTTTAGGATCCCCACCCTGTTACATAGCAATGGATGTTGTCATTTGTGATATATACGAATAAAGGGATAGTACCTATTTCTCACATATGACATCAATTTTCCTCCCCCAATCAACAGCTGGAGCCAGAAATGAGTTTTGGGGATTTTTTGTATTTAGGATCATCCATAATAATAGCTTGCTGTTGAATTGTGGATCTGGGTAACAGGATGAAGCAGAAAAGATGGCAACTCAAAGGACAGTGTACTTTAACACAGACTGGGTTTCTTGGAGGCTTATACTGGTTTCTGCTGCCTTGTCCCCACCATCATTTTTCTTTAAATCATGTAAGTAGCTGTGAAAGTACTGGGAGAGCCTTGACTCAGAAATAAGAAATATGTGATGGTTTGCTCTTAGAAGAGACTAAGTGATGTTCTATTAAAGCATCATAAGAATATAGAATTTAGAACTAAAAGGGACCTCAAAAATCACTTAGCCCAACCCTCTAATTTTACAGATGTGGAAAGAAAGATAATGTGGCTACCCCAAAATCATTAAAGTGGTTAGGATCAGTGTTGGACCTATAATAGTTTTCTTGACTCCTAGTCCAGTGCTCTTTAAAGAAAGGCAGTCTATTCTGTAACTAGCTTTTGGGTGAATTATATTGGGATATGGCAAAAGACAGAGGGGTAATGTGGTATTAGGATTTCATATAGGAGGATACTGAGAGATGATCTAATTTGCATATTTTACAAATGAGAAAACTGAGGCATAAAAAGGAAATGTGTGTTGGCTAAGGTCATACAAGTTTCTTAACAGAGTCAGGTTGTAATTATTTTATTCTGTTCCCACATATTCTTTATTTCCTCCATTAGGTCTCTATAGCTTGAGAACTTTTAAATCAGAGTTGATTGTATAAGTTTTCCTTGACAATGAGCTTGTCATAGCTCTGCAAGAGCAAAAGCTTTAAAGAGTCTGAAACCTGAAGCATTAGCACTGCAAAACTATGAACTGCCATTGCCAGGAAAATCAGGCTCTGAACCATTGGTGCTGAGGAACAGAGGAAGTGGTTCAGGTCACCAGAACAAGACACTATGTGGGGAAGAGGGACTGTTTAGCAATCTACCCAACCTGGAAAAAATAGAGAGAATAGCATCCATCTGGGGCCAATTCAGATCACTCAAAAGTCATTGTGGTAGAGATCTAGGATGATAAGTCATGAATTTCCCAGTGTGGGAGAAGGGTGAGATACTTTATTATCCAACTTCAAGGAAAGCACAGTCAGCAGAGAAAGGAGTCAGGAAGTGAGTGATAAGGAAACTAGAAGGGAAGAAAAGACCAAATATTATCAAAGTTTTCAGGAAGAAATTCAAAGTCCTTTAAAAATAAACAGATAAATCAACAAGAAAAATAGAAGGAAATATGAACTCCAAATCAAGTAAATGTATTCAGGCATCTATGAATAAATACTACAAAATAAAAGAATGATTCAACACAGAGGACCCTTTGGAATTTGAGGGGAATATGGAACCATGCTATGCTATTTCTAAGTAGATTAAAAGAGAAATTAGAATTTTAACAGACCTTGTGTCATGCACAGATAAATTAATGAGCACAATAGAAAATTTTGAATCTCTAATGGCAATCCTCAGCAAAGAAACAAAAATGAAAACAATAGATTTACAATACAAATACACAGTAGTGAAGGATAATTGAGAATAAGAGAAGTAAAAAAATTTTTAAATATGCTCACTCTTCAAGTAAGAGATAATGATCTTGAAAACAGGATGAACAGAGAAAACCTAAGGATAATGAGCATCATGAAGAACAACACCACAGGACAAAATACTTTAACACCATAATGAAGGAAATAATAGAAGAATATTACCCTGAACTACTGAACATGAAATTGAAATTCCAATTGAGAGAGTTCATGGTTCAACTCAAAAAAAAAAAATGATCCAAGAGAATCCTTAAGAATTTAAAGTGAAAAATGCTATTTACTTCCAGAAAAATACTTGGAGTATGAATGCAAATTGAAGTATAAATTTTTTTACTCTATTTTTCTTTTCTTTCTTTTTTTGTAACATGATTAAGATGGAAATATTTTGCATGATTCACATGTATAATTGATCACATTTCTTGCTTTCACAATAGGTTAGGGTGAGTTGGGAGGGAGAAATAGAAGTAAGATTTTGAAATATAAAAATGAATGTTAAAATAAATAATAAATCTTTCAAAAATGAAAAGAACATTGTTAAAATGTGTAAATTAATTAATTTGAAAAGTGGCCTCTTTTTTTTTTTTATTAGGAACCAATGGAAAAACTGAACGGCAGTTTAGCGGAAACCAGATTTGGACCAATCTTACAACATATACTATAACAAAATCAAAATGTATATCTTATATGAATAGTAAACTTCACACTATTTTTAAAGATGCAAAAGCAGATACGTTTTACAGATATAGCTACAGGGAGAAGTCTTATTTAAAGAACGGATAAAAACAATTACGAAAAATGAATTCCATCATTTCAAGTGGAGGAAATTGAAAAATATGCACCAAGAAAATGAACACTAGATTAATAAAGGAAGTCATCAATTGTGGGTAAAGTTTTTTCACAAAATGATGAATAATATTCTGATATTAATTAAATATGAAGAGCAAACACAAATTCAGAAATATATAAAATGCCAAAAGTCATATTACAAAGTTATTAACAGAAGATTGTGGGAAGATGGCAGAGTCAGGCATGAAAATCTCCTAACACCGCCCTCCCCACAAGCAATCAAGAAATAACCACAGAATCAATGCTATAAGCAGGAAAAACAGATAAGTCAGGAGTGTGGCTGAGAAGCTAAAGACAGCTAGAGAGGAAGGTTTTTGACTTCCCTGGCCTTAGTCTTCGCAGATAGTGCAAATAACCCAGAACAAACAAAGCAAGAAACATCAAGCTACAGGCTTGGGGTTGGAGGTGGGTGGGGTGAGGAGGCAGGTCAATAGCTTTACTTTGTCTGCTGTACCAGAGAGGTATATCTGTGGAGTTGTCAAGCAGAAAGCCTTGGTAGCAACTGTGCTGGCTGTATCATTGGCCCAGAGAATCTCATCTCACCCACAGCTGGGTGTTGACTACAAACCCTAAAGCAACCACAGAATTGACAAGCATAAAATCCTAAGGGAAGGACCTGTTGCCTCTCTTGTCTACAGGATCTGGGAGCTTACAATCCAGGAACAGATATTGGGGGAGTCAATAAGCATCCAGCCATGGGAGTGTCTGTATGGGCTGCAGCCTTTAGTGCTGAAGAAAGGACATTGAGAGCCCCAAGAGTGTGAATCAGAGACCTTCTCTGTCACAGGCTGCATCATCAGGAGAGGAAGAGTAAGAGAGAAGCACACATCAAAGAGAGTGTTTGTTGAGGGAATGAGTCCCTTCTGCTGCCCCAGTGGGAGGTGAACTGTCTGCTTGCAGTTGCAGAAATACCTTTGGTTTCGGGCTGCAGCACCTGAGGCCAAACCCAGACCAGGGCTTGAGTTAGGCAACTAGAGATTATACTTGACCCTGGACTATAGAAATTGGAAGAACTAAATAGGGGCCCAGGAAATAACAAATATGAAAAATCCTGAAACTTGAGGCACCATTCCCCACACTCTAGGAGCCCTGGGACTCCAACATGAAGCTGATTAAGCATATTGGCCTGGCTGCTAAAAATTAAAAAAAAAATGAGTAAACAAAGGGGAAGAAATCCAACTATAGATAGCTTTTATAGGGACAATGCAGACCTGGGTTCAAACCCAGAGAACAGTGAAGTAAAAACACCTACTTCTTTTTTTTTTTTTTAAGATCATAATAGCTAACATTTATTTTTTTTTATTTTAAACATTATTTTATTTGGTCATTTCCAAACATTATTCACTGGAAACAAAGATCATTTTCTTTTCCTCCCCACCCCCCTCCCACCACCATTCCCTCTCCCATTGCCTACGCATGATTCCACTGGGTATCACATGTGTTCTTGACTCGACCCATTTCCCTGTTGTTGGTATTTGCATTAGAGTGTTCATTTAGAGTCTCTCCTCAGTCATATCCCCTCCAACACTGTAGTCAAGCAGTTGCTTTTCATCGGTGTTTTTACTCCCACAGTTTATCCTCTGCTTGTGGATAGTATTTTTTAGATCCCTGCAGATTGTTCAGAGACATTGCATTGACACTAATGGAGAAGTCCATCACCCTCAATTGTACCACAATGTATCAGTCTCTGAGTACAATGTTTTCCTGCTTCTGCTCATTTCACTCTGCATCACTTCCTGGAGGTTGTTCCAGTCTCCATGGAATTCCTCCACTTTATTATTCCTTTTAGCACAATAGTATTCCATCACCAACATATACCACAGTTTGTTCAGCCATGCCCCAATTGATGGGCATCCCCTCGTTTTCCAATTTTTGGCCACCACAAAGAGTGCAGCTATGAATATTCTTGTACAAGTCTTTTTCCTTATTATCTCTTTGGGGGACAAACCCAGCAGTGCTATAGCTGGATCAAATGGCAGGCAGTCTTTTAGCACCCTTTGGGCATAGTTGCAAATTGCCCTCCAGAATGGTTGGATCAATTCACAACTCCACCAGCAATGAATTAGTGTCCCCACTTTGCCACATCCCCTCCAGCATTCATTACTTACCATAGCTGTCATGTTAGCCAATCTGCTAGGTGTGAGGTGATACCACAGAGTTGTTTTGATTTGCATCTCTCTGATTATAAGACATTTAGAACACTTTTTCATGTGCTTATTAATAGTTTTGATTTCTTTAACTGAAAACTGCCTACTCATATCCCTTGCCCATTTGTCAATTGGAGAATGGCTTGATTTTTTGTACAATTGATTAAGTTCTTTGTAAATTTGAGTAATTAAACCTTTGTCAGAGGTTTTTATGAAGATTGTTTCCCAATTTGTTGCTACCCGTCTGATTTTGGTTACATTGATTTTGATTGAATAAAAACTTTTTAATTTGATGTAATCCAGATTATTTTGCATTTTGTAACTCTAATTCTTGCTTCATTTTGAAATCTTTCCCTTCCCAAAGGTCTGACATGTATACTATTCTGTGTTTGCCTAATTTTCTTATAGTTTCCTTCTTTATGTTCAAGTCATTCACCCATTTTGAATTTATCTTGGTGTAGGGTATGAGGTGTTGATCTAAACCTAATCTTTCCCATACTGTCCTCCAATTTTCCCAGCAGTTTTTATGAAATAGTGGATTTTTGTCCCAAAAGCTGGGATCTCTGGGTTTGTCATATACTGTGTTGCTGAGGTTGCTTGCCCCCAGTCTATTCCACTGATCCTCCTTTCTGTCTCTTAGCCAGTACCAAATTGTTTTGATGACCACTGCTTTATAATATAGTCCAAGATCTGGGACTGTAAGACCCCCTTCCTTTGTATTTTTTTTTCATTGTTTCCCTGGATATCCTTGATCTTTTGTTCTTCCAAATGAACTTTGTTATGGTTTTTTTCTAAATCAGTAAAAAAAAATTTGGAAGTTCCATGGGTATGGCACTAAATAGATAGATGAGTTTGGGTAGGATGGTCATTTTTATTATATTGGCTCGTCCTACCCATAAGCAGTTAATGTTCTTCTAATTGTTCAAGTCTAGTTTTAGTTATGTGGAAAGTGTATTGTAGTTGTGTTCATATAGATCCTGTGTTTGTCTTGGGAGATAGATTCCTAAGTATTTTATTTTGTCTAAGGTAATTTTGAATGGGATTTCTCTTTCTAGTTCTTGCTGCTGAGCTGTGTGGGAATTATATAGAAATGCTGATGACTTATGTGGGTTTATTTTGTATCCTGCAACTTTGCTAAAGTTGTTGATTATTTCGATTAGCTTTTTGGTTGAATCTCTAGGATTCTCTAAGTAGACCATCATGTCATCTGCAAAGAGCGATAATTTTGTCTCCTCCTTGCCTATTTTAATGCCTTCAATTTCTTTTTCTTCTCTAATTGCTACTGCTAGTGTTTCTAATACAATGTCAAATAATAGAGGTGATAATGGGCATCCTTGTTTCACTCCTGATCTTAATGGGAATGGATTTAGTTTATAACCATTGCAGATGATATTAGCTGATGGTTTTAGATATATACTGTTTATTATTTTTAGGAATGACCCTTCTATTCCTATGCTTTCTTGTGTTTTTAGTAGGAATGGGTGTTGTATTTTATCAAAGGCTTTTTTCTGCATCTATTGAGATAATCATGTGATTCTTGCTGGTTTGCTTGTTGATGTGGTCAATTATGAGGATAGTTTTCCTAATACTGAACCAGCCCTGCATCCCTGGTATAAATCCTACTTGATCATGGTGGATGACCCTTCTGATCACTTGCTGGAGTCTTTTTGCGAGTATCCTATTTAAGATTTTTGCATCTATATTCATTAGGGAGATTGGTCTATAATTTTCTTTCTTTGGCCTGCCTGGTTTTGGAATTAGTACCATGTTTGTGTCATAAAAGGAGTTTGGTAGAACTCTCTCTTTGCTTATTATGTCAAATAGTTTGTATAGTATTGGAGTTAGCTGTTCTTTGAATGTTTGATAGAATTCACTGGTGAATCCATCAGGCCCTGGGGATTTTTTCTTAGGAAGTTCTTTGATGGCCTGTTGGATTTCTTTTTCTGATATGGGATTATTTAAGAAAACTATTTCTTCTTCTGTTAGTCTAGGCAATTTATATTTTTGTAAATATTCATCCATATCACCTAGGTTGGTATATTTATTGCCATATAGTTGGGCAAAGTAGTTTTTAATGATTGCCTTAATTTCCTCTTCATTGGAGGTGAGATCCCCCTTTTCATCCTTGATGCTGTTAATTTGCCTTTCTTCTTTCGTTTTTTTAAATTAGATTAACCAGTACTTTGTCTATTTTGTCTGTTTTTTCAAAGTACCAGCTTCTAGTCTTGTTTATTAGCTCAATAGTTCTATCACTTTCAATTTTATTAATTTCTCCCTTAATTTTTAGGATCTCTAGTTTGGTTTTCTTCTGGGGGTTTTTAATTTGTTTGTTCTCAAGTTTTTTGATTTGTATTTCCAATTCCTTGATCTCTGTCCTCCCTAATTTGTTAATATATGCACTCAGGGATATGAATTTTCCTCTAAGTACTGCCTTGGCTGCATCCCATAAGGTTTGAAAGGATGTCTCTCCATTGTCATTTTCTTCAACGAAATTATTAATTGTTTCTATGATTTCTTCTCTAACTATCCAATTGTGGAGTATCATATTATTTAATTTCCAATTAATTTTGGATTTGGCTCTCCATGTACCCTTGCCGATCAATATTTTTATTGCCTTATGATCTGAAAAGGCTGCATTTATTATGTCTGCTTCTCTGCACTTGAGTGCCATGTTTCTATGACCTAGTGTATGATCTATTTTTGTGAATGTGCCATGTGGTGCTGAAAAGAAGGTGTATTCCTTTTTGTCCCTATTTATTTTTCTCCATATGTCTATTAACTCTAATTTTTCTAAGATTTCATTCACCTCTTTTACTTCTTTCTTGCTTATTTTTTGGTTTGATTTATCTAAATTTGATAGTGGTTGGTTCAAGTCTCCCACTAATATGGTTTTACTGTCTATTTCCTCCTTCAATTCTCCTAATTTCTCTATTAAAAATTTGGGTGCTATACCATTTGGTGCATACATGTTGATTAGTGATATTTCCTCATTGTCTATACTCCCTTTTAGCAGAATATATTTACCTTCCCTATCCCTTTTGATCAGGTCTATTTGTGCTTTGGCTTTGTCAGATATCATGATTGCAACTCCTGCCTTCTTTCTATCAGTTGAGGCCCAAAAGGTCTTACTCCAACCTTTAATTCTAACCATGTGAGTGTCAACCCGCCTCATATGTGTTTCTTGAAGACAACATATGGTAGGGTTTTGGGTTCTAATCCAATCTGCTATTTGTCTACTTTTTATGGGTGAGTTCATCCAATTCATGTTCAAAGTTATGATTGTCATTTGTGGATTCCCTGGCATTTTGATATCTTCCCCTAGTTCTGACCTTTCTTCTTTAGCTATCTCCTTTTGAACCAGTGATTTACTTTAGGTCAGTCCCTCTAGTCCCCTCCCTTGAGATGCTTCCCTTTCTAGCCCCTCCCTTTTCATGCTCCCTTCCCCTCCCCCCTCTTCTTCCCTCCCTTTTTATACACCCTCCCCCCCTCCTTAATTTTCCTTTCTTTCTTGCCCTAATGGATAAGATAGAATTCAGGATCCCACTGGATCTAGATGTTCTTCCCTCTCAGATTTGATTTCACTCAGAGTAAGGTTTAAGTAATTCCACTTCACGCTCTCTTCCTCTCCTTCTCATATGAGAGTTCTTCCCCTCCCCTTCCCATGTGTATCTTTATATGGGAAAGATTATTCTATTAAGTCCCCCCTATTTCTTGAAGTAAATCTTAGTATTATTGACGGTTCCCCCCTCCCTTTTCCTTTCTTTGCCCCCACTTTCCCCAAATCTTCTTGATGCCCTAATCTTTCCCTATGCATGTTTCTTCTAACTACTCTTATGATGCTACAATTTTTGAGAGTTACACAAAACATTTTCCCCACATATTAATATATATAATTTGATGTAAATGTAGTCCTTATAGAAGAGAGTTTGACTTAAAGAAAAAGATAAGATTTATCTCCTTTTCCCTTTCTTTCATATTTACCTTTTCATGTTTCTCTTGCTTTCTGTGCTTTGATATCAAATTTTCCACTAAGTTCTGGTCTTTTCTTAGCAAATGCTTGGAAATCTTCTTTTTTGTTGAATGTCCATAGTTTCTCCTGGAAGTATATAGTCATTTTTGCTGGGTAGTTGATTCTTGGTTGGAGACCCAGCTCTCTTGCCTTTCTAAATATCGTGTTCCATGCTTTACGGTCTCTTAGTGTGTTAGCCACTAAGTCATGTGTGATCCTTATGGGAGCCCCCTTATATCTGAAGCTCTTCTTCTTGGCTTCTTGTAGGATTTTCTACTTTTCTTGGAAGCTCTTAAATTTGGCAATTACATTCCTAGGGGTTGTCTTTTGGGGATTTAGTATAGAGGGTGTTCTATGAATCCTTTCTATTTCTATTTTGCCCCCTTGCTCCAGAATGTGGGGGCAATTTTCTTTTATAATCTCCTGTAGAATAATATCAAGTTTATTGTTTATCTCTGGTTTTTCTGGGAGACCGATAATTCGGAGGTTTTCTCTTCTCCCTCTGTTTTCCAGATCTGTGACCTTCTCAGTGAGATATTTTATGTTTTCTTCTAATTCATTAATTTTTTGGGTTTGCTTTATTGGTTCTTGCTGTTTTATGATCTCACTTTCTTCGAGTTGCTTAATTCTGGTCTTTAGGGATTGGTTTTGCTTTTCAGCTTTGTCTGCCCTTCTATTGGATGCTCTGAGCTCTTTTTCCAATTGAGCAGTCTTATCTGTCAGGCTGCTGATCTCTTTCTCCCATTTTTCTTTCCAGGTTTCCATCTTTTGGATAAGTTCCAGTTTGAGATCTTCCAGAGCTTGGTGATAGTTTCCATTTTGGTAGGCAGGTTCTGATTTTTTTTGGATTTCCTCCTCATTCTCCTCTTTTCCTTGGGTACTTCCACCATAAAAGTTTTCAATAGTCACCTTTTTCCCTTTCTTCCTGGAGGCTTGATTTTGGGCCATGTGAGCCATCCCTTTGGTGGTTTTATTCCCCTTTCCTTTTTGGTCTGGGGTCTGGGTGATATGGGCGGTTTTTCTGTGAATTTAGGTTGCCTCAGACTAGTTCTTCCCAGCCTCCAAGGTTTCTTAGAGTGCTGGGCCCCTGATCACAGCCACACTGCCCAGGTGTTCAGCTCCACCCAGATAATCAGGGAGTAGTCCACCCCTGGTGTTTAGCTCCGCCCAGATGTTCAGCACAACCGCCCCAAGTACAACTCCGTGGACCCCGCTGCTCAGCACTGGGTTCTCCCATGAAACCGCCCTGAGACGTTTTTTCCTGGCATTCCCCAGATCCCAAGGACCCTGGAGTGCCCCCCCCAGACAGAGACGTTCCCCACTCACTCGCTGTCCCGGTGAGAGCTCAGGTAGCTCACTCTGGTTTGGTGGGGGTGGTAGGTTGGGGGAAGGGCGGCTCAGTTCACTTTTCTGTGCAAGCTTTTCCTCCTTCTTATTATAGTGTGGAAATGTTCAAGCCCCATGTACCTTCGCCTCTGTGGGATACTGGAGAGTCCTGTTCCGCCAAAGGTGATTTTTATGCTCCTTTGATGTAGTCTATTTCTTTCAGTGCCGGGGAGAGGAAGCGTGTGGTGTCTAGATTGCAGCCATGATTACCCAGAAGTGATCAAAAACACCTACTTCTAAAACAGCAAAATAAATAAATGATCACAAGCTCAAAAAAGAGCTTTTAGAAGAGCTTTAAAAAGACCTCAAAAAAGAGATGAAAGAAGATGAGGAAAAATTAGGGGGCAGGGGAATAAGAACAATGCAAGAAAATAAAGAAAATTCTGAAAGATTACTGAAGTGGAAGAAGAAATCAAGAAACTCATAAAAAGAAAATAATTCATTAAGAATTAGAATTGAACTAGGAGAAGCTAATGATTTCCCAAGGCAGCAAAAATATTAAGGCAAAATCAAAAGAATGAAATAATAAAAGAAAACATGAATCAAAATCTCATTACAAAACAACTGACTCAGAAAATAGAATAAGAAGAGACAATGGAAGAATTGTTGGAGAAATGGAAAGTTACAATAAAAAAGAGTTTAGATACTATACTTCAAGAAGTCATCAAGGAAAGCTACCCAGAAATTCTAGAACTCTAAAGTAAAATAGAAATTGAAAGAATTTACCAATGACTGTTGTAGGGGTGAAGAGGTGCACCCTTGGGGTTTGGGAAGGATACCTTTTGCAAGAATGCTAGACTTCAAAACTTACCTTAAAAATAAAAAGAAATTTATTAATTTAGAGAGTAATGTTGAGAATGGCCAGGAGAATGGTACAGGTGGAACAGCAAGATGGAAGGCTGCTCCTGGGGAGGACAGCATGGATAGAAAGGCTATCACCCTGGGAGGACAGTATGGATAGAAAAGCTGTCCCCCTGGGAGGACAACATATATGAGAAAGCTGTCCCCTAGACAACATCAATTCTGGGGATTGTATACTCTTGTTGTAAACAGATAATGTGTCACGATGTAGACCTGACTCTAGAGTGGCAAACACTCAGGCATTCAGTTAGGGGTTTGGTTATCTGACTGGGGTCTGCCTAGAAACATAGGGAATTACCCTCATAAAAGATTCCTTAGTTTTAGGGGACAGACAGATATCTGGGATGTAGCCTGATAGAATCTAGGTGTAGCCTGGAGGTGCATCTCTCCGTCCATCTTAAATCTAAAGGAGGATCAAAGGAGGACAATCATCTCAGGGTCCTATAGGGGTCATTAGATGTTTTAGGCTAGGAGTCACAAGGATGTAAGGGAGCAAAGGAATTTCACTGATAATAGTTTGCCTGAGCTTCTGGGGGTACAATGCCCATATCAGTGACCACAGCAAAGAGACCCCAAGGTGGAAATGCACAGGAACAACATTACTAAGTTCCATAGCTCCCAGGTTAAGGAGAAAATACTATAAACAGTAAGGAAAAAATCTGTATACCTATAGTCAAAATAGCATAAGACTTAGCAGTTTCAACATTAAAAGAATGAAGGGCATGTAACAGAATATTTCAAAGTAAAAAAGAACTGGGTTTACAACCAAGTATAATACAAAAAACAAAGCTGAACATCAGTTTCAATTATTCTTGGGGAAAATCCCAGAACTCAAGAGAAAATGTTATCTCTAAGAAACATAAGAACATAAATATAAAATACTAATTTTAAGCAATGTAAAGGGTCAAATTTTTCAAATTCTTATATGGACAGGTATCATCTTTAACCCTTAAGAATCTCATTAGAATGCTAACAGTTTTAGGGGGGGCAAGTATATTGTCCTTTTCTTTGTAGTAAGCACTTAATACCTATTTGCTGAATTAGTGAAATTCACTTTCTAAATAAGATTTTAAATAGAGAAAAAACAAAGTTATTAAAAGAAAAATTGAAAACTATTAAAAATTAAATGAATAATTATTCAAAGTCACTTGTAATCAGAAAAATGGGCATAACATTATTCCAGTGCTTTTCCTCACATAGAGAAAATTGATAGAGAAAGTAAGAGTAGAAA
This sequence comes from Monodelphis domestica, assembly GCF_027887165.1. NCBI lineage: Eukaryota > Metazoa > Chordata > Mammalia > Didelphimorphia > Didelphidae > Monodelphis > Monodelphis domestica. The sequence continues at coordinate 107,408,270 of NC_077230.1, read as the reverse complement.
ATAATTTTGAAGAGATTCTGGAAAGCTATGGACACATACAATGTTGGAAAGCATTTAGGAATTTGCTATGAAATTGACTAAAATGAATATACTCATTGACTCAGAAATACTACTGTTACACATATACCTGAGGAAAGCCTGACATAGAAAGGAAAGTCCTAAAGACATGACAATATTTGTAGCTACAGTTTTGGTAGTGTCAACATCTTGGAAACAGAAGATGCTTGGCATTTTGAATACTGCTAAATGAATTGTGACTCATTAATGTAATGGAATATTACTGGGCTTAAAACTATGATGAATACAGAGATTAACAATAATTGTGTCATTTTGTGGGAAGATTAATGTAAACTTGTGCAAAATTTGCCAAATAAAACTAGGGAAGCAATATATAAATTAATAACTATAACAATGAAAACAAAAAAATTAAACTGAATACTGTATAATTATAATGCCCAAGCTTATCCCTCCAAGAAAAAAGCAACCTAAGAATAAACACCTTTATAGAGTTAATGGATGAGGAACATTGCATTTATTAGCAAACTTGGTTGAAGTGCTGGTTAGTTTTGCCAAATTCCCTTTTTTTATCTCCTTTTATTTTTAACAAGAGATGACTTTCTGACTGGGAAAAGACCATATTGGACAAAAATTGGTGTAGATTCAATTGTTATTAATAATGTTTAGTTGAATGTAATCCAACTCATATTATAAGTATGTTCTTTGATCACTGATAAAAAAAATCAAAGAATTTCAAAGTTGGAAGGGTCATCCAAAAGCTCTCTAGTCCAACTTATATTTAGCAACAACCTTTATTTCAATACACCCAAGAAAAGTTTGCCTGTCATTTCCTTAAAGAGCATCAATAAGGAAAAATACATGATCAGCAGAGGAAGCTCACTCCAGTTTTTTAGAATTCTAATTATTCATATGTATCTTCTGCTATTAAGTCTAGATATTTCCTCTGCCATTTTTACTTCTTTCTCTTAGTGCTACCCCTTGTAGCAAAAGAGGACAAGAATAATTTATCTTCCATGAGGCATTTCTATAAATCCTAAAAAGAAGCACTTATATTTTAAGTCTTTTCTTCTCCACTGTTAAAAAAAAATACCTTCAGCTAATCCTTATAAAGTATAAACTCAAGGCCTTTAATTAACCTGATCACCCATTTCCCTCTGCTCTCCCACTTAATAACTGCTTTGATAAAATATGATAAAAAGTAAGCATAGTACTCCAAATGTAGTTTTTCTCTGGGAAGAGCAGAACAGAAATAGTTCTCCTTATTCCTGGAGGTTTATGTTTCTTTTTAGGAATTCCCACTTTCTTGGTTGTTACACCATATTGTTCCTCATATTGAATTTGTGATACTCTAAAACCTCTAGAGCTTTCTTTTTTTTTTTCCGATCCATTGTGGATTAAGAGACCTGATAGCTAAACATTTAGAATTATATATAAAATAAGAAACAAGAGCTCATTAAAACCCTGATGAATTTTCCTATATTATCTTTTGACACCTATTTTAGCTGATTATAAGAGACATATATATATAATCTTTATATATTCTAATATATATTCAAATACTTGACTTCATAGGAAATTATGTATGTATAGACACAATTTTCCCAACTCAGCCTTGTGTGGATAATTTCTGCAACTAAAATATGACTTTACACTTATCCCAACTATATATCACTTTATTACATTAAATCTGAACACTTTATCCGACAAAAATCCTTTAGGATCTTGATTTTTAGCTATCCCCGTTAGCTATCTATCCCTCCACTTTAATGGAAAGCTGAATTATGTCCCTTTCAATTATAACTAGTTACCTCTCCTCTACCTGTTTTATTAATTTGGATTTTGAAATCTAATTTGTGTTTCCTTAAACTAGCCTCCACTATAAATGATTGGTGATCCCCATCCCCACCAATACCCACATACTTACTATAAGCATAGTTATCGCATTAAAGAAGAATTAACGTCTGTATCTCCACTATTCATGAGGCTGTAAAAAAAAAACAAACCTACTGGCTTGCTATGTTCAGAGTGAGTCAGTGTTTGAATAGTCATATTTACAGTGAGGTTTTAAAAAAGAGAAAGTATTTAACAAAGAACTAAGGAGTAAAGCCTAAGAACTCTCCAGCTTGCACTTAAGGGAAAAAAAGGCTGAAAATTCAACTTTTGGGAGATGAGAAGGAGGGGGCTTGGGAGCTGCCCAGTTTACTACCCCATCTTTAATTTCTCGGTTCCCCATTATTTGGGCACTGGGGTTGCAGTCACATTGTGTATGCTTAACAAATAAAAGCTTTCAGCGAACATCATTCAATTCCTGCCTCCTGCTAAGGGTTTTGGAAGTGTAATACATCACAGAATCAAAATGACTTTCACTAAAAATTCATGCTGTTTAAATCACACCAAATGTTATATTGAGCTGTAGCATACATAATTCATGTGTCATTAACGGTGCCTACCAGTCCTCAGCCTCATGGCATACCAATGAGGGGGGATGCAGGACTATGTTGCTGCTACCTGCCTTCACTTACACTCTTTTTTTTTTAAAGAAGTTGACACTGAAGACTTGTGGCAATTCTCTGAAAAGCAGCAACAGACTGACCTGAGGCCCTACCACATCAGAAATGGCCTGGGAATATGAAGGGCAAGCATTCCCCAACTTGGGAATTTTGTCTTCGCCATTCTACCATGTGAAAATGTGCTGACGTTAAAACGGAGTACAGGACCAAACAAAACAAAGCAAAAAGGCAGAATCAATACATCTTTCGTTTCATGAGACTCCATAAAACCTGTATTTAGAATGATATTTGACAGGAGCCCCAGGGGTGTGATATGATGCAATCCATGAAGTCACTGTCTCAGCAAAATTCTTGTTTGTTTAGTTTCATCTCTGGTGCCTTATTTTTCATCATCAGAATACCCCCTGGGGTGTGTTCACTGCTACTGGGGCAGTCAGCTTTCCATAATAACTCATATGAGATTGATAGACATTGTGAGAATAGGGTAGGGAAAAGGGTCTATTCAGGAATAATAATGCAGCCCATGGCGTATATGGGAAGTTCTGTATTCACAGAGACCCAAATTCAATGTAAGAAACTTACCAATGAAATATTTCTCTTTGGCTCAAGTCTTTATCCAGAAAGTCTTCTCTTTAGGAACAATGTAGGTCTTTTTAGCTCTTAACTGGTTCTTCAGTTCCCTTGCAAGCACCAAGATATGAAATAGACACGAGCTTTCTTCCAAAATATAATCAACCAACAAACATTTATTTAGTAGGCATTTTCAGTGTATGCCAGGAATCCTACTAGTGTATTGGTTCAGAAACACAAAGAAAGAAAAAATCCCTACTCACAAGGGACTTCCATTCTATAAGCATATAGATGTATATGCATATATGTATAAGCATATAGATGTATATGTGTGCAAATGCATACATACATATTGGTACAGATAAGCATGTAATAATAAATATGAAGTGATTAAATGCAAATAAAATTAGTTAATACAAAATAGTTTGAAACAGAGGGCATGATAAGCCAGGGAGTGACAGGGCATGATCAGATAAGGCTTCATCCAAAAAATGCTCCTGGAACTCTTTCTTATGGGAAATGATGGACTGTGAGGGAGGAAGTGAAGAGGCTGTGTTTCCCAGTCATGGATTACAAGTAGTACAAAGGTATAGAGACAGAAAATAGAGATTTATGAGTGAAGAACAGAGAAAAGCACAATTGAGCTTTATCACTGAGTTGCTCAATGAAGTTGGAGAGATGGGTTGGGACCATATTATGAATGACTTTAAAAAGCTAGAGAGCAATATGTATTTCATCCCAGAGGCAAGAAGAAGCCATAGAAATTGAATAGAGGAATCACAGGATCAGATACATACTTATGAAGAATTGCTTTGGCAGCATTATGTAGGTTAGACTGGAATAGTTAGTGAATTGAAAACTTGAATCTGGGAAGGCTTGAGGTCAAATAAGGGGTTATTAAATTAATCTGTAGAAGAGATAATGAGAGCCTGAACTAAGTCAGAGTCTGTGTAAGTAGAGAAAAGGGGTCAGATGAAAAAAAATCTATATCAGTAAGATTTATCAATTGACTAGATAGTCCAGGTGAGAAATTAAGGAAAATGTCAGCGTTGTGAAACTAGGAGTCAGAAAGGATGGTGGTATCTTTAACAGAAATAGGGAAGTTTAAAAGAGAATTTGGAAGAGGGGGGATAAAATGTGTTCAGTTCAGTTTAGAGCATCTTGAGTTTACGATGTCTCTGGAATATCTGATTTGAAATGACCAATAGGCAATGGGTGATATGAACTAAAAGCTCAAGGGAGATACCAGCATTCATTTGTGGATCTGTGTATCATGTATTTAAATGCGGCTTTCTCGGCCAGCGAGAAGCCACAAGGTAGAAAGATAGGATAAAAGTTTTGGATACCCCGAGGGGTGTGGTGGAGCCAAGTTATAGATATGAGGTGGCAGAAATGAGTCAGAAACCAGGCCTTATTGATTATAATGGGACCACAGCAGAACCCCGATCTTAGGATGTCACAGAGGCATGATCCATCCTGAGATCCACAATTAATACCACACAGTTCGGAGACATGATAGAGAAAAGAGAGTGCCTGGCCAAAAGCCAGGTCCCAAGTGGGAGAGGTAGATAAGGAAAGAAATTAAAGATGGAGCTTGGCCAGAGGCCAAGCTCCAGCAAGGACAGACATCAGTGAGAGCTAAGATCCAAGAGAGGAAGAGGGCAGAGCTTGCTGTGGCACTTGCTTTTAATGTCTTTGATATGCTGATATACACAATACATATTGATGACTTACATAGTATATTGCCATTGGGTAATAGTAAATTATGATAAGGTATAGGTGTGGTTTCTCTTAGCCAGGTGAGCACAAAGAAACCTGTTTTCCCACCTCACCTGGGGGAAGCTGGGGTCAAGGGTCAAAGGCTTTCCTAGCCATGTGCAAGACTGAGCATGCTCTCTTCTAAGCCACTCTGTACATACTGTTTCCCTTGCCCATAGCTAGGGGTGGACTGCTACATTAAAGATGTTAGTTAATCATAAAATTACTGATAAGCTTATGGAAAGAGCATTGTAGAGGGGAAAGAGAGGATATCCAGGATAAAACCTTTGGGAACATCCACAGTTAGGAGGAGTGGTATCAACAGTAAAGGAGGGGGAATGAGTAGATGGAAAAAGAGTGATTAGGTAGGCAGGATGAGAATAATGAAAACCATTTCATTTAAAAAAAACAAACAAATGGAAAGTGTATCTAGGAGGAGAGGATGGCCATTAGTGTCAAATGCAGCATATAGGTTGAAAAGAAAAGACTGAAAAAAATCAGATTTGGTAACTAAAAGATCAACAACATTGGAAAGATCAGTTATTACTCAGAATTAATCAGAAGTTAGATTGCAAGGGGCTGAGTGAGAGAGCAGGAATAGGAACAGAGGCAATGAGAATAAAAAGATTTTCCAGGTAGTTTATTGAGAACTGGAGAATATAGAATATACAAATACACAAAGCCATAGATGGTCAAGAATATTTTCCCCTCTAGTAAATTCACCTACACAAAAACCTTTAAAATTATTCATAAAAGTTAATATCACCATGTTATTTATTGTGTGCCTCACTCTTAAGCAAAGAAATAATAAAGTCATTTAAATAGTAGAAATCAAGTGCTCTGGTGAGTCACACTTTCCATGAAGAAACTTTCCAGACATTCTAGACTTTTAGCATCAACTTAAAATTGAAACTTGCCAAAAGGGGAGAATTCAAGGTGGATAAAAATTTAACTTTCTCTGCTATATTTATATAGTCTGTGTAAGTCAAAGAAATACTTGCTTCCAAGGTATAGTTTTCTCCTCATAAGTCTGTGTCTCAGGGGTGGCTAGGTTGCTCAGTGGATTGAGGGCCAGGTCCACAGATGGGAGGTCCTGGGTTCAAATATTGCCTCAGACACTTCCTAGCTATGTGACCATGAGCAAATCATTTAACCCCCATTGCCTAGCCCTTATCACTCTTCTGCCTTAGAACCAATACATAGTATTTATTCTAAGACTGATGGCAAGGTATAAAAAAAATAAGTTTATGTCTTTTTGCTCCTAAATCCTGGCCCTTAGAGGTCCCAACTTGAACCTGTAAACCTTAAAATTTCTTAGACTTATGAATGTTGGAAATTTCCCTATTGGGAAATTTCATACTTGGAAAAAATTTCCTACTGATAGTAAGAACTCTATTGGAATGTGAAACCCCTTGGCATGGGAAGATCCTTCTCCTCCCTACTTAAGACTAATTTAGGACAGAAACCTTTTGCTAAACAATGGAAAGGGCTTTGACCTATGCTTAAGCATAGAACAGGAAGTCCTTTGAGTCATGATTGATTTTAGAATTGATACCATAGAGATACTTGGAATGACAGAACCAGGTCTTGGAACTTCCAATCTCCACCCTACTCAGAGTAACAGGATTTAGGAAGGGCTGCAGCAAAGATCAAGATTTAATTATTTGAGAATATGACCTTTAACAGACATGTGCAAAGGAAACAGACCTTTGGGCGGTCCTGGGTTAAGCTAGAGCCACCATTGGCACAGGGGAGACATGGACAGTGATTGGTAGATGTGAGAACTGAGGGGAGGGGACTTAGATGGTTTCCTTAAAGATAGCGGGGTCTGAGGACAGAGAAGGTTCCAGAGGTTTTGCTCTGAGAGGTTTGGCTCTGAGAGGTTTCCCTCTGAAGGAGTCTGAGAGGAGAGAGGTCCTGGAGGGAGAGCTCCAGGAGAGGTCTTGAAGGAGGCTGTGGAAGGAGAACTCAGGAGGAGTCAAGAGGAGAATTCTCTGGAACATTTCTTGAAAGGAGGCTCTCTTGAAGGTGGAGCCTGAGGTTGGCATGAGAAGCCTTACCTAGAGAGATCATGGGTGAGTGATAAAACCAACTGACTGATTAATTCATTCTTATTCCTTTCTTACTTTCTCTCTTTTTCTATTGATTAATCAGTGTATTATAAATTAAATTTCTCTATAAAACCCAGTTGGCTTGGGCATATTCATAAATTGGGAATATATTCCCTGGCGACCATCTTATATTTATATAAAACCAAGACACAGTAGAAAACATATTTCAGCAGTCATAATTGTTATATGTTTCCCTTGCTCCCAAAACATTTTAATTATCACAGTTTATGACTCCCACTCTCTTATCTACAACTATTTAACACTCAAAACTATTTTAAATCTAACAAACCACATCCTTATTCCAAAAATGCCTCCAGCTCTAATATTCAACAGGTATCAGATAATATTTCTTTAACTCCTGGGTTGGCCCTTAGGAAATCCTTACTCCTTAGTATTTCTATTTTGCCTAACATCTGCTGCCTCTATCTATGGTGCTACTACTATCACTATTGTCCTCTTACTGATGCTGCTTTCTACTTTGGGAAGTGTTGGAGCTCTTCAAAATTAAACAAACCAGGGACCATAGCCAAGATGGTGGAGAAGGCAGATATTCTCATCTGATCTCTCCCAAATTACCCTCCCCAAAACTATGATATAATTCCTTAGAACAAATCCTATATCAGTATAGCCCACCAAAAGACAAGAAAGAGAAAATAATTTTCCAACACAAAACAACTTAAAAGGCCAGGAAGATAGATCTAATGCACTGGAGTAGAGGTGGAGCTTAATGTGGCAGGGCAGACCCCACAAAAGCAATAGACCTTCCTTGTAGCTAAAGCAGTTGCAAAGGCTGATGATCTCAGCCACAGATGTAAAGGGTTGGGATGCTTGTACAATTGCTCAAAAGGAAATTGTTCCTTTGTTGGTTCTGGGTGCAAGATACTTGTTGCACTACCCATATACAGAACCAGGTCACAATGTTGGGACCTGATCTCAGGTTAAGGAGGACCATAAGCAGACCCCAAAGCTTACAAGCACAGGGAGCAGGTCACAGTTCCAAGGGGGGAAAAGAATGCATGGGATTACTCACAGATCAGAGCACAGGCCATGAAAATATTAAACACACCTCTACTTACATAATACCACCATGGAAGAACTGAAAGCAGACAGATACCCAGAGCTAGATCTGAAGACAGCTATAGACAGAATCTGAAGTTTCAAACAGTCCTCTCTTTACTATAGCTACAGAGACAAACATTAACAATTCTTTAAATTATAAAAATTAAAAGGCTAGAAAATGAGGAAACAACAAAATTCAACAAAGAAGTCCAAAACATAAACTCAGAAGAAGACAACAAAGTCACTAATACTGTAACAAAGGCCTCCAAGAAAAATATGAATTGCTCTCAAGCCCCCAAATTAGTGGAGGACATAAAAATTTTTAATCAAATGAAAGAGGTAGAAGAAAAATTGTGAAAAGAAATGAATGATACAAGATCACAAAAAATAAGAGTCAACAGCTTGGTAAAGGAGGCACAAAAATATGGAAGAAATCAATATCTTAAAAAACAGTATAGACTAGTGGGTAAAAGATACAAAAAATCTAATGAGAGAATAACTCTTTTAAAATTTGGATAAATGCAAAAAGATATTAAAAATGAACTGAAGAACAAAACTTCTTGAAACATAGAATTGGCTTTATGGAAAAAGAGGTAAAAAATTACTGAGAAAAGGAATTTTTTACAGAATACAATTGGCCAAATGGAAATGGCTCTATAAAATCTCACTCTAGAATTAGAATTGGACTAGAGGAAGTTTATGATTCCATGAGGCACCAAGAAAAATAAAAGAAAAAAATATTAAATATCTCATTGGAAAAACAATTGACCTGGAAAATAAATCCAGGAGAAATAATCTAACAATTATTGAACTACCTGAAAGCCAGGATCAAAAAAAGAGCTTTGACATTATCTTTCAAGAAACTATTAAGGAAAACTGCCCCGATATACTAGAACCAGGAGACAAAATGGAAATTGTAAGAATTAACCAGTCACCTCCTGTAAGAGATCCCAAAAGGATAATTGTAGCCAAATTCTAAAACTCCCGGGTCAAGGAGAAAATATTGCAAGCACGCAAAAAGAAACAATTCAGATATTGTAAGACCACATTCAGGATCACACAAGATTCAGCAGCTTCTACATTAAAGGATGTGAGGGCATGGAATATGTTATTACAGAGGAAAAAACAGCTAAGACGTCAACCAAGAATCACTTACCCAGCAAAACTGAGAATAATCCTTCAGGGTAAAAATTGGTATTCAGTGAAAAAGAAGACTTTCAAACATTCTTAATTAAAATACCACTGTTGAATAGAAATTATGACTACAAATACAAAACTCAAGAAAAGCATAAAAAAGTAAACAGGAAAGAGAAATTTAAAAAACATTTAATAATATTAAACTGTGTACATACCTACATGGGCAGATGATTTTTGTAAATCCAAAGAACTTTATCATTATTAGGGCAGTTAGAAGGAGTATACACAGATAGAGGGCCAGGATGTGAGCTGAATGTGATAGAATGATATAAAAGCAAATTAAATTAAGGCAGGAGAAAAAGGAGTGGATTGGGAAGAAGGGGGAGGGAAAAATAGAGTAGAGAAAATTATTACACATAAAAGAGGCATGAAAGTGTTCACTTTTATTAAAAAAAATTGAAAATCCAAAGTCATTAATGAAGCATTACATAATGGCCAGAAACAATATTTTATTTTAGTGCGGATACAAAAACACATTTAAGTTTTACATTTTTTTAACCTGATAGTTCATATGCCCCATTTGACTGAATAATCTTCATCTAAAATTCATTTCTTTGAGTTTTTATCCCATTGAAAATGTATTTTTAGTCTTGTACTGCTTCAATTCTCTGCATGATTCCTTCAGAACCTCGCCTACTTGAGCTTCTATTTTTTTTTTGTAAATATAGTTTTTTTCTTCCCTTGAATTTTGCTAGAATTTATGTTCCTTCTCAAAAAAAACACCTTGGGTTGATGTATACATTGGGTGCTTAAAATAATTATTATTTAATAAAAATGGTGGTGTTTACACATATCAGGTGCTTAATAAATTATTTAATCATTGGTCAGTCATGAAAGGTTTACACTTCAACTTTTAACACCCTCAGTTTTTTCTCCTTGTTTTTACATAAAGGTATTTCCAAGATCTGACATCCTTCCAGGCCTATGCACCATAGAAGGTAACTGGAAGCTCACCATGGGTCTGCTGGAAAATGTTTAATAGGGATGTAAGATATACTTTTAAGTGTGATTTGCATTATTTTATCCATAAATTTCTTCAGCCTAAACAATCATCCAAACAGTAAATCAAGTCCTGATTTATATATGTACCATTTGTGAGGTGTGAATGCTTATACTGAACATTTAAGGAGCTATTCTCCCAATTTGACTTTAGCATACCCCTTTAGTTGATATAACATCTCACTATCCCTTAGGAACAACATAGCACATTTTTCCCTTCCTTTTAATAGGATCCCCAATTATATTCCCCATGGATAGAATTTCCCATTCTGTTCTAGAGAATATTTTTATCCTCACTATCCTATACCCATCTAGTGCTTCAATTCAACAGGTTATATTAGTCATGAGTATCAGGTGTGAAATTCTAATCCTTCCTATTAAGTAGGAGCAAGGTAGTCATTCCAGTGCCATCTTATAGTTAAATAAAGATGAAAAGAACAACCCCCTGCTACAAGAAGCTTAGGCTATAAAAGGAAAAAATACCATGCACACAGTTAACTAGCATCCATATGAAAGACTACTCCAATGAACTAAAAATAAGAGAAATGCAAATAAAAACACTTCTAACCCTTCAACTCACAGCTAGATAATCAACAGGGATAAGAAAATATGGAAATATTCAATGTCAATGCATCTCCAGAAACATAAACATTCTTGTATACAATGGGTGGAAATGTGAATTATTCTAAGCAATCTGGAAAACAGTTTGAGATTATACTTTAAAACTGAAAGTCATATTGTTTGACCCAGATATCTCACTTTCAGACATAAAATGCAAGGAGTCAAAAACAAATAAACAAAAACCAGAAAGTTATAATTTCAATGAAAATATTCATAGCAATATTTTTTACAATAGCAAAGAGTCAGAAACAAAATAATGCCCATCAATCAGGGAATGGCTCCACACTATGGGTTTCATGAATTAATGGAATATTATTCTGCCAAAAAGGGAAAAATATTAAGACATTTGAGAAATACAAGAAAAATTATTGTTCATGAAACAATAGATAGTGAAATAAACAGAACCAGTAAAATAATATACACAGTGACTACAATTATAGTCTGTACAACTGTAAATGGATAAAACAACTCTTTCCCCCCCCTAAAAAAATTCAATTTAATGTTTATAATTGTAATGACCAAGCTTGATTCTGAAGAACAAACTGGGAAAATGTTCTTTGCACCTTTATTTTAAGAAGTGAGGGGCTATGAAACTTCATATCACATTTCATCGTTGATGTGTTACATTTGCTGATGTGAATTTTGTTTCTTTTTATTTTTTATATTAAAGGATGGTTCATTGGATGAGAATGGGTTGGGTGGAGGATACATACATATGCACACATATTCCAACACATATGTATATTTATAGAGAGAAAATAGAGAGAAATGAAGATGATGTAAAATATGGATTGTAAAATATAATTCAAATAAGGGAATAAAAGAAATAAAGAAGATGTCTGGATAAGTTTTCTGAAGAAAATTTGAAGGAAAAAGTACCAATATTTATATTAAGATGCTAACAGTGAATATTGATTTGAAAATTCTCCCTGGGGCATGCAAGTATGTGGAAATGTATATGCATATATATGTTCATATGCACATACATATGATTTCTCAATATTTTATTATATAGCTAGATACATAAAGCTATTGATGTACTCAAAAACAAAAATGACAACACAAAGAATAAACTCTTAATAATGGACATTTGAGGAACCATGAATGACTACTGTGGGAGAGATTTATTTTATTGATGAGAAAATTAAGGCTCAAACACCCTTGGTCATTTATGAATTCCCTACATCTTCCCCCACCAGCTCTTCATTCTTTCCCCTCCTCAAATTATTTTGTCCTTGTCAGTTTATATGTGCATTCCCCAGTAGAATGTAAGCTTTCCGAGTGGAGGGATTATTGTAATTAGGTCTTTGTATTTCTATTGCCTTGTATGCAGTATTAATTTAATAAATATTTGTTGAAATGAATTTTTAGTATGATTTTCCAAAGTAGGTCACATTATAATCCCTGGTAGCAGACCTGTGATTCAAACCCTAATCCCATGATTTATCAACTAATTTTATTTCTACTTTGTCCAAGAAAATAAATGTAGGAATCCCCTCCAAATGGACCCTGGTAGTCATCCAACCTTCTCTGTTTATGGACATTCAAAAGATAAAATGCTAATTATTAATCAAAGCAAACCATTCCCTGGTAGCCAAATATTTCAACCTATGGAGTGAATAAAGGAATTTGTCACTAGATATCCAGAGCCATAGAAGCCAATGATTCACTGATCTTTATCCAGATTACAGTGTTAGTACACTACTCTTTCAGAGAAGAAGGAAGCTGCTAGAAGTAGTCCTAAGGAACAAACTGTTTTTATGTGAAATAAAATCTCTCTGGATATTTTGTAAACCAAGGAATAATCACTACTACTTATATAACTCTCTCTGATAATGTTCTATTGTCTTTTAGTAAAGAGATTGAGTTATTGGCATATATGTCCATTTTATTTCCTGAAATCTGTCATTTGTCCAGGAATAGAAATGTTTCTCACTTCACTTAAGAATTCTGCTATTTCTGAATCAGGGTTAACCTGAAGAAAAAATTAAATTGTTGATCTGCCTGATGAAATTTAAAGACTTTAGAGGCCTTGGAAATTCACACTGCTCAACAAATGAATCCCTTCTCTACTTTATTCCTGATTCTGAAATTCCTTTATGATTGTACAAAATCTTTTCTTCTTTGACCAGAGGCTAAATACACAAAAACCAGTGAGATGGAACAAGAAACAAATTCACACAAAAGCAGATTTTGATAGAAGAGAAAGAGTACAAAGACCCTGAGCAAGAAAAACAAACTTTCAGACAGACAAAAGGAGAGACCAAAAACAGAAAGACATAAGAAGAAAGAGTGGAATGAAAGAGAATAAGATACACTAAAAAATTACAGTCCTGCAATTGTTCACCAATATCTGTATAAAGCCACGGTTGTAAACAAATAATTTGAGGAGCATTAGGAGGTCAGAAAGTTTAGTCAACTCTTGATTATCTTTGTGGAGGATTTGAGGTGAGGAGAATATACAACATTAGGCCATCCAAAAGACATTTATATCTAGTTTAAATGGTGTTCTTGCACTTCCATAGAAACAGGGATATGTAATATTCTTGGAAATTGAATTCCAAGAATATTTTTAATGTAAAGAGTCAATCCACCTGACATAATATAAAGATAATGGTCTTGCGGTTAGGGGTCCTTTATTCTTCTCCATATTAGTACTTGACAATAATCAGGAAGTTAGGTAGAGTGATGTGTTTGGCAAGAAAGAATGAATTCCATTTTGGACTTTTGAATGAGTTGCCATTTATCTATTTGAGATGACTTAATGGCACATCCAATTGAAGATGTGAAATAAGAAGTTTGAGATGCAAAACTGGAACTGGAAGAGAAAGACTAAGGTGAGATGTATAGATCTGGAGTCATCTGCATAGAAATAATCATTTAATAAATGGGAACTACTGAAATCATTATCAACTTTCCCTCAAACAGAATGGGTTAGGAGGTATTAAATTCAATGATGATTCTAAGGAAAAATTTTAATGATTACAAAAGGATGCTTTATGGCGAAAAAGAGCTCTAGTTCTTGGAATGGCTGTTGCTAAAGAAGAAAATTCACTCTACTCTTGGGAGGGGAACTCTGAACTTGTGGTTTTATCTATAGACCTGTGGTATACAAAAAACTCATGTAGAATCTTCCACAGATGTCAATTAGTGAATTATATGTTGTTATTAAAAACATACTTAATTCTATAAAATCATAGTATTACAGAATCATAGAGCAAGGAGTTTTAGGGGTCATCTCATTTTATGAATGATGATTCCAAGAATCAGAGTGTGAAATGACTTCCCCAAAATTACAAAGTAAATTAGTAATAGAAATGAGACTACAGCCAGGTCTCTTATTATTTATGGAGGGAAAAAATGAGTTAAATATGGATTAAATAGAGACATGTGGAATGTTATAGTGATTAAGGTTTATATCAAATATGTATTGTGTTTATAGACTGAGATTTAAAGTTAAATTCTATATAGAGACAGTTTTATTTTCAAATCTTTTTTCCACTCATCCCTATACCCTGAAGTCATGTTAAAGTTTAGGAAAGTATAGGGAAATGGGACTATTTCCTGAACCTACAAGTTTGCAGGGGATGCTTACAAGGTCTCCAGAACTCCAGAAGAATAAACATGTTTCTAGGATAATTTGGGTCTGATAACTTTAATGAAATTAAGTCCATCTAAGTCTCAGACTGAGTCCTTAAAGCTGGTGAACCACTAATTTTGTTGTTTGAAACCTCAGATACATCTAGGATTCTAGTATGTAGGGGAATTTTATTGTCTTTTCTCAAAATGTGATGTTGGTACATGACCAGGAAATACTAATTAAAAAAAAAGAACCCAAGAAAGAAGATTCATGTCATTAAATTCATATTTCAAAGATAATTATTATTAGTCATAGAAAATCCTGATTTAAATGATTTGTGTTTTTTGTTTTTGCTTTCTGAACATTCTATTATTTTTCTCTCTGAAACAAGCCTATGTGATCCTAAAATTTTTACTCAGATTCATTTAAAGAATATAATATTCCTTGTAAATCAAGTATTTCTTTGCTTTCAATCTTAGAGTGCATAGTTTAAAATCCAAGTGGGTTATGGAGGTCCATGATAGACTCTGATTGTTTGATTTTTTTCTCCTTATGGTGTCCCAGGGTAAGGCTGGTGTCAGAAGAAATTGCCCAGAATGAAAAAGGGAATGAATCTTGACCATTTGAAAATCAGTTAAGAAAACAATCACCCAGGAACAGGCAAAATATCCTACTCAGTCATATCTCTGCTGAAATGATTCCATAAGTGATCTCAGTAATCGGTCCCTTGTTTGAACTCTTGTGAAGCTACGTGAAAGAGTAGATAGAGAACTAGCCTCAAAGTCAGAAGACTTGTGTTCAAATTATGCCTTTGACATGTGCTGGTTTTGTGACTCTGGGCAAGTCTAAATATTTCAGTGCTCTAGGAAGAGCAAAGACTATAAGATACAGACAAAAACTCAACCTGCTTTGGTAAGGGAAGTTCCTTTCCTATATAAATGAGATCATGGCTACAATTTCTGTACCTTAATCTCTTTAACCAAAAGCAATTGTATTGCATTGACTTAATATAACATGAAGGAAAAAAATAAAATGAAAGAAAAATATGAAGGAATGAAAGTCAAGAGATTTCATGTTAGTTCTGTTTATTTCCTATTAAATCATTGGTAAACTTTGGTAATCATTTACATCTCTTGGTTTGAGTTTTCCATGTGCTAAAATGTACTTTTTAAAAAAGAGAATGTAGGTATATAGATTGGAGCACCAGTGTGGGACTGTGGAAATGTGTTGAATTTGGAGGCATAGTAATTGGACCCACTTATCTTCATTCATTTATTTAATGCATATTTTTGGATCCTCTAATAATTTACATATTATCTGCATAGGAGCAGCTAAAGGGCATAGTGCATTGAATACCGGGACTAGATTCTTGAAAATCTCAGTTCAAATTTAATCTCAGATATTTGCTAGCTTTGTGACTCTGGACAAGTCATTTAATCCTGTTTGCCACAGTTTCTTCATATCTCAAATGATCTGGAGAAGGAATGGCAAAACAAAGAAACAAACAAAAAAAAACCTTTAGTATTTTTGCAAAGACAACCCAAAAGTTGGTCAAGAAAAATCAGATATGATTGAAAAAATGACAAAACAACAACATAATATACAAAGTAGTTAAGGGAAGAAAAGATATATTGACATAAAAAATATGATGTATGGACTCTGACATGAAGAAACTGAAGGTAATAGATATAGGTTAGGTGACTTGTTGAAGAATACTCATGAAATAATAACTCCAGAACGAATTGGCTTTTAAAATTGCAGGTATGATTTTTTTAAACCCTTACGCTCCATCTTGGAGTTAATACTGTGTTTTGGCTCCAAGGCAGAAGAGTGGTATGGGCTAGGCAATGGGGGTCAAGTGACTTACCCAGGGTCACACAGCTGGGAAGTGGCTGAAGTCATATTTGAACCTAGTACCTCCAGTCTCTAGGCTTGGCTCTCAATCCACTGAGCTACCCAGCTGCCCCCATCCAGGTATAATTTTTAAGATGATCTTTTTCAAGAAATGACAAGATTTTCTCTCCCTGTCCCACCTCCAACAATTTCTTCTCATTAGATTTTTTTAATATTTGATAGTTACTTAGACAGGTAATATTAGTCATATCCACAGAGAACACACATATTATAATTTCAGCAACAATCATGGAATTTTGTAAGATATGTTCTAACTTAGGAATACCTCAATGTGCAGTTAAGATGGAAAAGTGAGAGCTAGAGTTTTGGGCTAAAAATCCCAACTGAAAAAGAAATGCATCTCCAAAAGGAGAACTGTAGTTAGAAAAGGACCTAGATGGATTGGTGATGAAAAACCCACATAGGGACCTTCTTGGGGCCAGTGAAGCATAAAACCCCTTGAGATTCTGTGAAAACACCTGTTTATTTTGCTTATCAAGGTTGGGGAACTGAGATTTAAGTTTAAGATTTAAGTTAAGATTTAATATCTCCCTAACTCTACAGAGCTCTATCTCCACCCACTTTCTATGCCTCTTCCATCATTTTACTTATGTCTGACTCTTCATGATACTCATTTGGATTTTCTTGAAAAAGATACTGGAGTGATTTGTTATATTCTTCAATGACTCATTTTACAAATGTGTAACTGAAGCAAATAGAGATAAGTGACTTGACCAGGGTCTGATAGCCAGTGTCTGAGGTCAGATTTGAATTTAGGAAGATGTGTTTTTCTTTCCAGAGGCCTAGTACTCTATCCATTGTGCTATCTAGATGCCCTAGAGAAGTGAAGGTGAACGTTTTAGAGATCAAGTGCCCAAACTGCAACCCTCACACCACATGTGAGCTTTCCACTTTATCCAAACAGGGGAGGGAGGAAGCACTCCCATTGGGATGCTGGGCAGAGGGGTAGGTGATGTGAGAAATGTCCTCAGGTGCATGTGGAGAGGAGGAAGGTAGCAGCCTCCTCCAGCACACTCTGGTATGTGTGCCAAAGATTCACAAACACAGTCCTAGAGCTTCCAAATTGAGCTCTATACGTTATAGAAACAGAAACACATCTCAGGACAGATATTCACTGTTGAGATGAACAGAACCCAACATAACATAAAATCTAAAGTCAATTATTTGACTTGAAAATTGGAAAGTAAGTGGGGAAAAGTGACCATAAAGTATTACAATGGTGACAAGGAAACTCAAAACACAAAATAAAAGACAATTTAAAAATCTACAAATAAAAGCTCAGAAGAAAAATAAAAGTAGTTTGGACATAAATATACTAAGAATTACTAGATAAGCTACAGAAAGATATTTTTTAAAGAGAGTAAAAGAATGCTTTTTATGAAATAAAATAAGTCTGGGATGAACTGGCAAAATAAAGAGGGCTATTTAAGAAAATCACGAATAAGAAATTAATAGTTTGGTAAAGAGGCTACAAACAAATATTGAAGAAAGTAAGACCTTAAATGTCAAAAGTGGCCAATCATAAAGGAGGAACAAGAACATTTTGTAATGAAGAAAATAGTTCCCCCAAATTAGAAGTGATCAAGTGGAAGATAATAATACTATGACATAAAGAAACAATAAAAACTCAAAATTGTGAAAAAAGAAGAAAATGTGAAATATCTCAAAAAAACATCAACTGATCTGGAAAATTAATAAGAGAGGTAATTTAAAAATCATTGGAGTATCTAAAAGCTTAAATGAACAAAAAAGGAAACAAAAAACCTAGATATCATATTTCAAGAAATTATAAAGAAAAATTGCCACAATCGCCTAAAATAAGATGGCAAAGTAGAAAATAAAAAACTACATCAGTCACGCCCCAAAAGAAATCCCCAAATTAAAAGCTCTGGGAATATTACAGACAAATCCCAGAGCTCACCAATCAAAGGAAAATACTGCAAGAAAAATGAAAGAATACAAGTACTATTTACTTATAGTCAAGTTCTTACAAGATTTAGAAATTACCAACATAAAGGAAGGGAGGGTTTATAATATGACACTCTGGAAGACTAAAGATCTAGTATTGCAACTGAAAAAAATCTAACCATCAACATTTAGTATAATTTTGTAGGAAAAATATAAACAATTATGGAAAAAGAAGATTTTCAAACATGGGAAGATGGTACATGTAACCTCTCAGAATTTAAGTGTGACAGAGGAAATGTGTGTTATTTTGTTATACTGGTACTATCTCAAAAGATAGAAGAATGAGAAAGTAGAATGAACTGAAAAAGGGGGAGAAGGAAGAAGAATGGGGTAAATTATCTCACAATCACAAGAAAGGGCTTTATTTAATGGAAGGGAAATGGAGAAGAGTGGCCATCACTTGAACCCTACATTCATGTGAACTAATTCAAAGAGTAAGAATATACATACACACAAAGTTTGATGCAGAAACTAATATTTACCCTCAGAGAAAAAGGTTATGAGAAAGAAGGCAAAAAATAAGAGGGAGAGTAGATTAAGGAAAGTGAGAAGCAAAACACACTCGAGGATAATACAGAGAGAAAAAAGATGGAGACATATAACAGGATGAAGGGAAATACACTTAGTAATCATATCTGAATGTTAATGGAATAACTCATGGATAAAATGGAAATAGGTAGCCAAATGGATTAGAAATCCGAATCTAATAATATATTGTTTAAAAGAAATACATGTGAAATAGAAAGATACACACAGGGTTAAAATAAGGGTCTCAAGCAAAATCTATTATATTTAGACTGAAGTTTTAAAAAAATGGTAGGGGAAGCAATCATGATCTCAAACAAAGCAAAACCAAAAATAGCTAATTAAAAAAGATAATCAAAAATTGCATTTTGCTAAAAGTTACCAGAGATAATGAATTATTATTGATACTGAATATATATATGCACTAAATGGCATAGAATTCAACTTCCTGAAGGAAAAAATCAGTGAATTATATGAGGAAATAATAAAACTATAATAGCAAGGGATTTCAATTTAACCCTCTCAGATATAAGTAAATCTAACCACAAAACAAACAAAGAAGTTAAGGATATGAATAGAATCATAGAAAAAATATATAAAATAGACCTGTAGAGAATATTGAATGAAAATGGAAAGCAGTATAACTATTTTTCATATTTGTATGTCACATTCACAAAAAGAAAAGATTATGTGTTTGGCCACAAAAAGCTCACAAAAAATTCAGAAAATCAGAAATATTAAATGTATCTTTTTCTGTTCAAATTGTAAAATAAATATATTTTATTAAAAAAAAAACTTTAGGAGGACTTCTGAGGATAGAGCCAAAATGGCAGAGTAGAGAATGACCCAGCTGAGCTCTCCCAAAATTCCTCTCCAAACAACTTTAAATTAACATCTCAAATTGAATTTTGAAATGTCAAAGACAACAAAAGTTCAGGATGCAACATTCTTCAAAGCTAAGTCAACATATGAGATCAGAAGGACACCTCCACAGGGATGTACATAAAACACTGGGGTGGGACTAGGTGGTGGTGACAGAAGCAGCAGCAGCTTTTGTTAATCTCAAGATGAAAATAGTAAAGGAACCTGAAACTGGTCAGAATAATATTATAGGAGACCCCTGTACTAGCACTAGATAGATGACTTGATGCTGTTTAAAAACTCCATTATCCAGTTTTGAGTCATGGTTGAGAGGAGAAGATGGAACAGGGGCCCTGAGGAGCTTTATCACTTCCAGTTTCAAGGAAGCTGAGGCCTGAAAGAAGCAATATCACTTCAGGGACTTTAAAGAGCATTATCAATTGTAATCATGAGAGAGCATAGGTCAGGCAAGCAGTGATTTTACCTCTCTCCAGATCACTTCACTTTGAAAGCACTAAAGATACCAAATTCCTAGAATTAGCTCTGAAAACAGCAGGATGGATAAGCCTAAAGCTTGGGACGATGCTACTCCCCCTGCCAAACCAAGAACAGAGCCCAAGCTTAACATAAAGTAAAAAATCAACAAATCGAGTGAGAAAATGAGCAAATACTAACAATAAAAAGAACTTGACCACAAGATTTTATTACAAAAATTGGGGAAATAAAGATTAAAATCTCAGAGGAAAATAATGAAGTCAAAAAGCATCAAGGTAACAAAGTGATTTGGACACAAACCCAACAAGAATTCCTGGATAAGTTAAAAAAAAAAAACTATTTTCATAATCAAATGACAAAGTAGAGGGAAAAAATAGAAAAAATAGAAAAAAGAAATGAAAATGGAAAGAAGAAAATTATTAAAAAGATAATTCAGAATTCAGTAAAAGAGGTATGAAAATAATGGGGAAAAACACCTAAAATTGACTAAATGGAAAAAGGTACAAAATTTCTTTGATGAAAATAATTTCTTAAAATATTGCCTAATTGTTTAAGTAAGGCAAAAAAGCTTACTGAAACAAGTTATTCTTTAAAAAATGAATTGGAAAATTAGAAGATTATGAGATCAAATAATAATTAGTAAAACAAGAAAAAATAAACTAAAATATGAAATATCTCATGGGAAAAGCAAATAATCTGAAAAATAGATCAAGAAGAAATATTTTTAAAACTATTGAAGTATCTGAAAGCTGTAATCAAAGAAAGAGCCTAGGCATCATATTTCAAGACATTATTAAGGAAAACTGTCTCAAAAGTTTCAAAACCAGAGGGTAAAATAGCAATTGAAAGAATCCACTAATCACCTTCTGAAAAATATCTCAAAATAAAAACTCCCAGAAACTTTATAGTCAAATTCCAAAGATCCCAAGTCAAAGAGAAACTGCTTCAAGCAGACAGAAAGAACTGAAAGAAATATAGCAGAGCCACAGGATTATACCAAACTTAACAGCTTCTACAATTAAAGGAACGAAAGGCTTGATATGATATTCCAAAAGGCAAAAAGTGGGAATCACAACCAAAAATAATTTACTCATCAACTCTGAGTAGACTCCTTTAGGGAAAAATGACTTATTTAAGGATATAGAGGATTTTTTAGCATTTCTAATGAAAATATCAAAACTGAATAGAAAATTTTTAATTTCAAATATAAGGCTCACAAGAATTATGAAAAGATAAATATGAAAGAAATCATAATGAAATCAATAAGTTTAAACAATCTTACATGGGGAAATGATACATGTAACTTTTAAGAACTTCACCATTATTATGTCAGTTAGAAGGATTATATGTAGACAGAGGGCATAGGAGTGAGTTATGTTGGAATTAATAAAAAATAGTAAGGAAGAGAGCTATCACTTCCAGATCTCATCCTATACTAAAAAGCTCTAATCATCAAAACAATCTAATATTAGGTAAGAAATAGTGGTTGATCAGTGGAACAGATTAATACATAGTATACAGAAGCCTAATGAGTACAATAAACTTGTGTTTGATAACAAAATCGTTATTGTCACAACTAATAGGAAATGTGAAAAGTAGTATAATAGAAATTAGGCACAAATTAACATCTCACTTCATATATCAAGATAAGCTCAAAATAGGTACATGATTTAGACTATAAAGAGCTTTTAATGACTGAAGACAGTGGAGCATGGATGAAATTATTTGTCAGACCTATGGATAAGGAAGAGTTCATGAATAAATAAGAGATAGAAAACTTCACAGGTTGTTCATTTGATTATTTTGATTACATAAAGCAGTTTTTGCACCAACAATAATACCAATGTTACAAAAATTAGATGAATAAGAAAAATGAAAAATAATCTTTGCAGTTTCTCTCAGTCATTTTTTTTAATATATAGAAAATTTGGGTTAAATTTATGAGAACAAGAACCATTCCTCAGCTCAAAAAAATTAATGGATATGAACAGGTAATTTGCAGGAGAAGTAATCAAAACTATTGAGTCATATAAAAATGTCGTAAATTATTAATGCTTAGAGATATGCAAAGAAAAACAATTCTGAGGTACCACCTTACCTCTAACAGATTGGTTACATCATAGAAAAGGAAAACAATGAATGCTGGAGTTAATATGGGAAAATGAGTACACTAAGGTACTATTGGTGGAGTTGTGAACTGATCCAATCATTCTGGAAAGCAATTTGTTATTCTGCCCAAACGGGCCATTAAACTGTGAATGCCCTTTTCTCCAGCAATATTTCTATTAAGTCACTATTCAAAGAAATCAAAGAAAAGGGGAAAGGGATCCATGCACACAAAAATATGTATACTCTTTCTGATGGCAAAGAATTTGAAATCAGGGAGATACCCATCAATTAGAGGATGACTAGATAAGTTAAGGTATATGATTTTAATGGAATATTGTGTATTGTAAGAAATAATGAATGAAATTGTTTCAGAAAGACCTGGGAAGGCATTCATATAACTGATGCTAAATGAAGTAAGCAGAACTGAGGAAAATTTACACACAGTAATAGCAATATTATAAAAATAATCAACTGTGAAAAACTTAACAATTCTATCAATACAATGACCTAGTAGAATTCCAAAGATCTGGAATGAAAATGTATATCCACTTCTACCCAGAGATATGATACACAGAGTGTTTGTCAGTGCAGATTTAATATTTTTTTCTTTTTCTTGTTTTATTTCTCTCAGAATACGTAAATTTGTTTTCCATGACTTCAGATGTGCAACAGGCTTTACATTTTGCTTTTGCACTGAGTGTGGAAGGTGTGAGGGAAAGAAAAGAATCTGAAACAAAGTAAAACAAAATTGAATTTAAAAACTTTTTAAACAGAAAAAAACGTAAAATATTGACAATTCTAGGTATTAAGACAATGGAGAGGGAGAAATAGGAGCCAAGCACCAAAATAGTTGAAAATATACAGAATCATTTCTCTTCTCTTTCTACCTTCTTATCTCCCACTTCTCCAATGTATCAGCTCTACCATAATTGGCATGGTGCAACATGCACTGATAGGTACACCAAATAGGCAGATGCAATAACAATTAGTTTCTTGCCAATCTGATACCACTGAAACATATGACAATCATTTCAAATCTCAGAGTATCTCAATTAATCTCAATTGCAAGAAAAACATGGCATGCCAATAGCACAGATATTTTAAAGTCATTCTCCCCATAAGAGCCACAATAAGTCTCAGATTTATTTGGTACACAGAGTTCCAGCCACTACCAATCAGTGGAAAATTTAATTTGTTTGGTAAACTAAAACGGGACTTTGGCTGGGATTTACTGCTTAACACAACAACTCTATACACTATTGTTTCCTAGTGCAACTGAAAGAGATCTGAGATTAATATTTTCTTGATGTACTGAAGATAGTAGAATTTTATTCCCAAGAGAAATCCTTTAGGAGGGTTAAGAAATTATACAACTTCCTATTGTCCAAAATACTATCATAGATATATAGCTGAAAGAGACTATTAGAGTCTTATCATTCAAAGTCCTCTTTTTCAGTTGAAGAACATGATACTCAAAGTGGCCACTTAACTTTCCCAGTGTCACAATAGAAAGAAGTAGAACTATAATATTAATTCACGTCCTTGGACTCCAATTTTAGCATACTTTCTCCTGCATTTTCCCCCTACCTTACCCTCTTCAACAATTTCCTGTCTAAAGTCACCAAAGGGGGGAAAAAAGATGACTCAATTTCATCTTGTCAAAGAAAAAAGGACATATGTTATATTTATATGTAATTGAAACTTGCATTCCAATTCATACTCTTTTCTAATGCAATTGTTATAAATAAAAATTAGTCTGGAGGCTTAGTAACCAGATTTATAAGCATTAATTAGTAAAGAGAGAAAGTGAGAAGAAATGAGTTTCAGCCTTTCTACTTTAGGCAAAAATCTAGCCCTCTATTGCTTTAACTTCCTGAATATGTCCGCACGAAAGTAATATAAGCAGAGATACAAAATTATAGTGGCATCCATGAAGATTAGGGGAGGGGGGAAGAAGAGAGCAAGTAAACACTCAAGAATGAATCATAGCTAGGGGGATATGGTAAAGAAAAGTGACAGTAAATAGAGGATATTTCTCTCTATGAATCTGAACAATCTTACACACAGCTGTCATATTGATTTTCTTAATGTACAGGTTTGACCATGTTACTCCTCTGATCATAAGCTTTCAATAGTTCCCCTATTGTCTGATAAAGTCCTTAGGATTCACTTTTGGGACACCCTGTATAAGTAACCATAAAATGCATACAAAATAATTGTAAAGTGATGGGGATAAATTCTCAAAACTAGATGGATTCAGGAAAACTTCATATCATGGTGGTATCTGAAATGAGATTGAAAGGGAGAGATTCCAAAAGGTGGAGATGAAGAAGAGAACATTTAAGTTATGAAGAACAGTTTGTGCAAAGGTGGAAGATTTATTTCTGCAATACAAGGAAAAGCAAGTGGCCAAATTTGGCTGGCATATAGAATGGGTGTGGGAATATAAACTGATATCAGCTTGGAATTATAATGTAAAGAGCTTTGAACACTCAATGGAAGTTGGAGACAATGGAGTTTTCCAAGCAGCAGAGTCATATTGACCAGGTGTTTTACAATTATCAATTTGTAGCTATGTGTAAGATGGATTAAAAAGGAGGCATAAGGCAATGAAATGAATTAAGAGAATTTTGCAGAATTCCAAGCATGAGATATTAAAGGTCTAAACTCAGCTTTCTCTATGAATGTAGGGAAGGGGACAAGTACAAAAAATGCTGTAGACATAGAATCAACAAAATATACAGGAATTAGCTAGGTGGTACAGTAGATAGTGTGTGAGATTTGGAATCAGGAAGATTAGTTTGAATCTTCTCTCAGAAACTTACTAACGTAGTATTTTTCCTGTCTCCATTTCCTCATCTGTAAAGTTAGGATAAATAGCAATGATCTCAAAGTGCTATTGTGAGGATAAAATAATATAATATATGGAAAGCTCTTTTATTTTCAAACTTAGAGGACTATATAAATGCTAGATACCACAATTATGATTATAAAGAGGATGAAGGCAATGATAATAACAATAACTACTACTACTATTTGGATTTGGCAACTTAGAAAGTAAAAAGAAAGTTTAAAATGCCCCTGATATAATGAACCAGAGAGACTAGGAGAAGTTGGTGATTTCGCTAGAAAGAGAAAGTAGAACAGCAAATTTAACCATTTCCATTCATCCATTTGATATCTCAGAGACATTCCTATTTAGAAATCCAACAGGCAGTTAAGACATGAGACTAAAGCTCAGGAGACAGAGGAAAATTGTATATGTATATTTATGAGTCTTCAGACCAGCTGGTAATTATTGAAGTTGTTGAAGCTGATAAGAGCATAAAAATTATAAGTACCAAGAGAGAGCCTTGGATGATAACTCAATATAAGAAAAGGAAAAGATGTAGTTATATGGATAAAAGGAGAACGAGAAGAATAATTTTAAGTGATCATCTTTTCTTAACCTCTCTGTAGCATCTGATATTGTTGCTTTTTTCCTTCTTTCTTTTCTTTTCAAAAATCTGTTACAAAGATGGTCCTCTGGAAAGGGAAAGGGAAATTAAAGCAATATAACAACAAAAGATATCAAAAGAAATTGTTTTGGAAAAGAAATATAGTCAGTAAGAAGAACTGGTATTTTAGCAAGGAGATAGGCCACTACTTCTCCAGAGATTAAAAAAAAAAAAATAGATGAGACTATGTGGATCCTATTACAGGAATTTCAGGTATAAAAGTAGAGAAAAGGTGATTATTATGATGTAGTTTAGATCCTTTTCATCTTTAACAATTACCATAACTTCATTCCTACTAGTTTCACAACATCTAGTCAGGACACACTCCAATTAATTCTACACATGACTGAAAATAAATTTTCCAAATGCCCAGTTATCATTGTTATAAAAAAAACACAAAAAAGCCACAGTTATCAAAAAACTTTCAATATTTTTCTTTCTGCTTTAAGACTGTAAGTTCTGGAAATGATTAAAGGAAGAGAAAGTTGACTAAGCATAATGGGAGAGAAGAAATAAACACCTCATTTCCTCTCAGATGATAGACTAAAAGGAACTTGAATAAACTAGGCCACCAAAAAGTGGAGTTGAGTTAAGCTAATGTCAAATTGAAGAAAATCATTGTTGTGATCATATAAATGGAGTCACTAGCTTTGTGGAAGAAGAAAGTCTTCATTTTTCTGTACCCCGACTAAGACTTTATGTCCCTTTGCTTTATAATTGCCCTGATCTCTTAAAAATTAGCTGGGCTCTCTATTTGTATGTTGTTATTATTTTCCTTAGGAAAGAAGAATCCAGTTTGGAACATTCTATATAAAGTCTCTTCAGGATACTTTCAATGATGGTTCCTTCATGAAGATGAAATGATCAAGACAAACCATGGCTTCTTATAGAAAAGCTATTATCAGCATTTGTTTAAACACAGATTGTGGTTGGAGAAGATGAATTTGTTTCTTTCAGCAATTTATTATTTTTATTTTCATTAAAGGTTTTTTATAGCTGTATTAGATTCATTTCCAAACATGAACATATTGCCTTATTTCCCTCTTTAGGGAACCATCTCTTACAAAAAACTAAGATGCGGGGTTAAGGGAGGAAGCAGTTCACCAAAACCAACCAATACATTAACCATGTATGATGATATATCCATGGACTCCCTTCTACTACTTCAAAGAAGGGAGAGGGGAGTCTTTTCTTAATTATTCTCTGGGGACAAGTTTGATTATTGTAATTACACAATGTTCAACTTTAATTCTGAAAGGTGTCATTTAATGCACTGATCTGCTCTTTCTCTTCTTCCTCTTATCCTTCTCCTCAATCCCTTGCCTCCTGTTGAAGATATAAATAGTTACTATAGATTCATTGTCAGATACACTGGTTTCTGAGAATACAAAGTACAATTCTTTTTTTTCTTTTTTGAAGAGCAACAATCTTCACCTATCTGTCATATATTCTCTGACATTTGGTTTATAATGTCTGGGATTAACTTCTTTGTATTGCATGTATTACATAGATTTGATTATTTTGTAGATAGAGATTGAAGCCTCTTCTAATATTTTTACAGCTTTTCATACCCAGTAAGCCTATACTTTAGGCATATAGTACATACTTAATAAAGACTTCTTCACTCATTGATTGAATGGTCTTTGGATAGAAAAGAGTGAATGTTCCCACATTCTATATCCTATGTAGTTTGGAAGCCATTTACTGCTAGAGAATCTCTCAAAAGTCAAATGACTACAGAAAACTCCAATATTTACCCTGAGAATGTCAGTCCTTTTGTTGAATTTGATTTTTTTCTAATAAAGATCTGTTTTCTCTCCCTCCCACCTTCCTTCTCTCTCACCATCCCTGAAAAACAAAACAAAATCCAAAAATCTTCTAGTAACAAATATGGGCAATTCAGCATTCCCCACCATTTTAATTGAATAGAAATTTTTTAAAGATTTCAGTTTTGCTGGTAAATTTAAATCTCTGAGTTATCTCTGGCCAGCTTGCCAGCGGTTTATAGTATCCAACTTGAATGATGGAGAGTCCACTGTTAAAATTTGTAAGCATTTACACTTTGGAAATTCACAAAAGTTACAAATCAGAGCTTGATAAAGTGATTTGGTATTTATCTAGACTTAAAGTGATGGAAAAATGTAGATTTGACGGTTTATAGAAGTTTATACAAATCTTTAGATTTTTATAAAATTTTAAAAAAAGATTAAACTTAAAAGTGTGGCAGACAAAGACCTTCTCCCAAATTGGAGCCAGTTAAATATTTTCCAAAGCATGACTGCTTTGGGCCAAATATAGTTTTTTTAAACCCTTATCTTCCATCTTAGAATCAAGTCTATGTATTGGTTCAAAGACAGAATAATGGTTATAACTAGGGAATGGAGGGTTTAAGTAGCTTGCCTAGCTGTCACACTGCTAGGAAATGTCTGAGGCCAGATTTGAACCATGTACCTCCTGTTTCTATCATCCTTACAACTCTCAATCCCCTGAGTCACCTAGCACCTAGCTGCCTTCCTGCACCCACACACACCCCACACACACATTATGGTTTTGCAGAGAGAAAAAGATTTTGTTTTTTACCCATCTATATCAGGAGCATAACATATCACAGTTCTTCATCGCTGCTGCAACATGGCCTCAGAGCCCAACTGATTTAAATTCTTTAAAAACCCATGGACTACAATTAAGATTTGACCTAGAACAAGAAATTTTTCATCAAAGGTCTCACTAATATCCATTATGATAAGTGTGGTTTCATGGTGAAGAATTAAATAGTAAGTCAAAACCTGGCAAATTAAATTCCAAAGTGTATAAAGAAATTTTTAAAACAAAAGGAATATATTAATTTTTTAACATTGTAAAAAGTTGTAGCCTTGGTGTTTGTCACTAATTTTAATTGTTTTGCCTTGTTTCAATTAATTTCCACATGACTATGGTTATCAACTCTGAGCTCTAGATTTTTCTACGACTCTAAATAGAAGGAGGAGAAATGTGCCAATGTTGAAAGGGTCTTAAACCAGGAGTCAAGAGTCCAGAGTTCTAGCCTTGGCTTTGCTCCTAAAATATTAGGGAATATCGTACAATTATTTATGTCTTTGAGGTCTAGGGTAATCACATGGTTGCCCAGAATTTCTCACTAAGTATATATGATGGTTCCCAAAAATATGAAAAGAAATGGGGATTGGGGAAAGAGGTGAGTGGAATTGTTTGAAATGAAATACTACATACAGATTTAATAAAACATGGTGATTAACATTTACACACAAAACTATTCTTATGGACATGAATAGAAATTACACTCATTTCTCTGGGGCCAGGTTTCAGACAAAACTCCATAGCTACTCACTCTTCCCCCTCCACTCTGAAAACAGGATGAATGTAAGAAAGTGGGTACCAACTAAAGGATAAAACTTCAATCTGTAGTGGAGAAGGGATCAGATTCAAAGCATCTTTTTTTTTTAAATATGGGAGGAGATTCTTATTTCCTATCTACCTATCTTATCTAGCTAAATTTTCTTAATTTATTATAGCTATATTAATCAGAACAGCTGTTTGGAGATGAGCTAAGGGGGAAATACCATTCCATCCCTAGCAATAATTAACAAAACAAGGAATCATATACTAGTGCTTCCATCTCCACTTTGGCCATCATTTGGCATTTCACATTTTTGGAGATTTTGTCTGTCCTATTTTGTTGTTCTCCAGGGTTCTTTACATCTCTAAGGAAGAACTCTCTTTGGGAGGAGGTAGAAATTATTTCCATAACAAAACAAAGTATTTCAAATGACATATTGAATGCTGCCATATAATTAATCTATATTTTTTCTGCTCAGTTCTATATCAATTTGGCTTCATGGATCTGAAAATCCTTAGGAAGCAATTGGAAATTCTTATGTTTTCCTACTCGTATCAACTATAAAATAATACCCATGATTTTTCTTCACACAAGTTTTCATATATCCCTGGGAACCATACAAGGGTGATAATGATGATGATGAAGATGATGAAAATAGCTTACATATATAGTACTTCATGATTAAAGAATGAATTGCATAAATTGTCTCAAAATCAGCCTGTAAGGTATATCTCCTCTTTACATGCAACATTGGTATTAGGCAGCTAAGTGGTAGAGAGGAAGACCTGAGTTCTAATATGACCTCAGATATTTGCTGGTAGTGTGGAAGCAAGTCACTTAACTACTCAGTTTCTTTATCTGGAAAATGGGAATAATAATAGGTTCTACTTCCCAGGGTAGTTGTGAGGATCAAATGAGATAACATATATAAATCACTTTGCAAACATTAAAGCTCTGAATGAATAAATACTCTAGCAATTTGAGTGTTGGTGCTGTGTGTGTGTGTGTGTGTATGTGTGTGTGTGTGTGTAAGTTTTGCTATATACCAGGGTAAGGACAGATTAAAACATTGACCACTGTGGGCAGATGGGTATCTCAGTTGAGAGAGAGCCAGGCCTAGAGACAGGAGGTCCTAAATTCAAATCTGTCCTCAGTACTTCCTAGCTATGTGACCTTGAGGAAGTCACAACCCAAATTGCCTAGCCCTTACTTTTTTTTTTTACTTTTTGCCTTGGAACCAATATTTAGTATTAATTCTAAGACAAAAGGTAAGAGTCTAAATGAATATAAGACAAACATCATCCTTTGCTTAAATCCTTGCTTACTCTCCTTTCAAGTTCATTTTAGCAGGCATACACTTAAACATTAGTCCAAATTCATAAATTCATTCTCTCTCTCTCTCTCTTTCTTTCTTCTTAGCTTGCACAGTGGATGACTTTCCCTATCAATTCAGGATTTGACAATTAATGACCACATCATTTCAAACACAATTATAAGGGAAATAAGGAATACAACCAACATTTATTAAACACTTGCTATATGACAGGCATTATGCTAAGCACTTCATAGCTATTTTTCTCATTTGTTCTTTATAGGAACCCCGGGAGATAGGTGCTTTGATTATTCAATTTTAGAGTTGAGAAAACTGAGACAAATACAAGTGACTTAAGAATCTCTTTGGAGAATTTCCGGGTAAATATGGCTGCAATCTAGACGTGAATCTCTTCCTCTCCCCAGCATCGAACGAAATAGACTACCTCAAAACAGCATAAAAATCATCTTTGGAAGAATGGAGGGACTCTCCAGTACCCCACAGAAATGAAGGTATGTGGGGTTTGAACATTGCCACACTATAAAAGGAGGAAAAGCTTGCACAAAAACATGAACTGAGCCGCCCTTCCCCCCACCCACCTCCCCCACTGAACCAGAGTAGGGGATCAGAGTGCTCACTGGGACAGCGAGTGAGTGAGGAACATCTCTGTCAGGGGGGGGGGGGCACACCAGGGTCCTTGGGATCTAAAGACTGCTAGGAAACAACCTCTCAGGGCGGTTTCATGGGAGAACTCTGCACATTGCAGAGTGCGCAGACTGTGGGACCCCTGCAAATTGCGAACAGTGAGGAGTCTAGAAGAGTCTGTATAAACTGTCTAAGGCCAAAGCATTGCCCCTCATTGTAGTGAGGTATGGGGCACACCAGGCTCCCTGGAAACTGATAGGGAATACCAGAGGTCCACCCCTCAGAGCAGTTTTACAGGAGATTCCTGTGCATCGGTGAGAAGAGATGACAGAGGAAGGGGGTGCGCTGAGCAGGGGGGCAGGCATGCAAACAAACCACGGAGGCTGGGAAGAACTCGTCTGAGGCAACCTAAATCCACAGAAAACCTGCCCATATCACCCAGACCTCGGAGAAAAAAGGAAAAGAGAAAATAACCACCAAAGGGATGGCTCACAGGGCCCAAAATCAAGCCTCCAAGAAGAAAGGGGGAAAAGTGACTATTGGAAGATTTTATGGCAAGAGTACCCAAGGTAAGGAAGAGAAAGAGGATGAAATTCAAACAAAATCAAAACATGCCCCTCAAGATGGAAATTATCCACAAGCTCTGGAAGAACTCAAATTGGAGTTTATCCAAAAGATGGAAACCTTCTGGAAAGAAAAATGGGAAAAAACCCAGAAAGAGGTCAGCAGTCTGATAGACAGGACCTCACAATTGGAGAAAGAGCTGGCAGCTTCTAACAAAAGAGTAGACCAAGCTGAAAAACAAATCCAGTCCCTAAAGACAAGAAATAAGCAACTGGAAGACAGTGAGCTTGCAAAACAGCAAGAAGTAATAAAGCAAAGCCAAAAATTAATGAATTAGAAGAAAACATAAAATATCTCACTGAAAAGGTCACAGACCAGGAAAACAGAGGAAGGAGAGACAACCTGAGAATCATTGGTCTACCTGAAAAACCAGAGTTAAACAAAATCCTTGATGCTATACTACAGGAGATGATAGAAGAAAATTGCCCACATGTTCTGGAGCAAGGGGGCAAAATAGAAGTAGAAAGGGTTCATAGAACACCCTCTATACTAAATCCCCAAAAGACAACTCCCAGGATTGTGATCATCAAATTAAAGAGCTTCCAAGCTAAGGAGAAAATCTTACAAGAAGCCAAGAAGAAGAGCTTCAGATATAGAGGGGCCCCCATAAGGATCACACATGACTTAGCAGCTAACATGCTAAGAGACCACAAAGCATGGAACACGATATTTAGAAAGGCAAGAGAGCTGGGTTTCCAACCAAGAACCAACTACCCATCAAAACTGACTATAAACTTCCAGGGGAAAGTATGGGCATTCAACAAAATAGAAGATTTCCAAGTATTTGCTAAGAAAAGACCAGAACTTAGTGGAAATTTTTATATCCAATCACAGAAAAAAAGAGAAACATGAAAAGATAAATATGAAAGAAAGGGAAAAGGAGAAAAATCTTATCTTTTTCTTTAAGTCAAATGCTTTTCTATAAGGACTACATTTATATCAAATTATATATATATATATATATATTAATATGTGGGGAAAATGTATTGTGTAATTCTCAAAAATTATATGCATCATAAAAGTAGTTAGAAGAATCATGCATAGGGAATGATTGGGGCAAAGAAAATTTGGTGAAAGGGGGGGAAAGAAAGAAAAAGGGAGGGGGGAATCATTGATGATACTAAGATTTACTTCAAGAAATGGGGGGGAAACTAAATAGAATAATCTTTTCCACACAAAGATACATCCACACAAAGATACATATGGGAAGGGGAGGCAAAGAATTCTCATATGAGAAGGAGAGGAAGAGAGCGCAAAGTGGTATTACTTAAACCTTACTCTCAGTAAAATCAACTCTGAGATGGAAGAACATTTAGATCCATTGGATCCTGAATTCTATCTTATGCAACAGGGTAAGAGAGAAAGGAAAATTAAGGAAGGGGAGAGGGGAGGAAGTATAAAAAGGGAGGGAAGGAAAGGGGGGAGGGGAAGGGAACATAAACAGGGAGGGGCCAGAAAGGGAAGCATATCAAGAGAGGAGACTAGAGGGACTGACCTAAAGTAAATCACTGGTTCAAAATGTTATAGCTAAAGAAGAAAGGTCAGATTTAGGGGAAGATATCAAAATGCCAGGGAATCCACAAGTGACCATAATAACTTTGAACGTGAATGGAATTAACTCACCCATAAAATGTAGACAAATAGCAGATTGGATTAGAACCCAAAACACTACCATATGTTGTCTTCAAGAAACACATATGAGGTGGGTTGATATTCACAAGATTAGAATTAAAGGATGGAAGTAAGACTTTTTGGGCCTCAACTGATAGAAAACAGGCAGTAGTTGCAATCATGATATCTGACAAAGATGAAGCAAAAATAGACCTGATTAAAAGGGATAGGAAAGGTAAATATATTCTGTTAAAAGGGAGTATAGACAATGAGGAATTATAACTAATCAACATGTATGCACCAATTGGTATAGCATCCAAATTTCTAATGGAGGAACTAGGAGAATTGAAGGAGGAAATAAACAGTAAAACCATATTAGTGGGAGACTTGAACCAACCACTATCAAATTTAGATAAATCAAACCAAAAAATAAATAAGAAAGAGGTAAAAGAGGTGAATGAAATCTTAGAAAAATTAGAGTTAATAGACATATGGATAAAAATAAATAGGGACAAAAAGGAATATACTTTCTTCTCAGCACCACATGGTACATTCAAAAAGATAGATCATACACTAGGTCACAGAAACATGGCACTCAAATGCAGAAAAGCAGAAATAATAAATGCAATCTTTTCAGATCATAAGGCAATAAAAATATTGATCAGTAAGGGTATATGGAGAGCCAAATGAAAATTAATTGGAAATAAAATAATATGATAATCCAAAATTGGTTAGTTAGAGAAGAAATCATAGAAACCATTAATAATTTCATTGAGGAAAATGACAATGGTGAGACATCTTTTCAAACCTTATGGGATGCAGCTAAAATAGTATTCAGAGGGAAATTAATATCCTTGAGTGCATATATTAACAAATTAGGGAGGGCAGAGATCAATGAATTGGAAATGCAAATCAAAAAACATGAAAGCGAACAAATTAAAACCCCCCCAGAAGAAAACCAAACTAGAGATCCTAAAAATTAAGGGAGAAATTAATAAAATCGAAAGTGATAGAACTATTGAACTAATAAATAAGATAAGAAGCTGGTACTTTGAAAAAACAAACAAAATAGACAAAGCACTGGTCAATCTAATTAAAAAAAGGAAAGAAGAAAGGCAAATTAACAGCACCAAAGATGAAAAGGGGGATCTCACCTCCAATGAAGAGGAAATTAAGGCAATCATTAAAAACTACTTTGCCCATCTATATGGCAATAAATGTACCAACCTAGGTGATATGGATGAATATTTACAAAAATATAAATTGCCTACACAAACAGAAGAAGAAATAGAATTCTTAAATAACCCCATATTAGAAAAAGAAATCCAACAGGACATCAAAGAACTCCCTAAGATAAAATCCCCAGGACCCGATGGACTCACAAGTGAATTCTATCAAACATTCAAAGAACAGCTAATCCCAATACTATACAAACTATTTGACATAATACGCAAAGAGAGAGTTCTACCAAATTCTTCATGACACAAACATGGTACTGATTCCAAAGCCAGGCAGGCCAAAAACAGAGAAAGAAAATTATAGACCAATTTCCCAATTGAATATAGATTCAAAAATCTTAAATAGGATACTAGCAAAAAGACTCCAGCAAGTGATCATAAGAGTCATTCACCATGATCAAGTAGGATTTATACCAGGGATGCAGGGCTGGTTCAATATTGGGAAAACCATCCACATAATTGACCATATCAACAAGCAAACCAACAAAAATCACGTGATTATTTCAATAGACGCAAAAAAAGCCTTTGATAATATATAACACCCATTCATATTAAAAACACTAGAAAGCATAGGAATAAAAGGGTCATTCCTAAAAATAGTAAACAGTGTATATCTAAAAGCATCAACTAATATCATTTGCAATGGGGATAAACTAGATGCATTCCCATTAAGATCAGGAGTGAAACAAGGATGCCCATTATCACCTCTATCATTTGACATTGTACTAGAAACACTAGCAGTAGCGATTAGAGAAGAAAAAGAAATTGAAGGCATTAAAATAGGCAAGGAGGAGACCAAGTTATCACTCTTTGCAGATGACATGATGGTCTACTTAAAGAATCCTAGAGATTCAACCAAAAAGCTAATCGAAATAATTAACAACTTTAGCAAAGTTGCAGGATACAAAATAAACCCACATAAGTCATCAGCATTTCTATATATTTCCAACACAGCTCAGCAGCAAGAACTAGAAAGAGAAATCCGATTCAAAATCACCTTAGACAAAATCAAATACTTAGGAATCTATCTCCTGAGACAAACACAGGAACTATATGAACACAACTACAAAACACTCTCCAAACAACTAAAACTAGACTTGAACAATTGGAAAAACATTAATTCCTCATGGGTAGGATGAGCCAATATAATAAAAATTACCATCCTACTCAAAATTATTTATCTTTTTAGTGCCATATTCATAGAACTTCCAAAATATTTTTTTACTGATTTAGAAAAAAACCATAACAATGTTCATTTGGAAGAACAAAGGATCAAGGATATCCAGGGAAATGGTTGCTTGTCTCTCGAACCGAGGAAGACATTTGTCTTTGTGCACTTTTGTGCACAAAGACACCTGTGCTTGTAGATTTAAGTGGAAAAGCCAATGTACAGAGACACTCCCACTCTCTCGGCGTTGGAAGCCTGGATCCAGTGGCAGGAAAAGTCGTTACACCTGGAGACTTCCTCAGTTGAATTGGATGGCCGTGTTGTCTTTTGTGCTCCAAGACGCCCTAAGCACTCCACAATGCCTTGCTGCATCACCATCTCAGCCATTGAACCTTCTTGTTGGTTTCTTCCGCCTGTTCCGCCAAAGCAGTCTTCACATGCTGGATCAGCAAAGCCCTAGTTCACCAGGGGTCGAAGACCTGATGGCTACCCTCACAAGGTTTAGCAGGCCTGTCGAAGCCGTTCCCCGGGGTGTGGCTGCTGTCGCATGCTAGCAGCTACTGGGAGCCACAAGTGAGATCTGGGTGTCAGGTGAGGGTCTGAGGCTGGAGAGCTGCCCTAGAAGGGCACAACAAGCCCTCCATACCAGAGATATTACCCCTCCCTGAGCACTCCATACACCCCATCCAGGGAAATAATGAAAAAAAAAAAAGAAAAAGGGAGAGGGGAATCATTGATGATACTAAGATTTACTTCAAGAAATGGGGGGAAACTAAATAGAATAATCTTTTCCACACAAAGATACACATGGGAAGGGGAGGCGAAGAATTCTCATATGAGAAGGAGAGGAAGAGAGCGCAAAGTGGTATTACTTAAACCTTACTCTAAGTAAAATCAACTCTGAGATGGAAGAACATTTAGACCCATTGGATCCTGAATTCTATCTTATCCAACAGGGTAAGAGAGAAAGGAAAATTAAGGAGGGGGAGAGGGGAAGAAGTATAAAAAGGGAGGGAAGGAAACGGGGGGGGAAGGGAAAGGAAACATAAACAGGGAGGGGCCAGAAAGGGAAGCATATCAAGAGAGGAGACTAGAGGGACTGACCTAAAGTAAATCACTGGTTCAAAAGGATATAGCTAAAGAAGAAAGGTCAGATTTAGGGGAAGATATCAAAATGCCAGGGAATCCACAAGTGACAATCATAACTTTGAACGTGAATGGGATTAACTCACACATAAAACGTAGACAAATAGCAGATTGGATTAGAACCCAAAACCTTACCATATGTTGTCTTCAAGAAACACATATGAGGTGGGTTGATACTCACAAGATTAGAATTAAAGGATGGAAGTAAGATGCCCTTCAATTAGGGAATGGTTGAACAAATTGTGGTATATGTTGGTGATGGAATACTATTGTGCTCAAAGGAATAATAAAGTGGAGGAATTCCATGGAGACTGGAACAACCTCCAGGAAGTGATGCAGAGCGAAAGGAGCAGAATAAGGAGAACATTGTACACAGAGACTGACACACTGTGGTACAATCGAACATAATGGGCTCCTCCATTAGTGGCGGTGTAATGTCTCTGAACAATCTGTAGGGATCTAGGAGAAAAAACACTATCCACAATCAGAGGACAAACTGTGGGAATAAAAACACCGAGGAAAAGCAAATGCTTGACTACAAGGGTTGAGGGGATATGACTGAGAAGTGACTCCAAATGAACACTCTAGTGCAGATACCAACAACATGAAAATGGGTTCGAATCAAGAATACTTGTGATACCCAGTGGAATCGCGCATCAGCTAAGGGAAGGGGGGGGAGAGAGAAAATGATTTTTTTCTCCAAGGAATAATGCTCAGAAATGACCAAATAAAATAATGTTATTAAAGAAAAAACAATCTCTTTGAGAATAATTGTTATGTGGTCCTGAAGCAACTGGTCTTTCCTTCTTTACTTTCCCTCTCTGTGAGCCAAAAGAATAGGACATAAGTCTCTTCAAGGCCAAAGGCCCTGGAAACTCAATAACTATAGGAAAATATAAGCCCACAATAATTCAATTCTCCAAAGCTACAGGAACTTCAGTCCTCCAAAGTCTCCATGACTTTCTGACCTCAAAAGTCTTTATGCCATGAGGAAAGCTGAGTTCCTTACATATTTCTGGAATATAACTTTTATTCCATTTTTGTGTCATTAGAAATATACTGTAGACTTTCTGTATCTACCACAAATCACCTCATTACTATTTGGGTTAGACAGAGGTTTGATTCTATCACATGTAAATAAGTTCAATGAATTCAATAAACATGTATTAAATATTTCAAACTTAACAGAACACTCAGGGAGATAAAATGTTTATATGAGACAAAATCCTTGCCTTTGTGAGAATATAAGTTTAATAGGGGCACTTAACACATTCACAAATAACTATAATACCTTCAAGGATTTAAGGATCCATGATCTTATTGATATAGGCACACTTTTGCACCACCATAATCAATACAGAGTATAATTTTTCCAATTACTTAGTATATAAATTTCTAAATTGCTATAGTTGAAAATAGTCATCACCAAATGACCTCTCAGAATATAGTTAAACCAACAATAGATGCTTACATAATGAATGAATTCACAAATTAATGTGACACTGAATACATCTCAACTTCTCTCTATTTTGGTTCCCTGCTCTATAAGTGCATATTCTAACAATAGCTAACAAATATTTATTCAACACTTATTATGGCCACTGTGTTAAGTATGTTTGATGGATCGAATAATGAAAGTGGGGATCTCTGTCCTATTTACCTTAGAGTCAAAATAGATAACGTTCCTGAAGTGTTTTGAATAAAATGAAGTGTTATAAAAATATGTGGCATTATTATTCTCATAACAATTAATTCCAATTCTGAAAATATTTTCTCCTCTCTTCACACCTAACTTTTATTCCAATGTCTAAATGATTCCATGGAATGTGTGAAGATAGATCTGTCCCTTTTCTCCCTTCTTCCTTTTATCTCCTTTCCTTAGTAGAAACCTGATAATCTCCATGTAACTTTGCTTCCTGCATTGCCCTCCCCCTCAGGAGTTTTCTGCTATTCTTCCAAGCTCAGTGAACAAAAAGGAAGAGTTGGCCTATTCTTTTCTCCCCACTGCAGTCTCCAGACTATTGATGTAATCTATTCATGAGTAGCCTTATCTTCTGTCAAAGTTCATGTCATCCATTTAAAGAATTTTTTCCACAAATGGACTTGAAGCTCATTGCATTAATTTAAACTACTACCTCCATATTCTCCTTTGTCTATCAATTTTCTTGGCTCATACTCATCTTGTTTAATGATATCAAAATATGGCTCATGATTTTCCTTTTTTTTCCCCCTGAAGATTTCACCATCTTATGTTGATGATCTTCACTTCTGAGTTCCTCACTCTTCTCAACTTTATGTGTCTTCACCTCACAGCACTTTCATTTTGCATCTGAGACTTTTATATAACCTATAATCTAGAAACAGACTCACAAAGCTTGAGATGTCCACCTAAGACTAGTGAGATGCTCCCATCCCTTTCAATCATAGCATGTATTAGTTTCATTCTAGGTACTGGTTATAGTGAATATCATGCTTTGTACAGTGCCTAGTGCCAGATAAGTAGAAAGAAAATGTATTATGAGTATATGAAGTTTCTGTAACATAAGATACTAAACGTTATCACATCAAGTATTAGTTAAACTGTATAAAAATTTGAAACATGCTGAAGAAGATGGATTACTTGACTTATTTCTGTCCTAAGCAGTGCTCAGTACCTCCACATTACTTAGGTATATGACTGTGTATCCCACAGTTAGAAACCCCAGGACATAGGATGACTGATACTACAAATATTCCTGCTATGCATCCTTTTGATCTACTTAATAAATCAGGCTAATGAACCTGCTGTGATAAGTGTCATGGTGATTTCTTCAACACAGATCTCAGAACCAGCAAATAATTGGCATGACTGATCTGAAACATAGGCTGGTTGATTGAGGACTGAGAGAGAGTTTAGAGATCTAGTTCAGTACCTTCATTTTATAGAGAGACTCTAAAGAAGTTAGGTGATTTGCACATACAGATAATAAATGTCACAGTCTGAATTTGAACCCAAATCTCTAGCACTCTTTCTACTGCACTATGTTACAGCATCATTTTGGCCTTAGATTTCCACAGAAACACTAAATTTAATGGCACCTTCTCTGTTTACTACCACTCTATTATCTATTATAAATACTTCATTTTCACAAGAAGTACCAGTGACCCAAACTTAAGTCACTTCCCCAAGATAAAATGGTTATTAAAAGTGAAGTCATGATTTGACCATTCTGAGTACCAGTCCATTACTCCTTCAGTTATGCTATGCTTTGGAAACCAAGGGTTTCTAAAGGGGCTGTGGTTTTTTGGTAGGTCATAGTCTGATCCAAGGAGTCTATGGATGAACCCAAAAGTGGTGTATGATCAAACATTCAGAGAATAAGACAGAGAGTAACATCTCACTGTCCACAAGAGTCAATCATGGGTCTTTTCTTCAAATCAATCATGCCATATCTTTTTCCCTGAATTAGTTTAATAGTCTTTCCCTTATATAATTTGTCATTCTGAACCAGCATCAGTGCCTCAGGGCAATTTTAACCTAACAAGGATCATCAGAAGCAGCTCTACAGGTATTATAGGGAGAAAAAAAAATCACTTGCCCAAGTATAGCCATCTTCTACCCTTCATTTTAAATCAAGGCAAGGGCAGGAACTTCTTAGAGGATAGGCTAAAGGGCAAAGACTGGTGAATGAAAGTCCTTCCTAGTCCTTATAGGTTGAGCAGGCAAGAAAAAAAATGTGATCTTTACAGATGTTCTTTTGCTAAATTTATCCTCCAAGTTTACCTTTTTTTTCCAGACTATTCCTGTTAATGGCATTACATTTCTAGTCATCCAACTTGAGTTATTTTTTCTATGCTTCACTCTCCCTAATCCTGTATATCTAATCCATTGTCAAATCTTATCGTTTCTACCTTTGTTCTACATTTCCTACATTGCCTCTACATTTCTACTCACACAGCCATCATAACAGTTATGGCCTTCATTACTTCTCACCCAGATTAATGCAGTGGTCTCCTAATTGGCCTTGTTCCCTCATTTATCCCCTTTCTAATCTATTCTCCCTTCTTCAGCTACAAAAGTGATTTTCCTAAACTGCTCATGCCACTCCCCTTTCTCAGTAACCTTCAATGTTTTCTGATGAAATCTAAAATAAACTATCATTACATATTTAGTTCATCCTCTTAAAATGTCTATTTTTGTGCTTTATTAAATAAGTAACTATTGATATAATATACTGAATTTTAAAATAAGTAAATAGATATAAAATGGTAGACTGTGCTCAGTGTTTTTTTCCCTTTATTAAAAGTGTATAAAGAAAAATGGTTGGAGACAACTCCTCTATATTAAAGAGAATAATCAAAAGTCTTTGATCAAGTAAACAATATAAGAGATCTAAAGCTGGAAGGATGCTTTGATATAGTATAGATCAGAATACAGAGAGACTAGAGATAGGAAGACTAGTAAGGAGACAGCCAATACTTTGGTCACAAGGTGATAATGACCTAAACTAAAATGGAAGCAATAGTAATAGAAACAATTTGAAAGCAAAGGCAAAGGAATTGGTAAAATAGAATTCATGATGTTTGCTGACTGACTAGAAGTAGAGCTTGAACAGGAAAGAAGAGTCAAAAACTACTTTGAGTGTATAAGTGCATGTGTCTGGGAGAATGGTGGTAGCATTTAACGGAAGAGCCATTTTGACAGGGAAGATAATGAGTTTGCTTTAAGATACAGAACCACAGAATGTTAGAGCCTGCAAGGGGTTTAGAGATATAGAGATGTCTTTCTCCTAATTGAAACTGTGGTGGTGGAATGTAATATTTTGTGTGAAGGAGCAGAACTTCAACCTAAAGCAAGAAACACAA
Organism: Monodelphis domestica; assembly: GCF_027887165.1. Lineage (NCBI taxonomy): Eukaryota > Metazoa > Chordata > Mammalia > Didelphimorphia > Didelphidae > Monodelphis > Monodelphis domestica. The sequence goes on along the minus strand of NC_077230.1, from coordinate 107,366,534 downwards.
ATTATTCCTCAGGCAGTGGCATGAAGTGAGGACTCAACTGGAGGTGATAGGGAGGAAGAGACAGAGAAAGTGTGATAAGGTCCAAAGCCATTGCATAAAGCAGGAGCAGAGCTCACCTCAGGCTACCAATTAATCTTGCCATCCATCTGCTAAACGGTTATTTTCTTGGTTATCAAGGACTACAAACATTCTTGGTAACCTCTGAATTTAGGACAAAACTCTATTTGTCCCACCTTAATTATATCTCTGTGAAAGATTATTCTTTGAGGTCAGTGGGTACAAAGAAATGCAGAGACATGTTTTAAATTGTAATGGAATAAATATAAAGTACTTTAATCACAAAATTCAAATATATTAGTGAACTCTAAGTGCAGTCTGATGTATAATGTGGCCATCAAAATAGTTAATGAGCTTTTAGGCAATATTAATAAATATATATCATCCAGAGAAAGGGAAATGATGGGCAAACTGTATTCTGTTCTAGTCACACCACACATTGGTATGTTCCTATCCGTGAAACACATTTCAGAAGGAATATTGAGCAAACTAGATCAAATTCAAAGGCTGCCAGGATAGGGGACCAGAAACCATGCCAATAAGTATTATTTCAAGCAATGTAACAAAACTCAAGTAGAAATGGTTCCTTACAGTCACAAATATTGAATTTGAAAAGTACATATTAGCATTATGTCATATTCTATTTTTATTTTGTTAATCATTTCCTAATTAAATTCCACTCATACTTGAGATACAGGGAAGTATGAGGGCAGCATTGCCTGGCAAGTAAAGAGTTTGGCAACTATGGTATAACAGATTTGAATATATTTAGCCCTGGATAAGAGAAAATATAGAGGCTACAGCAGGTGTCTTTTAGTATTAACATCCTATTTGTAATAATAATTGCACAGAAAATCCTCAGTAGTGAAGGGCTTGCACTTTGAGATGACAAAGTAACTCCCATATTGCCCCAAGTAGGAAAAACCAGGGAATGATGTGCTGGACCTCTAAAGGAAAATGACTTCACCTTTGGCTATTTCTGCATTCAACAAAAACTCATTTTTTTTTTAAATCTTAGGTCTTTTGATCTTGAACCAGCTTTGGTACTGATATGGTCCTGATTTGTGGGCCAGTTGTGAATTCAGCAGATTCAGAAGTCCTGTAGCCTTTAGTCGGAGGGATCTGTCAATGGGTAGAGTCATCACCAGCTACTTTAAAACTCTTGAGGCAAATAGTTTCCAATTAAGAGGTTGAATCTAAGACCTTGTTGAATTGTCTGAAGACTGGGGCTTGTTTGGACAGTGCAGAGGCAAAGCAAAATGTGAAATGTATGCTCAATAGTTCCCCAAATATATTTATGTTTTAGTGAAATTTAATTATCAGCCTCTTTGAGAGTATAAATGTAGTAAGAGACTGAATACTATTTTATTTCTTTGGTGTGTAGTAAATAAATATGTCTCCATTTCTAATTCATATTGTACATTAAATATTTTTTCTTTTATATTTCTCTTTGAGAAAAAATCTAGATTTGGCCAAAAGCTAAGCTTTAATTAAAAAGGATACAAAAATGTGTTTGGTCCAATGGATTCTTAATTTCCAGTTCTAGCATAAACAATGTTTTGTTTTGTTTTTCCCTCCAGTGCACTAAGGGGAGAGGTGTAAAAAAAAAAAGCCAAAAAGTAGAAGAATAAGGAGCCCAGTTCCTATCATTTCTTTGTCCTAGGGTTCACTCTTACTACTGAGGGCTACATTTAGTGAAGGATAATAACAAATCATAAGTGGGTACACCAGGGCTGTTGGGCCCGGAAGCTGTTACTTATCATTAGACATAGGTCTTCTTCATGCCGAAGACCATTTACATTTGTTCTACTCAGCCCTAGAAGTCAGATGTAGCGAAAATGTGTACAGGATTTTAATGCTCTTCATTAAAAAAACAAAAACAAACAAACAAACAAACAAACGCCTTTAACCATTAGAGCTATCCAAAATGTGAAGTCCCTAAATCAATGTTGGATCACAGTTAGTTGGGGATAATGTTGATAGGAAGATTGGGGGGAGGTGATATGTTTGTGTTATCCTCAAATGGGTCCCACCTCAAGAGTGTAAAATACAAGTGATTCTTAACTTTTACCATTAGAAGGATAGTTCCTCCTACCCCCAATATAATAGTCTGCTTTACCTTTCCAAAGGATTTAAAACACTCTTTGTTCTAGAAAAGAGTTTGGTTTAGATACAGCCCCTCAAAGATACTTAGCTGGCAAAGGAAAGGATATGGGGTTTTATGGGTTCAGAACTACTTTTAGCACCACCCTCTGGTCATGTTTGGAACATGCCTTTTGGCTGAGGTCCTTTTTGCTCCTGGGAGTCAATCAATTTGCCTTCTCATTCCCTAAAACCCTGCAGGATATCAGAGATCTTTCTATAGCCTCATGGTAGGTTCCAGGCATTTTGTTTTGCTTTGTTTTGATTTTCTTTCAAAGATTTTCAGTTAGTTGCTATTTTTTTTTCCCTTCTACTAAAATTCCTTCAGTTCCATTCTTCCTGCCAAATGGTTCAGCTTGGAATAATAATACTCTTTCAGAGCTCCTGGGGAAAGTTAAGACTACAACAATTGCTTTTATTAAAAGCTTCATTCAGCTCAGCTTAAATGAAACTGAACCAGCAACTAATCCAGCTAATTCTAGTTCAGTCTGGTTCTGTAGAAACCTGGACCTGTAGCTTTGTGAGGCAAGTAAGTGGCTGTGGAGGGAGTAAAATACTATTAAGCCTGTCTAGGACTTCACACTGGGGCTTTTAAACACACAACTGAACACATTGGAAAGCAAGTCTCTTGCTCCTGTGGGGTGGAAGGCTGGTCTGAGAGGCTGTGCTAAGAATAGAATAATAATTTGCATTTTAAAAGCTCATTTAACTTTTCAAAGCACTTTGTGGTTCTTTTCTATTTTGCTAATCACAATACTGTGAGATAGATAGGGGTAAATATTATCACTTTCCTGTAGCAAGAGAAACTAAGGCTCATAGAGTTAAAGCAACAAATATCACCAGTCTAGAACCATCCCCTCATGATTCTCTACCTTCTAATACTGCCAGCCATGCTATAGTGCCATTTCTATTAAGATCGAATTCTATGCAAAGATTAAGAATTCTTTATCTGAAAACATTCAGGAGAGATCTACATGGGAGGTTTCAAATTCATAAAACTCTGTATGCATGAAAATTTAATTAGGAAATATTTAATAAAATATATAAAAATAAATATTTGGAAAATATTTAACAGAATAAATAACAAAATAAAGACAATACATTTTCAAACTAGGTCTATAGGTAACAATAGGGAAGCAATGTAGAAATTAGTGTGCCTATTTCTATCAGTTTGATACTCTATCTGCACAAACTTTGGCAAATTCTTGATCACTAGAATTATGTGGTTCCCTTGAAACTTGATAGAAGCAAATTAAGGGCAAGTCCACTTTTTACACAATGGAGAGTCCACATATGGAGATCATTATCCCATGTGGTGTGGTTCAGGCCAACAGTAGAAATTACCTGCCCTATCCCCACCCCACCCCCAAAAAGAGGGCAGAAAAATTTATGAATGACAGATTTCTTTTTATATATGTTTGGCGTGTTTTCTTAAATTTTGAGACCAGTACTAAAAAACCCCAAAGTTGTTTCTCCAACAGCTTCCCTTATTCCTAATATCAGAAATGCATTCTTAAACTGGAGGGAAGATGGAACTGACCCACTCTGGCTTTTCTATTTTCCTTATGAGCTAGTCCCCATCTAATTCTGTAGTTATTGATTATATATGATTCATAGAGATATGGTTTTAGATATGGGAATGAGCGGCAACCTAGAAAGGATTTTAGAAGTCAGATGATCAGACAGGATAGTCCATTGCCCTCACTGTGCATATGAGGAAACTAACAGGTTAAGTGCCCGAGGTCACTGAGCAATAACTAAAGGGATAGTTTGATGCTGAGTCCTCCTATTCCAACTTGAACACACCTTATTATTCCATTCTTGTGCAAGCTGCAGGAGGAGGGGAAACTTTTTCTCCATCCCAACCTCTTGCAAATGTGTATATGTTGAATCAATAGCAAGCCTGATCACAGTCACATTGGCTTGGTTTTGTTTTGTTTTGCTTTCAACTGCATGTTATGTAGTCAGAGGCTTCCTTTCTCCTTTCTTTCCTGCCTCTCTCTTCCTTTCTTCCTCCACAATTCTGTTGGTAGGGAAAAGGGTGTTTAGAGAAGCACTCATAATGCATTGCTTTGTCAAATATGCCTAGAAATGGAAAGACAGCAATTTTTTTTCTTCAGTCTTGAATAAGAAAAATAAAACAGCAGCAACAAATGCATAAAAGGGAGGCAAAAAGTGCTTGTGTGTAGAAAAATGGAGGGAACGTGACAAGAGGCCACTTGTAAAGAAAGAAAATTGTGACTGTGATAAAGGGGAAATAGGGTCGATGTGATTTTTCTACTCTCTTAAATTCTCATCCTCTTCAGTCATGAGCAGTAAACAACCATTCTAGTCACACAGTTATGGGGCTAAGACTAAAATCAAAAATATACCTTTAGTTGTGAAAGAATAAGAGCTGAGCTTACATGTAGCAAAACTATTTACATGCTATGAATGCTGGGGCATCAGAAAGAAAATAACTACTCCACCCATGTCTTATAACTAAAGTTCTAACCATTAAAGCTTCATGCTTTTAATTTAAAGCTAAACATAGAATGAATCATAGAATTTAAAGATGCTGCAGGCCTGAAAGATGGTTAAGTACTAGCACCTGGTAATAATGAAAGTAAAATATTAAATATTATATAAATGAAAATAAAAATTGTTGCAGTGGCCATTTATATAATTAACTTTCAAGTCACAAGTTAGTTAGTAGCCCTTAAAAATTATGTTTTAATCAAAATGGAGATAAAGTAAAAAGAGGGAAATGTAGGAAGGTGACAAAAATTATCATCTAACTAAAGTACCCTAAGATGAATCAGGAAGCCGAAATCCCAAGTCCACCAAGTTGCCAAAATCCGCAAAAACCCTTGAACACACAGGAGGCACCAGAACTTTCCCTCCAGATCATGTTCCATCCAAGTTGCAATGGAGAGAGAGGGCTCCACGTCCCTCACCACTTTTTTCTTACTGTCTCACTTTTTTCTTACTGTCTCCCTCCGTCATGCAACATGTGCATACAAAATGGGATGAGGGGTAGAACAAGCTTGGGAGGATGAGCATGAGGGTAATAGCCCCAAGGGGGGGGGGGCAGAACTGGGACCAGAGTTCCTCAGGTAAGGATAAAGGAAAATAATAGAGGAATAACAAAGGTGGAAATATAAGGACCTTGCCTATAGGTAAGGACAAGGGAAAAGATAAGAATCAAAACATAATAAGCACAGTGTGGAGTTGGAAGGGTTTTTACCTTGTAGGTGGCAGGCAAAATACAGGGTTATTGCAGGCAGCTAACAACTTTTTAAGGTACAGATCAAAAAGAATGAAAGCATTCCTTTGAGACTGGTCCTTAGGAAAGGGTTGAGAAAGTCTTTGGGAAAGGGCTAAGACAATCCGTGGGAAAGTGCAACAAGGATGGTAGATATGACACCTGGTACAGGATAAGAATTCCAGGAATTAGAGTGAGAGAATATTTCCAAGAGATATAGATAGCCACTTGGGGTAAAATAATGATTCAAGCACCATCCAAGGTTCATGGAACAGTCAGCAACAGCATGTCTTTGCCCACAATAGACATGTATTTCTATGAGAGGCCTAAAGAAGGGGATGGAAAGGATACTTGGACTCGTTCTCAGTTAGCTTCTGAATTTCAACCTCTTGACAGAGGGTGCTCAGATCTTTATCTTAGATGGGCACCAAGTTATCAACCTTTGACACCTGGGGAGTGAATTCCATCTACACAAAACCCCCTGTGATTCTATTGGGAGATAAGCATGTTAAAATCTCCCAGATTTATATGCCTTGTATCCCCAATGAATCATTTTAAAAACTATCTTATATCTCTAAAAATCTCTTACTAGAGGTGCATACAATATTGCACTAAGGGGAAATTACATTAATTAGAGATAAGAGAGAAAGAAAAGAGAAAGAAAACAAAACCAGTAATTGGTAGGCACATTGACAAAAATTCAATTGGGGGCAATCCCCTTTAACATTAGAATTTACATTTAAAACAAATGCATTTAACCTCCTTCAGTTCAATTCACTATACCCCAAAGTTCATTTTGAATCTTTTGATGCAGTGTATGGTTTCTGCAAGATTATTTATGGAACCTTCTCCAAATAGTTCATTTTCTTGATTTGGAGAGTTAGCAAGTTTCTTTTCCTGAAATTATTCTCAGGAAAAAAAAAATTTAATCTTGAATTTTACAAAGATAATACAGCCCAAATAATAATCTGGGAGACTATTACAAAAGGTCAAAAGTTATTTATTTTTCTTTTTACCCACTGACATTAGGCCAATGTTAAGTGCATGGCAACTGCTTAAGAAATCCCAGATACCTTGGTTCAGCTTAGAGCCTCTCTAGGCGAAATGAAATTCCCAATTTTTAAAAGTAAAGTTTCAGCATTAGAAATAGGACCAAGATCTGACTGAACATTCAATGTCCTTTCAATTAGATGAGTCCATACTGCTACTGAAATGGTGATTCTCCTGAGAAGATAAAGGGAGAACACAACATAGTTACATTTATTGTAAAAATGAGTTAAAAGCAAAAAAAAAATCTTGGAAAGAATTCTATGAAGTGATACAAAGCAATGTCAGCTGAACCAAGAGAACATTGCACACAGTAACAAAAAGAAAGGGTGATGATCAGGTGTGAATCCAAATAGGTCCACCCAGGAGGTTATTACAGAATAGTGTGGATAATTAATACTGAACAGTGATATTTTTGCAAATATTTTTTCCTTTGTCCCTCCCCACTTCCCCCAGGGTCAAGATAAAACATTCTGAATCTAAGTTTCACACAGTTCCTCTCCATAGGCTATGAAACTGAGTTGAGTTCTTTTTTCATTTCTTCAGTTCTTTATTAGGGATGACAGGATTAAGGATATAACTGGCCTGAAAATCAAGCCCTGATGAAGAGCACTGGAGGCAGCTGCCATTTTGGACTACAGTGGTCTAGCCATGTGGCAGAATGTGTTGGCATTTTCTGGATCTGTTGGCATTCTTAGAGTATCTGCTTCTTTCTGTAATGAATCCAAAAAAGTGAAAGAGGTGAGGGGAGAACACATAAGGGGAAATCACATATTTAGGTATCATCAATAATAATAACCAATCTTAGAACACTTAGAGTATCACTCAATTTTGCAAATCAACATACATACCTTATCTCATTTGATCCTCAAAAGAATGCTATGAAGTAGATGCTATTATCCTCATTTTAAAGGTGAAGAACCTGAGGCTGACTGAGGCGGTAACTTATTCAAGGTCACATAGATAGTATTTGAAGTAGGATTGGAACTCAGGACTTTCTGCTGCCAAATAAAGCATTCTATGCATTGCAGTGCTATCATTGAGCACAACCTCTCCATTTACAAAGATGAGATAATTGAGCTCCAGAAAGGTGCTCCAGAAAGGTAAAGTAACTTGTTCAAGGTCATAGACAATAAATGACAGAGGTGGGATTTGAAGTTTGGTCTTGACTCCAAATCTCATACTTTTTCCACCAGATGATGCTGTCTTCCTGAAGAATAATTAGGAAAATAAATCATCCAGAATCATTAAGAATACCACCAAATAATGGAATTGAATAACTGTCACATGATCAAATCTTAGAGATTGTTTGAAGAAGTACCAACCTAGCTAAGCCTATATAAAATTACAATAAATATCATAATAGGCAAGATCAAGACCCCAGTGGAGTGCTGCAAAGCAGTTCACCATTTAGAGATTATCAGGTCCTAGCTAAAATCTCTTTCTTTTCAAAATTATTTACGTTTTTATTGGCCAACTATTATTGGAGCCCTAGTAATACAAAGATTTTTTTCCCCTGAGACCCTGTAAATGAGGCATATTTGACCTTTTATATATCATGGATGACTCTGGCAATCCAGTGAAGTAGATGGATTTCTTCTCAGAATTATGTTAACATTATTAAAAAATAATGGAATATTAAGAAATAAAATATCAAGGATTACAAAGGAAACCAATTACTTTGAAACTGAGTTATCTAAATATTTTAAAAGTTCAAAAACCCAAGTTAAGAACTCCTATGCTTATAGAGGAATAAAACAGAAGCTTATTATTTTCTTTATACCTAAGCATAAATGAAATATCCAAGAAAAGTTTGGTTGGAAATAGGAGGAGGGAAAAGTAAGAGGGTCCCGGTTGGGAGAAGAGTCATTACATGCTGACACCCAAGCCAAAGACATTAGTGAAACTGAGAGTGGTTTGCTAAATTAGCATCATAACAATGTATAGCACTAAGATATTTATAGATGAGAAAGAGGGAAAATTATCTATCCAATAAACTACCATTACAGATGAGAGTGTTAAATATGGGATATGAACAAGAGTGAACTTTTTCACTAGTAGTATTAGACTGGCTATACTTTTAGATCCTCATAGCAAGTTCAATTACTTTTTGAGAATGATTCAAACAAAGGAGAATTGAAAAGATTTTAGAAGATTTTAGTTGTATTGATAGAAATCCTAGGAAGTTTCATGAGTGAAGGTCTTCTGGGACACATAACCACAGGAGAGATCTCAGGAAAATTTTGTGTGTGTCTAACTGCATTGGATGATTTGGCTGATCATGGTGCTTCTCTGATTTTTAGATTTCAGTCTTCTGCTATTAGATGAGCCTGTGATGATAAGGAAAAAAATTTCTGAGGCAAGGTAGGCTACATATTTGCCATATCATCTGTCAGAGACTGATTAATCACTATTGCTTATTTGAACACTTCAAACATGAGACCAAGGAGGATACAAAAAACTCAGTAGATTAGGGCTAAGACATATCCAAGACAAACTTTGTACTTGTCATGGTCCAGGTTTATAAAGAACAATTAAGTTTTGTTAGACTTACCATGAAATATATAGACACAAACAATGTTAAGTTTATTCTACAATATTATTAGTCTTATGCAAGATTGGTGTGTGTGTGTGTGTGTGTGTGTGTGTGTGTGTGTGTGTGTTCATGTGTGTTTGAGAGAATATGTTTATATATTTCCCTATGGTAAAGGTTAAGAATGAAATGAAATATGTGTTTACCAGGATGGATAACAGAAATATTTCTGTAATATCATTTGTACACAATGCTATTTTATAATGTTGATCACATCATCTGGGGGAAAGGAAAAAAAGAAAGCAAAAGCAAAAGCAATCCAGGAAGCAAGATTACTCTTAGCTCTAGAGGAGTTGCTGCTAAATACTCAGTTTATCCATGATTTACAACTCTCTAAATGACTTAGAAAACCAATAAAGTAGATAATTAACTGTAGAAAATGGTGAGATCTCTGAACTATTCTATTATATAACTCTTAAAAATTGAGAAGTCAGGAAGAGGCAGAGTCAAAATGGCAGTATAGAGGCAGCAAAACTTTAGACCTCTGAAGGCCCTTCCATACTAATTAATAACTAAATGCCCATAGGGGGCTGAAAACCAGACCTAACAGGACAGAGTGAAGGAACCCTCCTGTTGGACTCAACTTAAAAGGTACAACTCCAAATAAGCCTGAATTTGAGGACACTCTGGGTTAAAGGGGAAGGAAGAAGGAAGGTCCTGGGACCCCTCCACCAATTAGAACACTAAGCTTCCAGCTGTGGCTGAAACATCTGGTTGGGTAAGTGTACTGGTCTGGAGGGAGTACCTTGCGGGCAAAGCTGTGCCAGGATCAGAGCATCAAACACAGGCAGTGGGGAAGCAGTTGGAGTAGAAGTGCAAAACAGGCAGCCTAGTTGCAGCAGTGGAGACACTCCATATTGCCCCCCACTTCCTGAGGTTTTGGCCTCAGTGCACATCCAGCTCTGAAAAGTCAACTCACCTGGAGTTAATCTCATCTAGCCCTCAGAAGGCCAGGAAGCTCAAGCTCCAACACCCTTCCCCCACAGACTGAGCTGAGAGATTTCCTGACTATGCTCCAAGGGTGAAGGCTGACAGAAAAGCCCCAAACCATAGATCCAACAAAAAATGAGAAGAGCAAGAGCACAGGCAACTATAGGGAGCAAAGAGGGGGTAAATATGAGCAAAAAACAACAAGTGACAAAAGGAATGACAATTGACAGCTTCTATCCAGGCAATGATCAAAGAGCAAATCGAACAGAGAAGAATGAAGGAACACCAAGCAAAAGAAAAGAAACTCCAGCAAATGGGATACAGGCTTTGGAAGAACTCAAAATACAATTCAAAACACAATTAAGAGAGGCTGAAGACAACTGGGAAAAGGACTTAAAAAGCAAGCTAATTCATCTGGAAACAGAAAACAGTGTCTTGAAAGCCAAAATTAATCATCTTGAAAATGAGACAAAGGAGATGAAAGAGAACCTTAAAGAAAATCAGACGAGAAGGAGAAAGATGACCAAAAAGCCGGGGATGAAAACCTGTCTTTAAAAACCAGAATACAACAATTAGAAGCAAGAGATTTCACAGGGCAGCAGAACACTATGCTATAAAACAAAATCAAAAGAATGAAAAAATTGAGGAAAATATGAAGCACCTCATTCACAAAACAAAATATTTAGAAAATCGTTCCAGGAGAGACAACTTAAGAATCATTGGTCTACCAGAAGACCATGACAGAAGAAAAAGCCTGGACATCATACTACAGGAAATTATCCAAGAAAACTGCCCTGATATCCTAGAACAAGAGGGAAAAATAGAGATTGAAAAAATCCACAGTTCACCTCCTGTACTTAATCCCAAACTGACAACACCCAGGAATATTATAGACAAATTCAAGAACTATCAGACCAAGGAAAAAATATTACAAGCTGCTAAGAAGTCATTCGGATATCATGAGACTACAGTGAGGATAACACAGGATTTGGCTGCATCTACACTGAAGGACCAAAAGGCATGGAATATGACATTCTGGAAATCAAGGGAACTAGGTCTATAACCAAGAATCAACTACTCAGAAAAACTGACTATATTCTTAAAGGGGAAAGTATGGTCATTCAACAAAAATAGAAGAATTCCAAGCATTTGAAAAGAAAAGACGAGAACTGAAAATAAAATTTGATGCCCAAACACAGAACTAAAGAAAATCATCAAAAGTTAATTAAGAAAGAGGGGGAAAAGAAAAACAAAACAAAACAAAAAAATACCCTTTTTTTTAAGAGACCCAATAAGTTAAAATGATATGTATCCCTATAAGAAGAGAGGTCATTGGTAACTTTTAAAAATTATTATCAACTAAATAGATAGAATAATTATACTTAGAGGGAATAGTGACAAACTGTATATGATGAAATGCCAAGACATAAATATATATAGATATATTATGTATGCATACATATGTGTGTATACAACTAAAGTTAAAAAAAAGAGGTTAATACTAAGAGAAATGGGGAAAATGAGGTAAATTTATATGTCACAAAGAAGCACATGGTGGGAGGAGGGAGAATATCAATACATTGGAAGGGTAAAGAGGTTGGAGATAGGAAATACCCAACTCTTATATGCATTGAAATTGACTCAAGGAGGGAAGAACAATCACTGATTTGTACCTTATAGGAAAGTAGAAGGATAACAAATGGACTGTTGGGAAGGGAAGCAATACAAGGGAGGGAGAGGGTGGAGGGGTAGTTTAAAAATACTGTAAAGAAAATAAGAGGGGAATAAGAAGGGAGGAGGGGTAGAAAGGGAAGTAAAATAAGGGTGAGAATTAGAGGGACCAATTAAAAACAAAACATTGGTGTAGAATGAAATAGTGATTTTGTACAAACAAAACCACTGCAACCAAAATTAGAAGGGAAGCAACAAATTAGGAAACAATGTTTATAACAAAAACCTCTGACAACGATCTAGTCACTCAAATTCATAAGGAACTAAATTAATTGTACAAAAAATCAAGCCATTCCCCAATTGATAAATGGTCAAGGGACATGAACAGGCAATTTTCAGATAAAGAAATCAAAACTATTAATAAGCACATGAAAAAGTGTTCTAAATCTCTTATAATCAGAGAGATGCAAATCAAAACAACTCTGAGGTATCACCTCACACCTAGAAGATTGGCTAACATGACAGCTATGGAAAGTAATGAATGCTGGAGGGGATGTGGCAAAGTAGGGACACTAATTCACTGCTGGTGGGATTGTGCACTGATCCAACCATTCTGAAGGGCAATTTGGAACTATCCCAAAAAGGGCACTAAAAGACTGTATGCCCTTTGATCTAACCATAGCACTGCTGGGTTTATACCCCAAAGAGATAATAAGGAAAAAGATGTGTACAAGAATATCCATAGCTGCGCTCTTTGTGGTGGCAAAAAAAAAATTGAAAATGAGGGGATGTGCTTCAATTGGGGAATGCCTGAACAAATTGTGGTATATGTTGGTGATGGAATACTATTGTTCTCAAAGGAATAATAAACTGAAGGAATTCCATGTGAAGTGGAATGACCTCCAGGAACTGATGCAGAGTAGAAGGAGCAGAACCAGGAAAGCATTGTACAGAGACTGATATACTGTGGTACAATTTAATATAATGAACTTCTCCATTAGTGGCAATGTAATGATCCTGAACAATTTGGAGGAATCTACAAGAGAGAACACTATCCACATTCAGAGGAAAAACTGTAGGAGTAGAAACACAGAAGAAAAACTACTGCTTGATTATATGCATTCTGTGGATATGATTGGGGATATAGACTCTAAATGTACATCCTAGTGCAAACATCCACAACATGGAAATAAGTTCTGATAAAGGACACATGTAATACCCAGTGGAATTGTGTATCATAGGGAAGGGTGGGGGGAGGTAAGGAAGGAAAAGAATATGATTGTCGTAACCAAGGAATGATGTTCTAAATTGACTTAAAAAATAAAAAATAAAATAAAAGTAGTCATAAATAATATGATCATCATCAAATATCAAATATCAAAAAAAATAAAAGAGAAGTCACAGCTTCCTACACAAGCAAGGAAAAGATTGTTGCTATTTTAATAATAGCAAAAATATTATGCTTCTATGAAAAACTCTTAATCTTGTCAATTCCTGAAAACATTAACTTAAATAGTTGTGGTCTTCTGTCTTCTGATGTGTAGCTAAGCCTTTCCTTGAATGCAATTACATCCAAGTTACTTAACACACTGAGAAAGAAGAACAAGAGGAAACAAAGACTTAGAAAAAAGAGGAAATAGAGTTAGGAGAGAAGATTTCAGGGACTATCTGAAGAGATGGCTCATGTATATATGCAATGACTTGTCATAACTCTCAAAGGTACAGCCCAGCAAGTGAAAAATATGCTGCTACACATTGAGTCCATAAAGGTTAAGGAAATACAGAATGGTCAAATAGAAAACATCAGAGAATGCTGCTTTCAGAATGTGAATCAGTACCTAAGTTGTGAAGAAGAGTAGGTTATGGATTTCTGTAAGCAGCCCAAAGAGGTATGGCTAGATGGGAAGAGAATAGAGATCCTAAGGGGACATACTTCTTAAAGGGTAAAAAGGAAAATGTTTTTTGCGGAAGAAAAGGGAACCTGGAGGGTAATGTTACCGTTGAAAGATCACTGGTTTTGGAGTCATAGGATCTGGCATCAAATCCTACCTTGACACTACTGCTTGCCTTGTCACCTTGGTCCAGTCATTTAATCTTTCTGTGCCTCAGTTTCCACATCAATAAAATGAAGTGATTGGACTGGATGGTCAATAAGTCCCCTGAAAACTAAAAATACAATTGAAAAGTGTTGGACTAGGTATTCTCTGAAGTCCCTCTTAAAAGCTCTAATCCTATGAATAAATAATTTTTGTGTAGAGGAGAATAAGCTGATCAGGTTGTCTACCCTAGAATGTCTGGGTATAGCAAGAATAAGAAATTAAATAAGTAAATTAGATATCAGTCCATAGTGGGGGGGGGGGATGCTGTAAAGTCTGGATAAGAAGTTGTATTTTTATTATCTAGACTGTAAAGTCATCTTAAGTTCTCAGGAAGGAGAATGAGATGATGATAAATAACATGAATATAGTGCTGTAAAATGTATTAAGCACTTTACATGTGCTATTTCTGGACTAGACTAAAGTACTTCTTGTGTTTTCATTTGTTTAGCATGCCCCAGTTGATATTGCCAAAAAATCAGTGAGGTAATAAGCTATTATTATCTCTATTTTATATAAGAGGAAACTGAGGTAGACAGAGGCTAATTAACTTGTCTTAGATCATAAAGTTAGTAAGTTTATGAGTCAGACATCAAACTCAGGTCTTCCTGATCACAAAGCTAGATCCACATCCATTATGACACTCAAGTCCTTCTGAAAAAAAATAAATATATAGAATGACAAAAGCCATGTTTTAGGAAGATTACAGTAATGTTAGGGTGACTTCGAGGAAGGAGAGACTGAAGGAAAGAAAAAATAGATTCAGAAGGATATTAATTCGGTTGAATAGCAAGGAGAGAAAGCAATGGATGGATCTGGGAAACATGATGAAAGAATAAAGGACATATTTTAAAGGACTAGGTAATGTGGGGGGAAAGGGAGAAAGGAATTGAAGGTAACCCTGGGCTTTGAGTGGAAGCCAAGGATGATGGTAGTGTCATTGACTAATGCAGAAAAGTCTTCCTTACTACCCAACAAAATTCTGATGTGGTCAAAACCAATTTCCTGCTCCTTTGTCCTCTGTGGAAATGAAGACTAGTTGATCACCAGATTGCATATTACTCCTTCCTCTTAAAGACTGCTTCCTTCTGTGCCCTCTTTCCTCTTCATTATTTTATATTTTCTTCCATCCTCATAAGTGACTTCAGACATCAACTGTATTGACACAGCTATATTTTCAGATATTGATTTATTTGTACTTAATAGTCCCTGAAATATGCTCCAAGGTCTGTATTGAATGTCTTTTATTTTTTAAAAAATAATTAAGCAAAAAGACATCGCAGATCCAAGGTGAAGTTTCTTTACTCAGATGATATCTCAGTTCCTACTTAAGGAACAATCTAATAGGCAATCTCTTCCTCCTGAATCAAGAGGTGAGAATCATGGGATCATAGATTCCCAGCTAGAAGGATACTTAGAAAGTACCAAGTCGAAATCCTTCATATCACCTATGAAGAAATATAGGCCTAGCACTAACTAGAAAGTTCAAGTGACTTAACCAAAATCATTTAGGTAGTAAATGTTAAAACAAGGATTTGGTCCCAGTTCCGCTAAGAACACATTCTGAGTGCTTTTCAATTCACTAGAAGACTGTGGTCCTGTATTATGAAAAAAAAAGTCTACTGTATAATAAGTAACTTATTTTATTTTTCAGATGCTTATTATTCTAAATCTTTCCCTTTAGAATATAAGCTGCTTGAGGGCAAGGTCAATGCATTAATTGAACTATGTATTTTACCTACCAGAGGGCTCTGAACACAAGAGAGACTAATAAACATTTACTTCTCAAATAAATTTATTTAATGCTTACTGAATGAATTATGGTTTACTTGTCTTTCCCCACCCCTACCTCCTCCACACCCCTACCTCATCCCTGTTATATTACCTTCTCAACCATCAGAACTATATATTGCACTATTTTAGTATGACTCTGTTCAATGTCCAAACTTCAATACTTCTATGTTGGACACTAATTAGAAGTCTAAAACATGCTTACTCAATAAGCAAATTAATTCCTCTCTCCTGTCATTTTGTATAGTAATCTCCCCCTCCCAGTTATTATGGTTTCAAGCTTATAGAATGATTCAAGAGTCTCTAAATTGCTATCTCTGCTCTCTAGTCTATATTATATATCACTGACAGATTAACCTTCCTTAAAAATCACACTGTTGACACTACATTCTCATAATCCTTTAAAAACTTTCCACTATCTACAAGATATGTATAAGTTCAACATAGAATTTAATTCCTTCTATATTCTGGCCCTAAACTTCATAACTCTGTGAATTTCTACCTATGTGATCCAGGTCAAGGGATTTAATTTCTAAGGACAACCATTCCTTCATTTGTAAAATAATGAAATTGAACTAAATGTCCTCTAAGATCTCTTCCAACTCTAAATCAATGATTCTACCATCCTTTCTAGCATTAATTTCTTATCGCTTCTTTTTGTAAAAAAACAACAACATTGTGGTTGCTCAGTCATTCTGATGCTTCATGAATCTATATGGACTATTTTTTGCCAGAGAGTTTTCTTAGCAAAGATACTGGTCGTTTCTTCTCCAGTGTATTTTATATATATATATATATATATATATATATTTTTTTTTTTTGAGGGCTGAAGCACGTTTAATCACAGAAGAGTAAACAATGATACAAAATGGTAACAGCTGCCCTCCCCCAACATCAGCCCACCCCCAAGTACCATTGAATACCGAGCAGGATCTCAGCAGGCGCTGTTGCTGCCGGGGAGGGGGAAGGAGGAGGCCGGCAGACCAGAGTCCAGCCAAGGGCCCCGGCACAACCTGGCCATCCATCGAGAGTTCTTCTGTCCCCACAGAACGGTCATCAGCCCGCTGGCTTCAGTGCAGAAAACGGGCTGAGCTTGGCTGCTCCATCAGAAAGTCCAAGGGGCCAGAGCCCTAAGCGACAATGAAGGGGGAGTGCTCGTCCAGGCCGAGTCACCGTGATCTAAGATGCAGCCAGACTTGACGTTGGGGCGGAGGGCAAGGCAGAGCTCAGAAGTCCAGTCCAGAATTGTGCCCAACCCCCCAACCACACACGATGTATGTACACACACAGAAGCACGCACGCACGCACACACGCACACACACACGGCCAATCACATTACAGACGAGGAAGGTATTAAATACAAAACGGCAGAGTTTTTTAAAAAGTGAAAATGTATATATATATATATATACATATACATATTGGTGGCAGTTCATTGTTATCTCTTTGCCTGAGGCAATCAATCCTACACAAAATGGCTTATGGTTTCACTGAGCTATACTTTCTCCCATGACAAGGCAATGATACAAGAGGTTTTTTTTGTTTTGTTTTGTTTTGTTTTTTAGGCAAATAGGATATAGTGACTTATCCAGGTTCTCACAGCTAGTATGTTAAGCTAGATATGAACTCAGATCTTCATGACTTCAGAAATAGCATTCTATCCCCTTTGCCACCTAGATGCCCCTATAAAACAAAGACCCTAATCCCAATTCCACAAGACCTATACTTACAATGCCCTAACCATATCTTTTACTTTCCTTCTCCCAAGCCTTTGCTCATGTTATTTTTTTTACCTCAAATTCTATCTGTTCTCACTCAGCTACAGTCTTTTCCTGTTGACATCCTACCACCCTTCCAGCTTTAACTTTTCTGTTACCACCCCATGATGCTTTCCCTGATCATAAACCTAAAGGAATCTTTCCCATTTCTCAGTTGTTGAACCACCCCAGAGCTTTTCATAATACTTCCTTATATCATAGTTATCACTCTTTCTATAGTAGAAGATTCTTGGGGTTGTAAATTTTAGATTTACTCCATTCTGCATAGTCTTTAGAATTCTAGCAACCAGGAATGTATACACCCCTACTTAAGGATTAACTGTGAAGAGGACAGCCTATGACCAACATGTGCTAGCAAGTGATGAATCAGAAACAACTGACAGACTCCCTGGGCTGCCCTAAGCCAAGCTTAAGCTACCATTGGTACATGTGAGATGCAGGAAGTGATGTATAGAACTGCCTATTTATTTTACATCACTTTCTCTCTCTCTCTCTCTCTCTCTCTCTCTCTCTCTCTCTCTCTCTCTCTCTCTCTCTCTCTCTCTCTCTTTCTCTCTCTCTCTCTCTCTCTCTCTCTCTCTCTCTCTCTCTCTCTCTCTCTCTCTCTCTCTCTCTCTCTCTCTCCGACATTGGGCTCTCATGGTGGCATTGGGAGCTTGCTTGACAACATTGAGAACTCTGTATGGCAGTTTGGTGCGCTTGTGGGTTTTGGTTCTGTAGTATGGTTTAGGTGAGGCATCTTCCCTGAGAGACCTTGGTGAGTGGTACGGCTTATTCTTCCTTTCCTTGACCTCCTGAAAGGCACTATCATCCGAGGAAGCCCTTCATCTTGGATGAGGCCTCATAACTGGAAACCAAGCTAGATTTAATCTTCTGAGAAAGCCCCTTGGTGGAGGCCTCTGAATTTCCCTTTTGTAAGTGGTAAATTTAGAGGGGGGGTGGTTGACTGAATATATTATACTATGTTCACCAAGGATTTTAATTCAAATCCCAATAAAAGTACTCAAGTGAGTTTGGAAATTTTATGGTGGTTTAATTAATATAGAGGGAAGGGATTAAGAAGAGAGAGGGAAAAGGGTATAAGATTTCTCCGGCCTACCCTGAGCGAGGAGGAGTTCAAAGACCTCTGCCATGAGGCCTCCTCAGAATATTAGGGGCTTCCTAAGAGGATAGTGTTTTGGAAAATAAAGGAAAAAGGAATCAGTCTAAACTACTCACCTAGCACACCCACGCCAAGACCCAAGACGCTAACATCATCCAGCACCCACCACGTTGCCAACAGAGACCAATGTCTCCACCAGGGAGAGACAGCGTGAGAGCCACATCTCCATGAGAGATGCAGAGCCAGGTCTTGCCAAAGAGCCAGAACTATGTCTCCGCAAAAAGAGGCTGGAGAGAGGAAGTGACACGAAATATATAGACTGTTTTTTACATTACTTCCTGCATCTCACATGTACCAATGGTAGCTTAAACTTCACTTAAGACAGCCCAGAGGATCTGTCAATTGTTTTTGATTTGTCATTTGCTAGCACATGTCTGTCATAGGCCATCCTTCTCAACACTTAATCTTTAAGTAGGGGTGTAGACATTCCTGTTTGTTAGACTAAGCAGGGTGGAATAAATCTAAAATTCACTCTTGGTTTACACTAGGCCAGAGAAATCTTATACCCTTTCCTCTCTCTCTTCTTAATTTCTTCCTACTTTTGTAATTAAACCACCATAAAAATCCCAAACTGACTTGAGTATTTTATTGGAATTGAATTTAAATCCCTGGCAACCACTAAAATAACATATTCAGTCAACAACCCTAATTTTACCCTTAACAGGACCAAGAATGCCATTCATCTTTGGACCATCACGACTTCAAATCATAGTATCTATCAGATTTCATCAAACTTAAGATCATAAAATCCAAGGGTTAGAGTAAAAAAAAAAATCCAAGAAATCATATAGTCAAATCTCTGGACCTCAGGTTCCTACCACACTCATAACCTCCAAGGCTCCTTTCTTCTTTAGGTATCTGATACTAAGTTATAGGATGAAGAAATTTAAATGCAAATTAGAGAAGGGAGATAACTAGCATATCTAAAATATGGAGTAGTATGTTTCCCAAAGGGTGAATGTCATGACATCAGTATTCTATAAGAGTGAATATGGTCAAAGATGGGAGGTAAAGAGGAAAAGGAAGGATGTGACTAATCTAAAGGAGTATGATCCAATCCAATTTGACTATTTTTATAAAAGCACAGGCTAAACTACATTAAGGAAAATAATAGTCAAAATCCCAAAAGTCATGAAATTTAGGTCATTTGTACTTACCATCAGTAACTCTACTATGTGAGGGTCTCATTGAATGTTTTAGTAATCATTAAAGCCAAGTACTGAGATATGGATCCGTTTCTAAATTGTTGATCTGATCTGGTCATCTGAAACAGAGTGATTACTATCATCATTAAAACACTTCTAAAGGATTGACTGTCCTGTATACAATCAATTACTTGATGATCGACCTATACACTCAGCCCAATGGAATTGATCCTATTGACCTAGCCTTAGTCAGCAGCTATTCAGAGTTTGTAATCATGAACTCATAAATTAATAATCATTCATCAGGATGCCTAGTAAAGAATAATAATAATAAATGGTGTTTGCTTCACTTAGATTGATTTTCTTTTTCCTCCAAGTGTAGAGGTTGGAAGAGAAACCAGCAATCCATACAGGGTCCATGTAGTGATAAAGATTAAAGAGCTGGAGACAGCTTCATGGAAAACCCTGAGTTTTTTATTCAGAAACATATCATTAATTTCTCCTCAGAAATCACCGTTGACTCCTGAGATGTGGTTCCCTTAAGGCTTAAATTGTGCTTTGACTTGATTGAATTTTAGAGGAGCACTCTTCTTCCCTACACTTTCTGAATTATCCCTTCTCTTTTCTCTTTTTTTATCACTGTTTCAATATATACCCTGAACCCGACTAGATAACTACTTTTTGTGACCTCATTTGTCTGAATTACTGTGCCATTTTATGTGCATAGATTTCTCATCACCCCTACTGAGTCACAGGCTCCTGAAGGATAAGCCCCTTGTCAAACTATTATAGCACTTAATAAAATGTCTTGAATATAATAATTTATTTAAGGAATGAATAGATGGTGTAGAGTGGAGGTGTCAAATAGCCAGCTAGCTTACCAGTGTGGCCACAACACTCCTGAATAGGACCTGAACCAGATTAAAATGTAATTTGAAAGTATAAACAAAGAAATAAAACAGATAATGTAATTTCATACTTTTCTGAGTCAATATGCAGACGAAAAGGATCCATTTTTTTTTATGAGTTTGATACCATTGCTGTAAATACAAAGTACAAGTTTTTAATATCTGCCCTTTTAGGCTTCTGTCTAATTAGGGAGATAAGCCATAATCACATAAAATGTTGGGGTATGTTCACATATGTGTATGCATATGTACATATATAATTAGATAATACATTGGCAGTGGTATTACAAGGCAGGATATACTAAGTTATAATAAATGGCATAGACAGTAAATGCTCTAGAAGTTCATAGAAAGGAGAGATCAATCTTGTCTGGAATAATCAATAAATACTTCACAAAGCAAAAGTAGGACTTCAACTGGTTATTGCAGGAAGGTTAAGATTTAAATTATTAAAGCAAAGTAAAGAAAGCATTCTAAACAGGGGCAAAGAGAAGGACAAAGTCATGGAAACAGAAGTGTCCTTGTTACATTTAAGGGAGTATGTTGGAAAGAAAGGAAACACAAATCTGGAAAGGCAGATTGGGTCCAGAATGCAATACATACTCTATTTGGTATATCTAACAAAGGTTTTCTGGATTTCCTTCTGACCCCTATTAAGGGTATTTACTAGCTCCCTAGATATTCCCAACTTACTGCACAGGTACTGATCACTTATCTGTAGTTCCTATTCCATGTGGTATAGAACTTACTTCTCTCTCCTGCCTGTCTCCCATGTTGTGCCCTCAATGTGGTAAAATAGGAGATGTCCTACCTATGCACCTCAAATGAGAAAGCAGAAGCACAATAATTATCCTCTTTCATTGTTACATCATGATAGATTGAAATGTTCTGGTTTCTCCAATTTTTCACTTATGTCCTCTCAATGCTCTCATATAAAATGATGGCCATTGGAGGAATCATTTTACCTGGAACATCACCTCAGACAATAACAATGATTGTTATGGTAAATGCTCTTCTACAGATGGAGGGGGATATGGAGTGATAGATTGTTTATGATTAGAGAATGTGCGTTTTATTCCGTGAGCATCTTCCCAGTTGAGAACTCCAGAGCTACATGTCATCATAAGAGCCTATTTAGAGTCATCTGGTGCCAGTTATCAGTCACCCCTAGCAACCTAACTAGCTCAGACCAGTTCCCCATTCTTTATTGCTGACCAGTGATAGACAAAGATAGACCAATGTGTCTCCACTATTCCCATCTCTCCCAGGAATTCTAGGATAATACATTTCCCTCATGCCAGTTCTAGAAACTGACTCAGAGGCAGACACAGATTCACACAAAGAGCCATTTGAAGAAGGAATCCAGACACAGCAAGAAGAGGATTCCTCAGAATACAAGATCTTACAGAAGCAGAACAGCTGCAGAATTAGGCAGAGTGCCTAGTCTGCAATAATTGGTCTTGATCATTACAAAAAGATAACCAACCAGTCAGTCAGTATCAGAAAGGTCTCTGGTATTGGTACATATAGCTCTAGATAAATCACCTTCTATAAAAATAGAAAGATCAGATAATGAATCCTTGGTTTAAACGCCATCCTTTGCCTGCTTGACTATTTACCTTTCCCCGCTTCTGTCCTCTCTCCCATTTAGCCTATTGGATTGTTATGGTCAAAGTCTTTGACTTTCATTGAATCTGTGAGTCATTTCTGCATTCTAGTGCCCTGTAGAGTTTACTTGTCACCCATGACAAGATGAAACCATTTACTACAATTAAACAGCTCAAAAAATAGAAAATACATTTAGATTGGTGTAATACATGTTATTGGATTTGATGGCATTGCTTAATAGTTTCTAACATTTTGTTAATTAATTGAATGTCTCTGAGATATAGTTTCATCTATAAAATGGGGATAATAATATTGTACTATGTACTTTGTCAGGGTAGACTTTAAAGTCCTACAGAGGGTAAGTTATTACTATTATTTCTTTCTTAAATTATAAAAGACTATACAAATTTGAGAAATTATTATCATTATTATTTTTCACTTAGTTATATGTCCTCTTTCTTAAGTTCCCTAAGTTTATTTGGCTCCAAATTTGAGAAACCTTTATTCTACATCCTCTCAAAATCCCCTTCTCTTTTTGAGAAAGAAACTGGGATGTTTCTTTCTTAGTCTTATCTTCCTTAGTTGTGACAGACCTCTGGCACAAGAGAGTCCCTCTAGGAGGATGTAGGGAACCACTGTTGACTGTTGCTTTCCATAACTGGGCTCACAGTATAATATTTCCCCATCATAGGCACAGCTTTTAATAGGTTAAGTCTTTTTCCAGGTACCTAGCATACCTCTAAGGAAAGGTCTGTGGGCCAGTCAATGGTATTAAGAAAAACAACCCCTTAATGATTTGGGGTGCTGAGAATTATATATAAAACAGTGGGGATTGGTTAAAAGTTTTATTGCAAGCAATGGGGAAGAGGAGGAAGGAGAACTGGCATATGCAGGCACACATTCTAACAGAACAAAACACATGTAAACAGCACTATTTTGGGGAACAATGAGAAATGGGTTCATTCAGCAGGAGGGAGGGTGCTCCAGAGGAAATGGATGTTCCTGTTAAGCACAGAGTATGCCCCAAAGTACCTTTCTGAGAGTGCAATTCTTATATTTTGATTTTGAATTGCCTCCCTAGAATTGGGAGAGTTGTATATCAGGGATCAGGGGAAAACAGTATTTTGGGGGGTTGTTATTATAAAGAAAAAACAAGCTGATGAAAAGAAAAATGTTATTTTGCAGATTTGCATATCTGGGAGAAAAATAAGCTGGTGGTAGACAAAATATTATCTGGAGCACCCAGCTGTACTAACCTTCAAAAAATGTCATTGTCAGTAATTTTCCAAGAGTATGTTTTAAAAGCTTATAGCCTCCCTTAAAGGACAATTATCATGGTAGTCTTAAGACCATCAGGCCCAATCTCATAACACTTCCTTTTCCTCTCATCTATATCATCCTCTTCTTAAAACCATTTCTCTTTTTCTCGTTGTTATACTGACTCATTATTTTCTTCACCAGGTAAGTACCTAATTCTCTTTTCCCCTTTTTGGCTGAACATTATTCTGATAGTCCATACCATCAGCATGGAATTTCACCTAGGATGGAAAAAATGCTCCCAGTTTTGATAGATACCATTTCCCTAGTGCTCAGGGAGCCCCTTCCTCAAATACTGTTACAGCATCTCATAGAAAATATGGAATCCAAGACATCAAGTTCAATCCACTACCATTTCTTTTCAGGTCTTCATTCCTATTTAGGAAGGATTGATGAGCAACTAGATGTGTTCCTTGTCTGGAACCTTAGAGAAGGCAGGTGGCAAGGGGATGTACATCTGATAATTTCACCATTCCAATCAATATGCAAAAATCTACTGACCATCCTTCTGTCAGGTTACTGTAGTCACAGAAGTGTCCTTTTGCCTTCTACATCTGCATTCATCATTTCTTTCTTAGACTATACACTCCATCAGAATAGAGATTATCTAGTTTGTATGCCCCTGAAGCTAGGATAGTGCTTTGCATTCAACAGACCTCTACTATATGTTTGTTAAGTATTAAATGAATATTATGAGTAATCTTCCCAGTGTGAATGATAATTGGGTTCCTGGACTCCTCTTGCCTCAACAGAAATTCCTTTTCCTAAATATGATTAAATAGATACACTTCATTTTCTAAATTTAGGAAGGCTGAATGACTTTCAGCAAAAATTTGAGGTTGGTAATGTTTGTTTTTGATAACACTTATCTGATTGTGCTATAACATATACCCCCTTTTATCTTCTAAATACCTCCTGCCTTTTCCCATCTACTTTCCTGTAAGTCATTTACCTCTTAGTGAGAATTTGAACCTGAATATGTCTTCTTCCTGGGGGATCTTCATTTTAAGACTCAGATCTTATGGTATAAAAGATTACTTCTAGAAAATATATGTAGAAATCAACTAGCAGATAATGAATTTGGGGAACAGTGGATTTTTCTGATACTACTATAAACACAACTAAGATCAGTCAGCTTTATTGGAAGATCTTCATATGCAGAAAATAATCCTGAAGTATATTCAAGAAAAGTTAAATAATGAAAAATATTTCATAGGATCATATATTTAAAACTTAAAGAGACATTAACGGAATCCTTGTCTCCTCTCTCAATTTTAAAGATGAGGCCAAATTTGTTAAAGAGCATATAGGTGTTTGAACCTAGAGAGCCTAATTCCAAGTTCATTATTATTTTATTCCTTCCACTGTGACATTATTTATTTAACATTTTTAAGGCTTCTGAAACAATGATTCTGAAACAAAGCTTCTGATTCTATGGCTCTGAGAAACATGTATTATAAGTATTATCATCATCATCTCCATCTCACAAATAAGTGAACTGAGCTTCAGAGTAGTGAAACTACCTTTGCAGGTTTAAAAAAAAAAATATATATATATATATATATATATATATTTAAAAGTAGATAACTTGCCCAGTGGATAGAGCTCTGGGCCTGTAGTTCAAATCCAGCCTCAGATACTTACTAGCTGTGTGACCTTGAGCAAGTCATTTATCCCTGCTTGCCTCAGTTTCCTTCTCTGTAAAATGAGTTGAAGAAGGAAATAGCAAACTACTCCAGTATCTCTGCCAAGAAAATCCCAAATGGGGTCATGAAGAGTCAGACATGGCTGAACCACAATAACAATCTTATCAATGAGTCAACCAGTAAATAAGCTTTTGAAAAAAAGATCCAGGTTTTTTCAAGGCTCCAAGCATGATCCTCTTTCTATTACACCAAACCCTGCCTCTATTGAATGTGCACAGCTCCTCTGTGAGGCAAGAAGGGGTTATGATCTCCATTTCACAGAAAGATACACAGTAAATCACAAGATGCATTTGCTGAAATATTGGGATAAACAATTAAATGAGAATGGAAGCAAATGAACTCACGCCAAAAATAAGCTCCTGTTAATTGTGTATTTTGTACAGCTGTTGTTTAGAAAAAGCTGGTGATGGAAGGATGGCCTTGGAAGGGCTAATGAGTAGTACAGTTGTTCCCACTTACAAAAGAACTTGCTACTAAATAGATTTGAAAAGAACACAGGTCAGATCATATCCTTCCAAGCATAACTACGAAGCCAAAATGCTTGATGTAATCATGGTAAGCATAGAGAATGTCTTTTCCACCAATATTAATATTATTTTTAAATTATATTGCTGCCTTTTTTCTTTAAATGACACTTATTTTATAGTACTTATATTAATTACAGATATTCCCATCCACCCCCCACCCAGAGCTTTTACTCTTGTTAAAAGAAAAGAAAATACTTAGCAAAACAAAATAACACAGTGACTATATCTGACAGAATAACTGATATTCAATACACATAATTCCTGCACCACTTCCAAGGAAAGGATTTCACAAGCATTATTCAATTCAGTGTTTATTATATGATGTACTTTGGCAGGTTCTGGAAAAACAAAGAGGAACTAAAGCACAACCCATGTTCTCAGGAATTTTAAAGCCTACTGTGAGATTATCATATAGAAATTTTTGCTATATTTTTATATTCTAGGCTATGCATTGAAAATATTACTGAAAATAGAGACCATCATGGAAGAGAGGGAATAACAGTGACTCTGAAGATGAAAGGGTTGGTTTCAGTTCTTGCCTTTATCACTTTTTAGTTGTGTCCTCTTAGGAAAGTCATTTTGGCTTTTCTGAATCTCAGTTTCTCCTTGCCTCATAGGAGACGTATGAACATCCATTAGAGATGTACTAATTACCGCATGAGATTATGAGGCTCAAAAGACATCATCTCAGCTACTCCATTTCAAATTTCCTAAATAGCCTATTTGACACCATGAGAAAGAACCAGAATTTGTTCAATGTCCTGCTCTAAGTATCTAGATGTATCAGAGAGAATTATTTAAAGATTTACTTCAATCTGAAGCTTCAAACATTCACTCAACAAGCATTTATGAAATTCCTGTTAGATGTAAAAACTAAGATTATATGTTTGCAGAGTAAATAGTAGTGGCAATTTGTGTTGGTAAGAGAAGTACCCCAAGGAAGAGTTCTGTAAACCAATGCAATCATTGAGTTTCACATGTAGATGTGCACACACATACACATGTACATGAGCACATACATATGCATGCACACATGTGTACACACAGACACCTCTCTAAAAGATACAGAAGACCCTTTGCTATTCTTTGACTAGAAAGAAACTTCTCCTTTCCTTCAAGGATCTTTTATTCTCTTGAGAGACATTAAAATGAGGCGGGAATTATACAAAGGTCCAGAGATGGGAGATGGAATATCATTTAAAAGTGGAAGCAAAAATTCCAGTTCAGCTAGGATGTAAAGTGTATAAAGGGAAGTGCTGTGAAATTATTCTAGAAAGAGAGCCATATCCTACAGGGAATTAAAACCTTAACAGAGCGATTCGCATTTTAAAGAAAGAGTCCTCTTCCCATCCTTCTTTCCCCTCATTCCTCTACTTTGCTCCCCATCTTCTTTCTCTGTATGTTCTTTCTGTCTCTGTCTCTGTCTCTATCTGTCTCTCTCATGCAAGCCCATTATACCACTTCTCTAACTTTTTCTTTTTATATTCGTTTATATTTAAAGAGACCAGAGTTTGTGTGGTTATACACATATATGTGCTATGGATGCACACATGTGCATGTGGTTTATGCATACATTGTATAGTTTGGATACATATATGTGCATATCTTTGATGTGTGTATATATCTTTGAGTAATTTTTTATTCAGTTCATTCAAAAATACTTCAAGGATTCATACACATGATATTTCACTCTTAATTAGAATAATGTATAGTTAGCTTTTTCTTGTTGTATGTGTAAATATATGTATTTGCATATGTATCCCAATCATATATGCATATATACACATACCATAAGCATCTGTGTACAAATACCCATGTATGTATCCTAATCTCATGCATGAATATGTGTGACTATGTGTAGATAGGCACAGACATATATGCCTACACACATATATAGGTATATAAAATCCTAATCTGTTATTTCAGTACTATAATGCTAAACATAAGCCAGATCCTTTAACAGGATCTAATAAATAATAATAAATCTAATAACCAGAGACTCTGAGACCATAAAGCACAGTCCAAAATGTGAGGTAAAAGCAATACCTTGAATTCTCACCTGTTAAAATGCTTGAATATTTCAGAGAATGAGAACTGGATATAGTACTCCCCCAAGGAAACCCCCTGAAGTAAAACAGAGAAACGAACACAAAAATTAAATCAACACATACATTGTTGTTGTTGTTGTTGTGTTCATGAATGTCTATGATTTCTGTCCCATAGGGTTATCTCGATATAAAGAAATCTTTATGAGAACTAAAGAGCATGTAAGGGTCTAGATATAGAGCTAAAAACAGTCACAAGTTATCCTAATTAAAGGTGAAATAATATGGACATGAATCCTTGAAGTGTTGTTGAACTGAAGTAAAGTAAAAAACAATGAATCAAGGACCTATTAGCCTGTTTATGTTTCCTTCATTTCCACACTGATAGGAGAGCACAATTGTTTTTCTGAAGTATATAGAGAACATACACACAGAGAGACATATACATGTGTGCCGCAGAGTGCAAACACAGATATTGCCCTTCACATATGCTAAAGTGATGCAGGTCTTTCAATATATCATGGATATAACTAATCTATATCAATCAATAATTAGAGATTTGCATCTTAAATGGTATTTATATTTCATCAATAATATCTATATTAGAAGAGAAGGAGAATAATTCAGCCTTCATAATTAAAGCTGAAATTATCCCTGCATAGTCCTTCTCTTCTCATCCATCCCTAAACTGGCATCATTGAAAGGGTCAGATAGTTTATATTCATTTCTTTCTTTCGCAATTGTTCTAATATGTCCCTCACCCTTGCCTGCTTTCCCAATAGTCAAAGAATTGAATAAGTCTTTTCCTTAAAAAAATGCACTGATGTCAGGTCAAGGAAACAAGTAATAGAGAGTCATGATCTCAGTTTATTTCTGGTGATGTGATCTCAGATCTCCCTAGCTCAGCTTCCCTCAAAAATAGCCACCACAATATATCCAGAAAGGATCAAGTCCTTCTCATCTTCCCCGAGTCATTTCTATAGGGACTTTTTTTTCCCTGGATTTATTTTTCTTTTCTTATTCTAATCACACAACCTTCAATCCTGTTAGCTCCCTCACCAAAATCCTGTTAGATTTATTAGGAGATCTCAGTCAACAAAAGTTATCAGGCTTATGAGATTTTTCACAAAATCCTTAATAACTCTCTTATTGTACCACAGTATTTTTTGAAAGGAAGGGAGGGGGATCACCTCCCCATTCCTAGTACTGTTACATTTCTGTAAAACTCTGCCAAATCCTCATGTGGTTCAATTCCACTGACTGCATAACTTCATAGAAATTATGTGTTCAAGGACCAGTTGCAGATGATGTTTCATGTATGGGCTTCTGGGGATAACAATATCCCTAGGCTACATAGAAATGAATCATCAAGCTCGGCAGCTCATTTTTCATTGCTATTCCAACATCCCTTCCAGACAAGTTTTCAAATAAAGAGAGGCAGGAGGGGAAGACTTACAGCACATACATAGGTTTTCAACTTGAGCAGTTTATTGGGTAGGAAAAAGTTAGACATATTCAGTGTTGGTCTGAATGGTTTGTTCATTATTTCCATTAACCTTGGTTTGAATAGTTAACTTGCCTTTTCTCTCCAACATTCTCAAACTTGCCTCCTCATCCTATACCAATACTATTTTTAAAGAACAAGCCTTAAGTCTTTGACACATGTGAAAAGGAACCAAATAAGTGTTTGTGACAATAACAAAAGCTTAAAGCTCTAACAGAAGTATAGTCCTTTTTCTCAATTTGGCTGTCTATGTCTTTCTTTTCAAAGAATTATAGAACCTTCTGTTTGGAGGCGATTTTAGGGGTAATCTACCCTAACTATGCAATCATTTCTTCTGCTTTATCTCTCAGAGTGATTGCCCAATCTCTGCTGAAGCATTTCAAAATGAAAGAAACAAGCAGTTATTAATTACCTAATATGTGCAAGGCACCATGCTAAGTATGCTATAAATATTTTGGTTGATGGCAATAAGGTTCTCACAAGGCACCAGGTCCCATTGTTGGACAACTGCTTTGTTAGCTTCCATCAATAGCACTCCAAGTAGCTTTATGTGACCCCAAGACTCCTAGTTCCAGGATTAGTGAATAACTGGTGCTCTCCAACGCAGCATTATAATGGCCTTACAATGTAAAAGGTAGTATAGGGAGACAGCCCAGCAACCTTGTGCCTATACCCTTGGCTGTGTCTTTTTGCTTCTATTTTTTTTCTTTCTCAACCTTAGACAAATGTGTATCTACCCTTGGATGTGTTTTGACCTTGTGGGTTTGAGAGGTACAAAAGTCCTGGGTCCTATTAGATTGAAGCTGAATGGAAGCAGAATAACAGTTCTTGGCAAATGCTACAATGATCTTGGAAACATTACCCACCAACACAAGTGTTAAGCCAGACTTTGCTGTCTTAATAGCAGATGCATGCTGGAAATTTCTTAGACAGTACAGAGCTGAGGTAAAATGTGAAGTAATTAATAATGTCTTAGAAAATGGTTTATGTTCTGATCAGGTTTATGATCCAGCCTCTCAGAAGATTGTAACAGTAATTACAATTGTTACCTAACACTATTTTCATTTGTTCCGTGGGTTTTAAAATGTTTCACCATTTTTATGTCTAGGGCTAAATTAATTGTCCCATTTCTGATTCACATTATATATTTATCATCTCCTCCTTCTTTTTCCTTCCTTTTTGAAGGAAAACTTAAAAATAAACTGCAAAGTTATCTAAAAGGAAGTATATCTCCAGGATATTTGAATGACATTTTAATAGTATTATTTTAACGTCATTCATCAAATGGATGGCAAAACAAAAAACCTGACCTCTCATTAAAAATCAGAATGCCCAGAACTATATCAAGTCTCAACCACATACCTGAGCATAAAACAGGGAATAAGTACAATAGCAGTTCCTTTGGGCCCAAAGGCAGGGTAATCACATTTGCTTATATTAAGTTAGGGACTAACTATAGAGGAGCAATTGAAATATTCTGGCCTTGGAAGCAGGACGTCATGGGATTGAGTTTTGTTTCTGCATGACTCTGGATAAATCACATAATCTCTGTGTTGTAAGTACTCTGAACTGCAGTGTTGGAGGTAGTTTTCTACTTCAGTAGTTCTCTGTGTCAATGAAATTACACTTGTAATCACCATATCTTAAGTAAAAATCCTGGGCCTCTTTTCCCACAAAAGTATTGCCTTAATCATTCTCCTCTACTATCTACTTTTCTTTAAAATAGAGAGAGGGGGCAGGAAGGGGGAAGAAAGACAGAGAGACATAGAGACAGAATGGGAGTATAGGACTTTATACATATTCTTATTAAATTCCATTTCACTAGCTCCTCTCATAATTCCTTTTCACTAATATTTTTATGCTAAATACAAATGGGGATACTAAGCCATGCATAAGGATCCCTGTGTGCCACATATTGACTCAGAAAACCATACATCAACATTATCTATTATTTTATTTTTATTTATTTTGTTAAATATTTCCCATTTACATTTTAAGCTGCTTCAGGCACATATATGTATAAATGCCTATATAGTATGTATATATATAGTATATATGTATACATTTATATATTCAACCACTCTGTCAGCTTAATAATTCAATGTTTCAATGGTTCTAACATCTTTCATGTGAATGTTCTCTAGCCTGATACAGATGCCTCCCTCAGAACCTTATCAGAAAAGAAAATGGGATAATTTGGTTTGAATTGTTATTAATATATCCATCTTATGTTTCTATTTACAAATAATATGCTCAATTTTTTCACGTTTCTGGTTATTTAACTTTCTAATCTTCATTTTCCAGGATGTTACTCTCTGGGAAAATCAGAACATTTGCCCTTTTTCTGTTTACTGATATCATCTTCCACATCTTAATTATTGCTCAGATTATTAACATTTCTCTTCAATCATATCCTCAGACTTTTCAGGTTTGAAATAATTATGTTACTATCTCTTTTCTTACTAAAAACCTTCAATCCCAATTTTTAAAAATTTGCTGCCTTTTCTAATTTGAAGGTAATTATTCTTGTTGGACAAGAAGCAAGCAAAAGGGAGTTAAAGATTTTTTTCTCTCCATCACTGCTGAATATGATGTCATCTTTCTCCAGCAGTGGGTTCATCCATTCCTTGTTTTCAGTGCTCCAAACATAACTAAAGATAGCCCTTTTCATTGTTCTTGTTATGTTTCACAAACCTCAGCTCTTATTGGCCTCCAGTTTCACTGGACTGATTATTACAGTGTTATGTCATTCTTCCTTCCATCTTTTGCACATGCCCCTTTAAAAGCTAAATTCATGCCATCACTTTGATTCCTTTACAGAAGTGCAATTTTTCATCTCCATCTGAATCATTTTTGTTAGGAATGTTAGGATTTTTTAGTACCTCCTATTCCTCTTGAACCATCTTAGTAATAATGAGAGCTGACATTTATAGAGCACGATAAGGTTTACAAAGTGCCTTACATACATTATCTCTTCAAAACAACCCTGTGAGAGAAGTACTCTCAGGCTTTACTACTTAAACTATACAACTGAGGACCATGAAACTCAGAAACTCAGAGAAAGGAAGTAACAAACCTGTGGTCAAAAAGTTGATAAGTATCAGAGGCAAGATTCCTGATACCAGGTCTCATGCTCTTTCCATTAACCCACTACTAGAATCTCTCCTAGAGGTTTTAGCTTGAGAATGGCACATTTCCTCATCTGAGGTAAAGGAGATTACCTATATCTTTCCCTCAACTGGCCTCTGGACATTTGTTTTCAGCCATTTGTTCTCTGTCAAAATGCCTTCCTTTCTTTTCCTCATGGCTAGGAATCCCTTGTCTCTTCACTGAGAAGAATGATAGAGATGTATTCTTCAAGCCTTTTGGACTATTCCACCAATACTACTATCTTGCATTTGCAAGATTTGTACTTAGTAACCTGACCTACCGGGGTCAATATGTACTATATTATGTAGTATATTCTAATACAATACATATATACATATAATATATGTTCTATATATTATACAGCAATAGCCTGCAGGTAACTGGAGTAAATTCATCAATATGCCTTCCTATTTGAGATGAAGTTTATTATGATGGTAATGGAAATAAGTATATTGATGTTGCTATCTAGATAAAATAGAATCCCTTCAGGAAATTACCTGGAAAATACCTTGAAAACACCTGTATTAGTGCCTATTTTGGCTTGTGTCTAGGTCTCAGTTGCTTCTAGGAGTCACTTTAAATCTAGTTAGTTCTAACCACCTCTTTTTAATAAACAACCAGCCCTATTTTTTGGCTTCTATAATTAACAGTATGTGAGATGTTTCTTTGACCCATACTTATATACTCCTAGCCATAATCTTTTTTTAAATTAATTTATTTATTTAGAATATTTTTCCCATGGTTGCATGATTCATGTTCTTTCCCTCACCTCTTACTTCCTCCATCCTTGAGCTGACAAGCAATTCTCCTGAGTCATACATGTATCATTGTTCAAAACTTATTTCCATATTATTCATATTTGCAATAGAGTGATCATTTAAAGTCAATATACCCAAACATTTCCCCATCAAACCACATGACCTTTCATACATTTTTCTTCTGTGTTTCTACTCCCACAGTTTTTTCTCTGGATGTGGATAACATTCTTTCTCATAAATTTCTCAATGTTGTTGTCCTGGATCATTGATTTCATTGCTGCTAGTAGAAATGTTTGTTACAGTTGATTATGCCACAGTATATCAACTGTGTGTACAATGTTTTCCTGGTTCTGCTCCTCTCACTCTGCATCAATTCTTGGAGGTCTTTCCAGTTCACATGGAATTCCTCCAGTTCATTATTCCTTTCAGCACAAAAGTATTCCATCACTATAAGATACAGCAATTTGTTCAGCCATTCACCGGACACCCCCTCATTTTCCAATTTTTTTTGCCACCACAAAGAGTGCTAGCCAAAATCTTTTAACAGGAAATCTTGTTTCACAGGTACCCAGTCAACATAGAAGCAGGTAATTCCCTTCCCAACTTCTTCCATTCCTTATTTGACTGCTCAGAACTCACTGGATCATAAGATTTAGATTTGGAATATACCCAAGAAATTACCTAATCCAATACATTCATTTTATAGATGAGGAAAAAGAGTCTTACAGAAGTGACTTTCTCATGACCACACCAATAGTAAGTTGTAGACTTGTGATCAAACCCCCATCAACCTAGTTTCAAATCTATCATTCTTTCCACTGTATCATGGTTAGTCTTGGTTACTCCTGGGAACTTTTTCTTATATATTTTGACTTTATTTATACTTCTAGTATTTTCCTTAGTGCCTGGAACATGGTGATAAAGCTTGGTGATACATTGGACAGAGTCCCAAGTCTGAAGTCAGGAAGATTCATCTTTCTTAGTTCAAATTTGGTCTCAGACACACACTGTTTGATTCTAAGCAGGTTAATTAACCCTGTTTGGTTCAGTTTTCTCATTTCTAAAATGAGCTGAAAAAGGAAATGGCAAACCACTCTAGTATCTTTGCTGAGGAAATATCAAATGAAACCATGGAAAGTCAGACAAGACTGGAAAATTACTGAACAACAAAAATAATACATGGATAATACGTTAATGTTTGTTGACTGACTGATAGGATTTAGTGCCAAAAAAAGAGGCTAGACTTAGAAAGAACTTCATTAGTAATAAGAACAATACAAAAAACAAATATGACAATAGATAGGCAGCTGGTTAAAAAGGGAAATAAGTACAGTTGGTAGCATGTGAATAAACAAATGGATTTTAGAACGAATAGCATCATCAGCTAAGGCTTTATCATACCTCTTGTGAGTGACAAAAAAGAGAAATTTTACTATCTTTATATACATTTCCAATACATACCTACATCCAGAACACATCCACATACACCTACATATTTATCTATATACATATGTATATATATAATATATATGTATCTATATGGAAATATATACTGCATGTATATAGAATTAAACATTATATGTGTTTATATGTGTACACACATAAACACACACATATATAAAGATACATTTTTGTGTTTGTATGTATTCCAAAGCCATAGTTGGGCAAAATCATATCTATACATTTAGCTGTACATCCTGCTGTGGCAGGATCAAGGAATTACCTCCACTAAATAGTCCATCATCTACATATACTTAGAGATTCACAAAACTCTTCCTCAATTTTAATTATTTAAGATACAAAATTAAAATATGAACAGCATCTTTCTCTAAGGCTAGAGATTTCTCAATGTAGAAATCAGTCAATAAAATATTTATTGTGAATATCCTCTGAAGACTGAAACTTGTAGCAGCTTCTTAAGGTTTTCATATGGAGCTGCTTATTTTAATGAACTTTCTCTACTATTATGCCTGTATACTTGGGTAGATCTACCCTCACTTGTATAGATCAATTGTGTATAAGTGATTACTAGCCCATCAAGATCAAGACATCCTACGCATAGCAAAGCAAGAATTATCTAGCTAAATTTTAAAAATTAGGTCTAAATTATCTATATTGATTTGTATTACTTTCATTATGTAGAAGTATATACAATGATAAGTATAAATATGTATAAATGAATTTTATATATGTTCACATTAATTAATATGCCATGATTTTCTTGGTAGCGGGTTCTCACTCTGATTTAGATCACAACCAATCTATAACTAAATAAATAATTCTTTAAAAATTACTTGAGACTGGAAGGTTAAATGATTAATTTGTAGAGAAATAGTTAATAAGAATTAAAAAGTTGTATTTGAATCAGTTCTTCTTGATTCCAATTCCTGAATTCTATCTACTAATCATATAGCTATATATTTGTAATATCATTTGACTATATTCAACCCAATATTTATAAAAGAATTATTAAATTTTGATTGTGTTGACACTTTCATTACCACCCTGATGGTTTCTTTATTGATTGCTAGTCTATAAACCTAAAAAATGATTTTATTTTTATCTGGACAAAGTGCTCAATTCAATTTCAGTAGGTGATTCCATTTCCAAGGTTAATAATTATTTTATAATCTACATTTATTATGATTCACTATTAAGATTAATTAAATGAATCATTAGGTTAAAATTAAAGTATTAAAACAATTTATACAATTGTGTAAAATATATCCTTGTTTAGTGCAAACATCATATATTCTCCTTTCAGTAACATATACAGGTATTTATAAGTATATATCTGTATGTATATACATGTATATATCATGTATATACCTTTATATGTATTCATATAATTACATATGTGAATATATATGACAACTCTTTCCATAATAATTCAAAACAGTCACATTGCCTAAATTTTCTGGATCATTTCCTGCATGTATCATATCTCCCTATCTTCTTGATTTTGACAAAACAACATCATAGTATGCACAAAAATAACTCACCTTGTCTCAGCTTTACCATCTGGAAAGTAGATAAATATCATAATTAACAACTAATTTGGAGGGAGTTGGGCAAAAGTGGTGTATTGGGGTAGATATTTACTGGGTGACATTGTGAAATCCTTTTAATTTCTTAGTGGAAATTGTTGATAAACAAAAAAGTAATCATGTTTATTACTACACTGGGAAGAATTTGCCATTTGACAATTTTTATAGTCCCAGCTTTCAGACTGTGAAAGTTTTATTGTGTTTAATAGGAATTAAATTTGCTAGATTTTTTAGGGAAAAACTTATACTCCTTTATAATACTTCATGTTAGTCTAAAGGCATCATCATCTGTAGGGTTTCTAAATGTATTAATGGAATGGTAAGAATAAATAATGTTGTACTTTATTAAAATGATTATTTCTTAGCCATTAAGGTGATGTATTCCAGACAAGTTCATGGAGCATTATAAAATGGAATACACTTTTCATTTTACATAATTGAGTTATACTCACTATACTTCAGATGAAGACTCTGGTGGCACCTTGAAATAAAAACCCAAGTGCCAGAGCTACAAATTAGAAATACATCGTCTTTAAGAAGCCAAATAGTATTTACTGAGTTCTAGTCTATGTTTAAACAGCTCAATTTGATTCACTTCAAATCAATTCAATACAAAAAGTTTTAAGTGCCTACTATGTGCAAACAATTGTGAAAGACTTTAAAGACAAAGAGAAAAATGAAAGTCACTGTGCTCGAGAGGCTTGCATTTTGGGGGGAAGGTAGATCATGTATATATATATATAAATAAAAATGAAATAATCTGAATGCTTTTCAGGATACAAGAAACATGAAATGTAATTCAGGCCCATAAATCACAAGGAATCGAGAATTGGAAAATAAAATATACATTGGGAATAAAGCACAATATTCATGAGAATCATCATCATCATCATTTGATTTTCTTCTCTTTTAAAAACGTGTTTCACATAGAAATAGCACTGGAACAAGTCCCTGTCCTGCTATTCTCCTTTTATAAACAATGATGTACAATTAGGTCCTGTATAGTGAGACTAACAAAACCCCTGAAGTCATAACATATATTCAAATTTGCACTATTTGAAGTTACAGTTATGTCAGATGTGGTAATTGGCTCCAGCCCAATGGAAATACACATTGTTATTTTGATTAATAAGGCCACTCCAAGATTCATTATGTGCACTACTCAGGACTTAGCTGTACATATTTTTTGCACAGGTGGATAAAATAACTGCTTCTATAATTGAATAAAAGTTTTAATATGCAAGATCTTTCTCCATAAGTAATATCAGTACAAATCTAATTAGCAATAGGACAATTAGGATAGTATGTACCTCATCCTATCCATATTCAGAATTTTTTTATTCATATAGTTGGGAGATTATGATTATTTAGAAAGTAGTCAGCTGTTTCTGATAATATTACATGAAATAATTATTATGCAAACAGGATATAATTAAGAAGTAACCTGAAGTATGCTGACAAAAGAATCAGTGAAATCTAAATATAACACTTTAGGTTTATGGAGTGCTTTTTCTTCATAATGTCTCTCTGAACTAGGTAGTGTAAATATAATTATTCCTATTCTGTGAGTGAGAATATTGATTCTTGGAGATGTTAAATCACTTACTAATAGCTGCATAGCTAATATGTGTTCAAATAAGTATTGAAACTCAGATGTCCTGATTCCAAGACTAGAGATCATTCTGCTTACCAGACTTATTACAACACCAATAATTGTATAGGACAAGTAAGAAGGAGTTATTTATATTTTCATGTGAACATTTTGAAATTACAGAATTCCAGAAAGAGTTCGGATATACCTCAAAACCTATCACACAATGAGGTGGGTCAGGGAGAAAAACAAGAGAAACTTCCAGTTGTAATTCAGGTATTCCTACATTGGGCATTGCCTCTGAATATAGTTTTGATCTTAGCCAGTCATATAGTGACTATCAGATATTTTGCAAGTGCAAAGCAAACATTATGATCATATGTGTGAGGTCATAGAATATGTAAATATATCTTTGACTCTTGAATATTAATCATGAAAATTTCTAAGTTATCATCTATTAGGGTAAACTCATAGAATGTTGAAACTAGAGATCATAAGTAAGATTCCTTAATGAAATACTGACTAGAGGTGGAGGCCAAAGAAAAGAAAAAGGTAAAAAGAGTGTATTATTAAAATATAGCATGTTGAACAGATATTTCTGACAGCTCCTCTCCTAGAAGTTTTGACTGTGATAATATATCAATGAGACAAGAGAGAAAATGGGAAAATGTGTATGGGCACATATTTCTCCAAATTCTGGGTTTTCTTTCGTTCTTGAAAAAAGGCTTCATGATGTCAAGTTTCACATCTAAATAAATAAATCCCAATGAAAAAGAACAAGAAAAATAAGGAAATAAAAAAGAACAATTAAAAGAACAAGAACAAAAACAAGAATGAAAATAAGAACAAAAAGAAAGAATGAAATCATATGACTGTAGGTCATGCTGATCACATAGAGTTGTCAGTTGTTATATTGTGAGTGACCCTATTGACAAGACCATGGCTTAAACAATTGCCTCAACTTCTAGCTGAAGAGAATAGGTGTCAGGCACAAGACCTGAGACCTAGGCTGAGAGAAGTGGAAAATGTTGCATTACTAGGATTTGGAGATAAAAGCTTCCAGAGTGACTTGGATCTAGGACAGAGATAGATTCTGGGGTTCCCTGAACTATTAGCTTTAGAAGGTATATCAACTGGTGTATGTGAGATTAATACAAACTCCTTTTCTATAATGTTTCTATGTACCCAGATGATATAGGTCACTCATTACTCTAAGGGATTTGGGGACTCACAGAAACATAACATTTTCCCCTAAGCCTTTTTACCCCCTGAAAAAAAAGGAAAGCCCTATTGACTGAGGTTTCTATTTTAAATAATGGCTGGAAGACGTTCCTGTCATTTCTGCTTTGTATAATAAAGGATCTATGTCCACAAAGAAGATTGTTTATATAAAAATATAAATATCAAAATTCAAAAAAAGATGCAAAATAGAAAAAAGTAATCTGATTCCACAAATATATACATATATATATATTTATGGGAAGTGATAGAAAAGAGAATAACAAGTGATTAGGCAGAAATGAAAGGATGGTTCCAGATTCTCAAGATCATAAGTTGGCATTTTAAAGAGGCTGAATTATATTCATTTGGCAATAGGGAACCTCTAAGTCAAAAGAGAGATGATCAGACTTCTGATTATGGATGATTAGTTGGAACTGAATAATACTGAATGGTTTGGAAGGTGAATAAAGTGCTGTGAGAAAGTTTCTTCATTACAAGGTTATTGTGATAGTTTGGGTGTGTTGCAATAAAAGTTGTTACTGGGTTAATGGCAGAAGAAATAGAATTACTTCTAAGGTGCAATTGACCATATTTGGTAAGTGGTTAAATATGTGAAGTGTGAGAGAATTGTGGGTCAAAGTTAAGTTAATATGAATGATTTGGGGAAATGGTATTGCCACTGGGAAATAATGGAGTCAAAAAAGAGGAAGAATTTTCAGGGTAAAATAATAAATTAATATTAGAGCCAAATATTTAAAGTTTTAGATGAACACTCAAGACAAGATATCTTATAGGCCAAGATGGAAGTTTGAAGCTCCAGGCTGTAATTAGGACGAAAAATATAGATTTGGTCATAATCTGCTTAGAAAGTGAGATTTGAAGCCATCAAAATAAATGGATTTGCTGAGTAAGAAAGTATAGTATATAAAGAAATGAGAAGGCTAAGGATATAAGATTGAGTCATACATATCTTTTAAAAATTGTTATATCTTGTGTCATACATATCTTAAGAAATTGGAGAGGAGTCAGCAGGGTGGCTCAGTGGATTGAGAGTCAGGCCTAGAGACGGGAGGTCCTAGGTTCAAATTTGGCCTCAGATACTTCCCAGCTGTGTGACCCTGGGCAAGTCACTTAACCCCCATTGCCTAGCCCTTACCACTCTTCTGCCTTGGAGTCAATACTCAAGATGGAAGGTAAGGGTTTAAAAAAAAGAAATTGTAGGAATCAGCAAAGAAGTCAGAAAGCTTGATTGTGGAGGTAGTAGTAGTAATTATATGAGTGTGATTTCTTTGGAGTGAAGGGAGAAAAGATAACTCAGTGAGAAATAAAAAGCTACAGAGAATTCAGAGATAATAAATATATGTAAAAATAACATTGGGTTTGGAAATTAGGTTATTGGTGTTTCAGATAAAGAGTTTATTACATGTCTAATACAGACAGGCACTGTACTAAGTAATGAGAATCCAAAGAAGGATGAAAAAAATTCCTGTTCTCAAGGAACCTACAATCTAATAATTGCATTGGTTACTTTGGAAATAATAGTTTCAAGAAAGTGCTAGTGCTGCACACCAGATTGCAAAGTATTAAGGAAAGAACGAGTGATGAAGAAGTGGAGACATAAATAACATGTGACAAGAATTTTAGCTATGAGATGGGAAATAG
Organism: Monodelphis domestica; assembly: GCF_027887165.1. Lineage (NCBI taxonomy): Eukaryota > Metazoa > Chordata > Mammalia > Didelphimorphia > Didelphidae > Monodelphis > Monodelphis domestica. The sequence continues at coordinate 107,325,834 of NC_077230.1, read as the reverse complement.
GAAAGTAGATAGAATGTGTAACTGGATTGAAGAGAAAAGTAATGGATATGTAGAGGGACTTTTTGATGTGGTCGTTTTAAGTTTGGGGAATTTTGAATGGTCTATGGGCAGACTAGGAAAGAATTCAAAGAAAAAGTAGACATTGAAGATACATAAAAAAGATCATTGGGGCAGGTCCATAGAGAAAACCAGAGTAGATAGGATCAAAGACCTAAGTAGAAAGTAAGTAGAGTAAGTAGCTGGGCTTTTGAGATATAATTTCAGTGAAGGAGGGGGAAATCTGGCTCCATCTCTCCCTCAGCTCCTCCTATTCTTAGATATTCAAATTTAGATAATTTGAGTAATATGGCCTAGCAGCTCTAGGGTGGAATAAGGAACAAGTAAGGAGAAAGCAGGATCCTCTATCTGATGTCCTAGACTCACCAGATAATGCATACTCCAACAGAAGATGCTCTCGGTGCTGGAGAGAAGACCCAATTGGTAATAAGACATTACAAACCTACTTATAGACAAAGATTCACTTGCTAAGTACAAGGTGAAATAGAATCTGAAAGAACTCCCCATGCAAGGCCTAGGGCTGTGTTTTTGAATTATAAATAGATCTAGTTTTTACTCAGTCTAGTTATCACAGAGCTTTTTCCCTAGGAAAAGAAATTAGGATCAGTTGCTGAAGGCTAAGAAGAATTTCAGAACTGTGGAGGACAGCAAATATTCTAGTGATGAAATGACCACAACCTATTGGGAGCTGAGCAGAAATGAGCTGCAAGAAATAAGGACAAGGTCTACAACAAAGAGGTATTTATTTAGACTTTACTATATGCTTAGAACTTTTTAAATGCTGGACATAAAAATATAAGAAGGAAGAAAGACAGTTTCTGCCCTCAAGGAATTTACTTTCAAATGGGGGAAGACACATAAAATGAAGTTAAAAGGGAAAGAGAAAAGAAGAGGAAAATTCCATTGTGAGGGCTTTGTAGAGAAAGATTGGGAAGAATCAGGAGTATAGTCTAAGAGATGAATGAGTCTTCCTCTTCAAAATAGAGGTTCAGGAAGAAACCAGCCATTATGAGGGAGAAGTCCAAAGAGGGAAGGCTACTTCCAATAGCTAAAATCTAGAGCATTTGAAATAATGAGAGTAAGTAAGGAGTGTGGTCAAAAATCCAGAAGATATCTGTTGACCACTGAAGATAAGAATGGACGAAACATTCCAGACAGAAAGGCCTTGAACTCATAAATCACAGAGACCTCCTGTTGGAGCCCCACCAACAATGTACTACTAGTACTGTATATTTTTTTTCTAGGTCAGAGGTTTACTATTGATTGGTATCATTTTCTCCTATGAACTCAGGTACAAGCATTGTATTTTAATTAATTTGTATAAGGTCATTAATTTTTTGAAGGGGTATATTGTATAGTCTGACAATTTTATGGATAATGTTTTTATGGAGACTGGCAGTACTAGGGCATCTTTCTAGTTGGCTTTGGATCCAATTTTGTCCAGATTTATGTTGACTTGTGAATGATACAAAACACTAGAATATAATAGAGATTGAAGAAGAGAAAAATAAATGGTAGCTGTAGCTACAATATTACTCTATCCAGCCCTACCCACAATCACCATTGTTTTGGGCCCAGAGAGATGCTTCTTAGCCTATTCTAAATGACAATATTTCAGCAATAGATATGTACAGGAACCACAATAAAGTATATTTGAATTTCTAAGACCTAGGTCAGGGATCCTATAACTAGTAATACTATTCTCTTGTTCTTCCATGGAACTAATAATAACCAAGAAAGTCATCATAACATCCTATAGTATTCATTCATTTCTAAGTGGTATTCTATTAGTAGTTAAAATTCCAGAATTATGTTACTTTGGTTGAAAGATGAGAGACTTACAATGAGATACAGAACTTGAATAGATAAAACACCTGAGATTGGGGGTTTTCCCTAGCTGGAGCAAAGAAATAATTGGAATATTAAATTCTATGATATAAATGTAATATCCCTTGATTTGGCTATATTTTGTGAATCTAGTAAAATTATTTACTATGAGTTTGAGGAATGAGTGAATATTAATAACAAAGATCTACTATAGAAGTTTCCGAAGATTGGGAATGAGATAAGCTAATGAATGTCAAATGACACTAGATATAGGGCCTGAGGTGAATCAATATGGCCTATATGCCTGGAGGATGCGGTTGTCTTCTGGGGATCCAAGTTTCTAGACTGTTGTGTAGTAAGGGGTATGCAAAAATGTAAGAAGTTGCAGGGCTAACATTCCACCTGGAACTCTCATGACCTGGGACTGGACAGAGAGAGACAGTTACTGAAAAATCAATTAGCAGTTGGTTCCTGGACTCCATAGGAGAAAGAAACTATGTCCTGCTCTCAAGATACTCAGAGGGTAGCTGTTTGGTATTCCTTGGGTGGACCTAGGAAAAGTCATTTAGTTCCCTCTCTGAGGCTGTCTTGAGATTTTTGCCTGCTTCCTGCTGATAATACTACACAGAGAAAGTGGATATCTACTGGAGGTGCTGACATCTCTCTCTGGAGCAAAGGAGGACTCTTGTTGTGAGACTCCCTTTGGGCCCTGGTAGTCTTTCCCTTATAAAACCTCTCTCCAATTTAATTATCCCTTTTATTAGTTAGGTTAAGTTTAGATTAGAAAATTAGTGTGTTAATATCTGGGTGGGGTAGTGGTAAGTTGGTTCCTGATCCCCTTACATTCCCTTGTCCCTTTAGTTAATAAACCTGTTAGATATATATTGTTAGTGTGATCCCTTCTGTTAACTTCCCTATAACATTTTGCAGAGCCAGCTTGGCAAAACCTTAGGAAAATAATTGACTTTGACCAGGGAAAAAAAGAGGGCAAGTTGACAGTTAGTTGGTTACTTCCAGGGGGGGTTGCCATGGAACTCTGACTCTGGCTGGACTATGGGTATATTTAAAAAGTTAAAGGCCCAAAGGCACATATGTGCTAGGTGGCTATTTTGGTTTTTTGTTGATGATTTTTTATTGATTTTGTTGTTGTTGTTCTGTTCTTGGGTGTTAAGTAATATAAATAAAAGTGGATAGTAATAGAACATATCCTATATCACGTAGGTTTTATGTTTAATGTAAACATATTGGGGACATGACAAATGATGTATTGTACCTTTCGTGGGATAGTGTTTTACACATCCCTTATGTAATCTTTTATCTGTTTCCTCAATGTTGTTATGTAATGTTAGGGTATGAATGAATGAAGCCATTGATGTTTTTAACTATGCAGTCTGTATTATCATATGTACCTATGAGTTGTATATATTTATTTATATTATATAAGTGTAAATTTGTGGTGCTTGGTATTGATTATAGATAGAAAGCTATTGTGGTGTGGACTACTAAAGCCTCTGAGATGAAGCAAATGATTATAATTATGAAGGAAAAGATAGATGCAATGGAGTCATGCATGAAAGACAGGATGATTTTAACAAATAATTTTGGAAATAATTTAAAGGATAATGAGGTTAATAAAGAAAATAATGATGGTAAAATTAAGAATTTGAATAGATTACAATGGGAAGAGGCAGAATGCAATAAAAATCAAGCATCTTTGTTTCCATTAAGGGATATCCCTGTTGTAACTGATGACGAAATATACACAGTCAAAACTCACAAATTGTTTACAACAGAGAATTTGGAATCATTTAAAGTAAGGACCCCATCATTTACAAAAGAACCTAATAAGATTGTAAGGGAATTTCAAAGGACTATAGATATTTTTGACCCTGATTATGGTGATTTTAATTTATTGATGAAAGAATTATTTTAAAAAAGAGAAGGAAATAAGTTTATTGATGAGACAAGAAATGATCCATTATTAACCTCATGACCAGAAACTTTTTGAGATCTGGATATGAATAATAAAGCTGATTATGAATTGATGAAAAAGGCCAGAAAGGCAGTTATGGATGTGATGAAGAGACACCCTAAAGACCTAATGCCTGGTCTAAATTTGAGAATATAAAAAAAAATAAATGAAATACCTACAAATTTTTTGGAGAGAATTACAGAAGAAGCAGAAATTTTATTAAGCATGGATGTTTCAGAAGAAGGCAAAATTGCTCATATCAAGAAGATATTTGTAAGAAATTCAATCTCTAAAATTAAATCATTCTTTAGGAATAATTGCCCTAATTGGGAAGAAATGGGACTAGAAGAATTAAGGAGAAAGGCAACATATTTGTGTATTGACAATGAGGATAAATATGAAGAAAGAGACACAATAATAGAGGTTTTTTAAAAAGAAATTGATAGATGCAGAAAATAAAGCTAGGGACAGCAAAACAAAGGAAGCAAAGGTTGTGTCAGCTCTACAATCTGTGCAACCAAGCAACCAATACAAGTCTACGGAAAGGAGATCTGGACCCCAGAGGTGTTTCTTGTGTAATTGTGTTGAACATTTTGTCAGGAACTGTAGGTTCAGAGCTCAATCTTCCAGACAATTAAATAGAAATGGAGGGTACAATAGACAGAGTAATTGGAATAATAGTAATAATTAGAACAATTACCAAAGAAGAAATAATGTTAACACTTGCCAAAATGCTTGCTGTCAGGGGGTTCAAGCACCAGATTTAAACACTATGCAGGAGTGGGTTATATTTGGAGTAAGGCCCAGATACACTTAAGTAGTTAAGGGTGATCAGAACGAAGGGGCATGTTCATTGTGAAGGTATACCCAGAGTTCTTCTGTATTTGAACAATCAAGGGAAATGGAGATGAGGTAAATGAAGTTATAGATAATATAATTGAATCAAAGGATAATGTAAATTAGTGTTAATAATTATGAAGAAAAACAAAATCGTAATGTAAAATTAGTGGGAAATTCTAATGATTGTGTAATAATGGAAAATAGTGAAGAATATAAATTGGATAACGATGATGTGATTGTAAATGAGAGCAATGTTACAAGGTAGAGATTATAAGGACCAATGAGAGTAGTGAAAAAGCTGATAATGGTGGTAAAGATGTTAAATCCTGGGAATATCATGCAATTCAAGTAAATGTAAATTTGGATGGTCAGGAAATGACTGAGGTTCGTACTGATGTTACTGTGTTTATACCAGTATTAGAAACATTCCAACCACCAAATAGTATAGAACAATATGTATCTGTAACTATTGGAGATCAGATTTATGATCTTCTGGTTGATACTGGAGCCAGTAAATCAGTTTTTCAAAGTCTTCCTAAGAATTGTAGAGCTGTTGGTACAATGGGAGTAAAAGGAGTTAATGGAAAACCACAAAGAGTACCAAAATTAAAACCAAAAATGATTTCTTTAGGTCCCTTATGTGTGGAACATGCATTTCTTTGTATTCTAGACTGTCCAATGAATCTTTTAAGTAGATATTTATTATGTAAATTAAGAGCAACAGTCCACTGTACTGATACTGGTGATATTTCATTACATCTACCAGAAGAATCTCTGAAAGCTTTTCCATTGCTGTCCTTAGATTCAGTCGGTACAGAGGGTGATTTAGATTCAATTTATTCTATACCTGAGATATCCCTGAAGATCTTTGGTCAAAGTCTTCTACAGATGAAAGTCTATTGAAATCAGCTATTCCAGTAAGGATGAGTACTAAAGAAGAACCAGTTCCTTGTGTACCTCAATATCTCTTGACTAAAGAAGCAATTAAGGGTATAAGACCAATCATTGAATCCCTAATCCAACAAAGGATCATAATACCTTGGTTCTCAGAATTTGATACCCGTATTCTTCCAATCAAAAAACCAAAGTTAGATCAAAATGGCAAAGTGGTATATTGTTTTATACAGGATTTAAGAGCAATCAATGAGCAATCAATGATTATGTAATGAAAGCACATCCTGTTGTACCAAGTCCAGATGCTATAATTTCTTCAATACCAAGTCAGGCAAGATATTTCACCACGATAGATTTATGCTCAGCCTTTTTCTCAATTCCAATTCATGAGGATTCTCAAAAGATCTTTGCTTTTACCTGGGAAAAAACCCAGTGGACCTGGACTTGTTTGCCATAAGGATTCACCAATTTGCTGAGACAATGTTCTCAAATTCTAAATAGAGATCTGAAAACTATAACATTCAAAGAAAGTAAGTTGGTGAATTTTGTAGATGATATTTCCCTTTCCCCAAATGCTAAAATGTGTCTGAGAGATAGCAAGATTCTTTTGTTAGAATTATATAAGTGTGGACAAAAATCTCCAAGGCAAAATTACAGTAGGTTTTGCTTCAGGTGCAATATTTTGGTTTTGTGTTATCAGAGGGTTCCAGAAGTATCACACAGAAAAAAAAAATACCAGATATCTAGAAACTGAGTACTCCTAAGACCAAAAAGCAACTCAGAGCTGTTCTTTGAACAACTGGTTTCTGTAGACAATGGATACCTGGATATAGTGAATTAACAAAATATCTAACAGATTTAACCAGTTTTAACTAAAGCCTGAACATCTGCAAACCTTAAGTAAGCTTAAAGAAGCCATTTTATCTGCTCCCGCTTTGGGTATCCCTGACTATACAAAACCATCCAACTATTTGTCAATGAAACTAAAGGTATTGTTTTGGTGTACTGACACAGACTTTAGGACAGAGTTATAGTCCAATTGGATATTATAGTTGTCAACTTGATTCAATAGCTGCTGGTACAGTTCCATGTCTAAGGGGTATAGCAGCTACAAATGTGTTAGTTCAGAAGTCAGCAGATTTCGTTTTGGGATATCTATTGACTATGTATAGTTCACAACAAATAGAAGCACTAATGAGGAAATGTCATACTCAAGCTTATTAAGATCAAAGCATTTCTAAGTATGAAATTATTCTCCTCTGTAGGGAGAACATCCAGTTGAGGAGGTGTAGTGTATTAAATCCAGTTTCACTTCTTCCTGATTTGCTAAAGAATGCTGAACCATTATATTAGTGTGTAAAAGTAATAGATCTAGTGGATATGCCTAGGATGGATTTGCAAGACACTCCTATTGAAAATCCAGACTTGGTGTTATTCACTGATGGTTCTTCATACTTGTGTGATGGAATTTGATATACAGGTGCTGCAGAGGTCACAGAATTGGAGCTACTGTGGTATGTCTCATTACCTAGTAACCTTAGTGCTCAAGGGGCAGAGTTGGTGGCATTGAAGCAAGCATGTCTTCTAGCTGATGGTAAAAGTGCAAATATTTTTACAGACTTCTGTTATGCACTTTCTGTGTGTCATACTAAAGGGAAGATCTGGAAACAATGAGGTTTTATTACTGCATCAGGAAAACCAATTGCTCATACAGAAATAATAACTGAGTTGTTGAATGCTATCCAAAAACCTATACAGCTAGTGGTGATCCATTGTAGAAGTCATATTTCTGGAAGAGATTCAGTCTCTAAAGGAAATCATAGAGCCAATATAACTGCAAAATTTGTATCCCAGAATGCTCCAGTGTATGTAATGAATTTGTCAACTATTGAGTCTGATGATTTGGAAAGAGCTTATATAGACTCAGAAATTCATAAGTGGAAGGAGAAATTTGGAGAAAGGAAAGAACATGGAATATGGGTTTCAGACACTGGAAACTCACTGTTACCAAAACATTTATATACTTATTTGTGTCAAACTATTCACACAAAAGGTCATTTTTTTTGGTACTCAAGCTGTAGTATACTCTGTAAAAAGGAAATGGGTAGCACCAGGAATAAGCACTTTTGTAAATAAGATCTGTACAAGTTGTTCTGTTTGCCAAAAATTTAATCAAGATGCATTCAGAAACAAAGGTTCGGGCGGTAGACATTTAGCATATTGTCCATTCGAGAGTTTGCAAATTGATTATATTATTATGCCAAAATCTGAAAGATACAAGTTTTGTCTTGTAATTGTTGATATATTAACAAAATGGTTAGCTTTGTGGTGAAAGTGTTGCTTAAGGAAATTGTTCCTAGGTTTGGTGTACCATTTACCATAGATTCTGATAAAGATCTCATTTTATCCTGAAAAGAGTCTATAAGAATCTAGGAATAACACCTAAATATCATGTTCCTTCATGTTCCTTGTGACCCACAAAACTCAGTTCGGGGGAGGGGGGGTGAATAGGGAACTCAAGAGTATGGTGGGGAAAATTTGTGCTAAAACTCATCTAAAATGGCCGGATATTTTTCCCATAGCTTTGTTTTAACTACATACAAGACCAAGAGCAGATTTACATATATCATCTTATGAAATGCTCTTTGGACATGCTCCATTGCAGGCAAAAACTTGTAAAACAGTTTATATGTCACTCTCAGGAAGAGATTGTCACCTTGCTCCACATTTAAGTGCATTAAAAGAACAGCTTAGAGAACTGCATGAAATGGGAATATTGATCCAATCTGGTCCATTGAATTATTCTCTTCATATTATTCAACCAGGTGTTATGGTATATGTGAAAATTTTTGCAAAAATATCAGCAACTCAAGAGAGTTGGGTAGGTCCATATACAATTGTATTGGTTTCACCTTCTTCAGTAAAAGTATTAGGAAGAGATTCATGGTTTTATTGCTCACATATTAAATTAAATCATGGAATTAATAATGAAAGTGTACAAATTGTTGAAGAAGAAAATGAAGAAGGGATCATGGAAAGTGGACATTCATCAGTCAAATAGAGTCTGCAGTAAAAAAAAAAAAATCAGTAAGGAGAGGACAATTCCAGTGGAAGAGGACATTTGGATGGAAGAGGACATTGCAGATGAAGAGGAGGATTCAGAAAATTGATGGATGTTGTAAAAAGACCAAAAGACTTATAAATATTAAGCAGATAAAGACTTTAGAGGGAATTTTCAGTGAAGAGGATCAAGTGATTAATGGACTAATGATTTTAAGGAATTTGGGTAATGTAATATAACATAACACAACATAACATATATTCACAAAATCATTCATAAATACACTTTACTATGATGGATTTTGGAAAGGAAGAATTTTGCAAACAAAATGAGAAGAAAAGGAATAATCTGAAGTTTTGGTAAGTATATTCCATGCAACAGTAGCACAACACTAAAACAACAGTAACACTGACATAACACTAACAAAACAACATAACATAGCATAAATAACAACATAACAAAAATGCATATACCCAAAAACATAAACATGGTTAGGTTACATTGAATCACTAGTTGAATAAGTAAAACAATGTATAGCTAGGATGCTAACAATGTTATAATTAGCTATAAAGTAGTTAGTTACTAACAAAAATAGTTAGCTACTTAGTTTAGTATAGGAATATAGGTAGAAAGGAGATTTTAGGAAGAGAGGGCTTTAGTTAGAAAGGATTAGAATTTAAGATAGATAATATAAAGTAAGATACTGAACTATACTACAAAATGCATAATAACATATATGACATAGCATATATGACATATAACATCACATATCACACAAAATTGTAAATATATGTCAATAATATATATAATAGGATTATAAAATTAATTGTATTATGTATGTAACACATGTGTAACGTGTGTATAAATATGAAGTATATACATGCATGTAGCATACCTGTATATGTGTTGTGTGTTGTATGTATATGTGCGTGTATATGTAAATAGATCGCATGTTTAATTTTAGCAGTTGTTAAATGTATTTTGCATGAGTGACTTTGATGGTTTGGTTTAACTTATCCAATGTTGTGTTTATGGTATTTAAAAAAAATTTCCTCTAAGTTTGACGTTTATGCATTGTAACAGTAGTAGAATTTTCTGTATTAGTTGAAAAGAATCGTATTTTATGATTTTAATGTTTTGCATGTATTTGTATTTGCATTTTGATTTTTATGTTATTTGTTTATTGTGCTTTTGCATATGTTTGATCTGCATTTTGAACTTTGTAATTGTTCATTGTATATTTCCCCCCTTTTTCCTTTCCTTGATTAAATCCCTAAAATAGGATAGTATTAGATAGGATAAGATGGTTGAGTGTAGGTTGTTTATTATTTGGGGTAGAAATTTTAGCTTAAGGAATATGTAAGTATGTTAGTGAACAAATGTCAAAATAATGTTTTCAACACAATTTTGACTTTGTGCAAAGGAGGACTGTAGTAAGGGGTTCGCAAAAATTCAAGAAGAAGTTGCAAGGCCAAATTCCACTTGGAACTCTCAGGACTTGGGACTGGACAGAGAGAGACAGTTACTGAAAAATCGATTAGCAGTTGGTTCCTGGACTCCATAGGAGAAAGAAACTATGTCCTGCTCTCAAGATACTCAGAGGGTAGCTGTTTGGTATTCCTTGGGTGTACCTAGGAAAAGCCATTTAGTTCCCTCTGAGGCTGTCTTGAGATTCTTGCCTGCTTCCTGCTGATTATACTACACAGAGAAAGTGGATTTCTACTGGATGTGCTGACATCTCCCTCTGGAGCAAAGGAGGATTCTTGTGAGACTCCCTTTGAGCCCTGGTAGTCTTTCCCTTATAAAATCTCTCTCCAATTTAATTATCCCTTTTATTAGTTAGGTTAAGTTTAGATTAGAAAACTTAGTATATTAATATCTGGGTGGGACAGTAGTAAGTTGGTTCCTGATCCCCTTCCATTCTCTTTAGCTAATAAACCTGTTAGATTTATATAGTTAGTGTGATATGTAATATTTATTGGGAAGGAAATGGGATTGGAAAAATGAGGGATAATGGGAGGTTTGTATGGAGGGATATGGAGGTGAGGGAGAGAGGGAATATTGCTTGGTGAGGCAAGGAAGGGAGATGTCCCCTGCTGAGAGGACACAGCAGGGGTCGGATAAGGACAATTTGTCCTGGAATGACTGAACTGAAGTTCAGCTCCCTCTATGACCAGAAAAGATAGTCCACTTATCTGACTGTGAATTCAAATAATATAAAGTTTAATAACCAGTCGGGAATTGAGTTTTTTCTCAGCTTCAGACCTGAGGCCAGGCCCCAGAGGCTGGTGGAAGGTTCTCCCAATCCCATCTACTCTATATCAATCCAGTTTTGTCTTTTTAGAATCTTAGCAGTAGACAGAAAGCAAACAAGAACAGGTCTAACCTTCAGAAGCGACTGGGCCTGAATCTTCTGGCTGAACCAAGAAGAGGTGGCACACCACACCAGACTGGGCTGAACAAGCTCCTACCTCCTCCAACACCAGGCAGAAAGTCCCACATGGCAGGCAGGAAGTACTAGTCACAAGACCCAACTGCCACTCCTGGCAGGAAGCAAGTGCTAGTCACAAGACCCAATTGCCACTCCCGGTTGGCCCCTTTCCCCACAAACTGTCAGTCTAGTTTCCTTTCCACAGATCCCTTCTATTTAACTTTCCTATAACAGGTGACAGTCAGCAAATCTATCAAAGCCAGGCTCTGCTACTTACTACTAGTGAGACTTTTGACAAGTCAATAAAATTCTCCAAATTTTAGTTTCCTGATCTATAATATAAAGGGTTAGTACTGTTTGTAATCTTGTCCCAACTTCAAATCTAAGATTTTATAATCTAACTAGGGGGAGGAACAATGATCACTCTACCCCAAAATGAGAAGTCCTTTAAAATGCAACCATACCCTTTGTGCCATGAAGAAGCCCCTATTACAAATGTTATATTAATAAGGAAAAAGGGATAACTCTTTCTCTGAATCAGAAAGAGAGAAGAAAATGATTGATATTAATGAGGTCTGAAGAGAAAGGAATGAATGGACATTGAAGGAATTGGGAATTTTGAAGGTTGAGAGAGAAAAGGGAAACACAGGTATACCCTGATATTTTGGTGCCATCTAGACATGGGTAGATTCTGTATCAAATTATATGGGAAAGGAAGAGAAGTGGAAGAGAAAAGAAAAAATTCCTCCTTCTTCCTCACCATTTTGGGCATAGCTGTAGTTCTGATAAGTAATGATAAGTATTCTGCAATTTGTTGGTCAGTGGATTGGGGGACCACCCTGGATGCTCTAAGTCTGTAGCAAAGGCAGAGATGCAATATTTGCATGAGAATACCTCCTCTATATATTATTAAGTGAGATTAGAGAGTGAGAAAAAGAGTGTACATGAAGGTGAGCACGGAGCTTGGGAGTTGTGCTAGTGTGTTCCTGGCTCAGTGAAAGAAATGAAGAAGAAATCTCAGAGTAATCACGAGTTAAAGTTTGTGTAAGCTTGGAGAATTTGGAGGAATAACCAGAGAACAGTGATTTGGCAAGAGAGAGATAGTTAATGGGTTTGGGATCTGATCAAATTGCTGGTCCCTCTCTCAGGGGGACATTGGGTGGTCCCCAATGTACTCATACCTGAACAACACAGTATTTCTCAAAAATCTTAGTGCAAGTTTAAGCAATAAGGGCTTAAATCTGCACTAAGACTTTGGGGACACCCTGTATATTAGTACAGAGAGTGAAGAATAGTTAAAAAGTGAAACAGAAGACTACATCCAGGACAGATTATCTGAATCAAAAGCATCAGTTTCCTCCTGGCTTTTCTTAACATTACTTTGTTTCAAGCATTTTAAAACACTTTTCTGAGAAAGAGTATAGAGGCTTTATAAGACTATCAAATAGGTTCATAATACACACACATAGACAGATGCACACAATCATACCTACAAATTGGAAAGTAGGAGTTACTTGAGAGGAAGACTTGCCTGTGCTGTATTTTATGTGATGATATCATAAGTCTACATATAATAGAGCTCAAATAACACACACAAAAAAAGAAACCTTGAAGAGACTAATAAAATGTGTCCATCCTTTTCCCTGTTAAGCACTTACTGTCAAATCACAAAATGTCAAACACAAGATGAATTTAGCATGATCACAACATGCTGCCCAAATATCCAAAGATTTGGAATCAATAAATTCATAAACCATATGCTAGACACAGGGGAATACAAAAGAAGTAGAACAAATGGTTCCTGTATTCTAAGCAAAATTAATATGAATAATTTGAAAATAGGTAAAGGTTAAATCATGTGATAATCATTGCAAATGCAGTAAAGGAAATATACATACATATTCATGAAGCATACAATTTATAGCTCTGCTCAATCATCCATGTACATTGTTGCTAATTGTATAGCAAATTAATCTCTACTGGATGCTGAAGTTGACCACAAAGCAGATTCAAGAATGGATGCTTCTGTTTTGACACATTTGCATGAATGAGGGGGTCTAAATATAAGAATGTTCCCCCAGTCTTTGGCACCAGGTGAAGCCACGTGTCAAAAAAAGTCAGCCATTCAATACTAAAAACATTCTTTTTCTGCCAGTTCTCTAGAAATTAAATAGATTCCAATGACAGCCATGGAGAATGAAAAATCTTGGGAATGTGAATAGATAGACAGCTCTGATTCAAACAGTCTTTCAATAAATAACTAGGGTTAATTTCCAGATGGTATTCCAACTCAATAATCTTTAAAACAATGGTAGAAAAAAACATGATCATCTTCGTATGTAACTAATCTTTAGGCACAACCACACTAAGTATTTAGAAATGATTGAAAATACAAATAACAGTGACAAAAATACTCATAAATGCCCATAAAATGGAAAATAAATAGCAAAGGGAAAATCACAATTTAGTGGTAGGAAATGCCAATTAAAAATTTCCAGGAAGAATTGTTGTCTTTTTATATTCCATCTTATAATTTTCTAATAATAATTTCTATTGACCTTTTATCCAGTTGGAAAAAAATGAGATACATATTTATATAGCTAATGAAGTTATTATAGCAATTGCAATACATTTGATTAGAAAATTCTGTACATTAGTTTATTTGTTCTGACATTCATTCTCTAACATCTAGAGAATTTCCTAAAGAAAAATGCTGTAATCAAATGAGAGCTCCTCTATATCTCTCCTCTCCATCCAATCCCATTCAATAAACTTTCTACCTATGTCTCAGTGGTACCAAAATATTAGGATAAAATGAAATATGTTATCAATTATCAAATTACTTTAGGTCCAATACCATAATATGCTCACTGAAACTTATCTCCTAATCACCATTCTTTTACTTAGGAACCTTCAGTAGTTCTCCATAATGTAACACATACATTTCAAACTCCTCTTCCTGGATTTCAAGGCTCTCCCTAATCTGGACCTATTCTTCTTTCCTATTTTATTTTGCATTTTCTGTTCCAGTTAGGCAAATCTCCTTGTTCCCAACTCCCCTCACATACTTATACAAACAATATGCTCATGCCTATCTCTGTGTTTTACTTATTCTTTTTCCAGATCCACAGCTATTGGAGCCTAGACCTTGTTTTAGGGTACCAAAATGTAGAAGATAAAGACAAAAGTGCTTAGCACCTAGTTAGAATTATTTGCAAGTAAACCAGGGATTTTATTCATGTGGAAATTGCTAAAGAGATGACTCCCTCTACAAATGTAGATCAATCCCCATATAGGAATTTGGATTCTTTAAGATTTGCCTGAGGATGTTGAGAGATTGAGTGATTTTCTCAGTGTTACACACAGTATGTATTATGAAAAAAAACTCAAACATAAGTCTTCATAACTCTAAGACTGACTGTTTTTCCCCTAACCATGCTGCCTTTCAGTTAATAAAACAGATTTATTAAAATAGGATGGTATAGATGTCACCCTGCTTTCCCCATGAGCTTCCCATTTAGCCAAACTGTGACCTTCTCTCCTGACTAGAGGTTACTCCTGTCCAGGGGAGCCTATGTCCAGGATTTTTGTCTCTAGTTCCCTAGTTCCCCAGTCCTTCTCAAGAAATTATCATAGTCATTATATTCTTCAGGTAATCCTGAAGGTTCATCCCAAGGTTCAAGATGCATCACTGAATGAACACCCCTCTCACAATTTAATTTGTACTTTAAAAATTGATTTAAAGATTCCTTTCATTCTGCTTGACCCAGAGTACTTTTTCTGATGCCTGATCCTGTGGGTAAAATGGCAAGTTAGGGCTCTCACTGCTCCCACTTTTGAGAATGTTCTTCCCACTTTCTTTTCACATATCTCTATCTCTCATCTCCTTCAGGATAAAATTCAAGTCTCTTCTCATATATAAGCTTTTCCTATATAACCCAGCCCCAGTATCAATTTCTCCCATCTCTGGAAAATACAATTAAGCACTGGATTGTAGGGCAGAAACTGTAAGTACTATTGAAAAAATAGATAAAGAAGAGGTCTCTATGACCTAGAAAATTAGAAGACTTCAAGGGGATATGAAAATAAACATAATGAAGATCAAACAGAGACTAAGATAGTAATCAGAGACAAATGGACCAAATCCAAACAGGAGAAAATACCCAAAGAGAATAGAGGAAAGCCTATGATATTAAGCACATTACTCCCAATAGATCCAAAGGCTAAAATTCCCAAAGAAGAATGGCAAAAGACCTTTAAACAAGGATGATATTGAAATACATATGCAGCTTCCCCAAGTGATTACTACAAAAAGGACAAGATTCATTTGGAAGAATAAACTCTGATATATGGATTAGAAGACTGATCTCATTATTGTATATTTTCATTGTATTCCATATGTGGGATGCAAATTTAATCATGCTCTTCTCTTGTTCCACATTAGGAAAGAATTAGGCAGTCAAATGCTTCACCAGAAAAGCAACTCTCACCACAAAGGAACGAGGACAAAATTCAGAGATTTAAAGATGGAAACTCAATTGACATTAGTGACAGAGCCTTGGCAATGGAGGTCCTTTGATATGATGCATTTAAATTATCCATGGTTTCCAAATGAAAAAATTTCCATGTAGTCTTAAAAGCATATACTCTCTACTCACCCTGCTTAGTAATACTCAGGCTTTCATCCAAATGATATCTGGTAGCCTCTTCACAACAATGGAGCTAATCTTCACTTACAGATAGAATTATTACAAGGAGGCCACAACATCGTTTATCAAATTTGAAAGGAAAGTCCCTAAACAAAATTAGAAGCCAAATATTTTATGAAACAACTGCAATCCAAATTACAGTCTCTCATCAAGAAACCCACACCTCAAAACCCAGTCCTTGAATCTATTTATTTTTTCAATTGTATGAGCCTTGTCTACTCAATAAATTGTGGTGAATTATAATAATATCTCACATATACATTAACCTTGAAAGGCTCCATTGAATTGATCAAAGAGAGAAGATCTCAAAGTTAGGAAGGCTCTGGTTGAATAACCAGGGCAAACCATTTAATCATTCTTTGCTTAGAAGTATAGATTTGAAAAAAGGTGCCAATCTTCATTGCTAGATATCAGGGTGGAGGATAATGCCAGTTTGATTATAGTTCACCATCTCTAGATGACTTCCACCATGACTGCCATTCCATTCCAACATGGGTTTTGTTGGCAGCATACCATAGGCTATTTGGTCTAGAAGAGGCAATAGCAAGAGCACATACAGGCTACCTACATCAAATTGGGTGAGGTTGTAATGGAGAAAAAATGAGAGAGGTTAATGGCCACATAGAACCAACTATTCCTCTTCCAGCCTCATCTTATAAACATTAAGGATTCTAATTCCTTTCCTCTTCCAGACTTTGGCAGCCCTATCAGACTGAATGAAAAAGAGAGAGGTCCTATAATTTGACCTTTAATAAAAACAGATCATTCAATAAAACAAATTAACTATCTTTTTCTTTCCTGTGGGTTTTTCAGCCTTATGGGGATAAATGAGATAAAGAGACTGATATAAAGCTCACCGTGTGTGCTTTATGTCATATAAGTATCGAACTTATTCATACCTTACCTTGATCCCTACTCTATATATTTTCTGAATCAATAATCTTATTTTTAAGTGTATGTTTTCAAACCTATTCATCAAACACATACTAGGTGTTTAGCACAGTATTCTGGGGATAGAAGAGAAAAAGAAAACATTCCTGGCCCCTGGAAATTGCAATTGATAAGTATTGTATATAGGTTTCACAGTGGTTAGCTAGTGGGTACAGTGGATAGAGCATGGGGCCTAGAGTCAATAACACCTGAGTTTAGATCTGGTCTCAGATACCTACTATCCGTGTGATCCTGGGCAAGGCACTTAATCCTGCTTACCTCAGTTTCATAGTATGTAAAATGAGGTAGAGAAGGAAATGACAAACCACTCCAATATCTTTTTCAAGAAAAACTCATATGGAATCACAAAGAGTTAGTAATGTCTGAAAGGATTAAACTACAACAAATATATATCAGGAGAAAGAAGGAAGAAGAATGGAAGCAACATTTTTGTCCTGACACTGGACTCTAGAAGGGAAAGAGAGGCTGAAGACTTTGCACAACTCTGCCTCACTTAAATACATTTCATGAGAAATTAAAGACATCAACCTATGATGTCATTGGTCCTCATTGAAAATGAAGGATGAATAATAACATAAAACTATTACAAAATTTTACAAAATGATATTAGGTATTTTAAAAGTCTTAGTGTAGTTCTAAGCTTTTAGATTTAATAGCTTAGTATATAATAACTAGCTCTAATAGTTGCAGTAGGAATTTTAGGACACTGCATATCAAATTGAGTCCCACTACATAGGGAGTCATTAATGTAGATCATTCTGAGTTCCTTGGGAAAAGTGTCCTAATAAGTCTCTGAACCCTTTGTCAATCAACTAATCTGATCAGAATAATACAAGCCATTTCAATTCAAAAAAAAGCATTTACCACATGTTTTTTATGTATGTGCAACACACTATGGTCAGTACTATGGATATAAAGAAAAAAATAATCCCTATCCTCAAGGTGCTTATAGTCTACTCTTCTGTCTACTAAAATTTCACTCAGAAATATAGGACTCTCATGGATCATCTCATGAGAAACAGGCTTCTTAAACCACATTTCTAACCTATATGAATACTTCTCAATGGCTTCATTAGGAATTATAATTTTAAGATGTAGAAGACGAGTCTAAGTCATGACTGAAATAGACACATGTCATATGAACATAGCAGATTAGAATGAAAAATGGGAGATATCTTAGATATAAAAAGACCCATTATGGTTCATTAACATCCCCAGATCACAAAGGTAGTAAATGGAAAGCCAGCAACTTAAATCTAGGGCCAATAACTACAAATCCATTTCTCTTTACATTTTGTCAAATTATATAGAAATGGATACTCTTCTCTGATGTTATTCCAGGTACTATAGTGTAAAGTGTTAGATATGGAGTCAGCTGGTTGTCTTTTCTACTCCAAGAGGACCAAATGGACATCACTACATCTGGGTCAATATATTGTAGTGTGGCTAACTGTGGCTGACCAAAACAATACAAGCCATGAAGTCTACCACAGACTGAGCAGAAATAGCCTGTATGAACATTTGGCATAGAGACATCGCTAAATTTGCACATCTCATGTTTCTTTTGAGCTACTACAATTCTGCTTTGTTCACAGAGCATAGTACTTCCTTTGAACAAGTTGTCCATGCTGGATGATTCTGTGTCAATTCACCCATGTCTTATAATAAACACAAAAATTCTTCAGAGACACTTTTAGATTGTCCTTGTATTGTTTCTTTAGACTTCCATGTTAGTTCTTGCCTTGTATGAGTTCTATGTAAAATAGTCTTTAAAGCAAACATAATTTTTGGCACTTAGACAATATGGCCAGTCCATCAGTTTCACCCTCTATGGTAGAGTTTGAACTCTTGATTATTCATTTCAAGAAAGGACTTAAGTGTCTGGGTCATTATCTTGACAGGTGATGTTCAGAATCTTCCCAAGGTAATTCAGTTTCCTGGAAGAAATTATATTGGAATGCAATTCAAGAACCATTAGTAGGCAACTTAATACTTCTTTTCTCCCAAACTTTCCTATAGAACTTTCCAAACATGGAGTTAGCTCTGAAAATATATACATTAACCTCATTATCTGTATTTTTCCAGGAAAGTATACTGTATAAGTATAAAGTATAAAAAGTAAAGTATAAGTTAACTTATCCAGCAATCAAAATGTCTACATTTGCTGTACCCAGTGGTTCCACATCTGATTTCTTGGAGTTAACTGTCAGGCTAAAATTAGCCTTAGTGGAAAAGAATCAATTTATACTCTTTTTCATCAGGCACCGACTCTCCTTCTGCTCTCATTTTGGCTTATAGCCATCTTAAATTAAATAATTAACCATAAATAAAGTAGCTAACTTTTATGCTGTTTTTGTTCTCATTAAAGATGTCTGACATCACTGAAAACAGCAAGCTAAAAAGAATAGGAAGAAGAACACAGCCTTGTTTCACTCGATTGGTGACTAGGAAACTACAAAAAACTTAAGTATCCACTATCCAGAACCTATGCAAGTTTGTTGTCATTGACCTGGCATACAATACATATCAAGTTATAGTTTCTTCTTTGTAAATTAGACATTATCAAGTTCATATTTTCTACACCAGAGTGGGGTGTAATCAAAATGTTTTAGTAGATATGAGATGAGTTCTTCTGGAATTCATATAAAATATCTCTTTGCCATTGATCAATTAAAGCAAACATTTTTATTTTTTAATTTTTAATATTTAATTTTATTTAATTAAATTAGAATATTTTTCTATTGTTACAAGATTCATGTTCTTTTCCTCCCCTTTCCATATCCCCCTCCCATAGCTGGCATTCAATTCCACTGGGTTTTACATGTGTCATTGATCAAAACCCATTTCCATATTATTGATAATAGTTGCACTAGGGTGATCGTTTAGAGCCTATATCTCCAATAATATCCCCATTAACCCATGTGATCAAGCAGTTGTTTTTCATCTGTATTTCTATTCGAACAGTTCTTCCTCTGAATTTACTGTTCTTTCTCATAAGTCCCTCAGAATTGTCCTGGATCATTGCATTCCTGCTAGTAGAGAAGTCTATTACATCTGATTGTACAACAGTGTATCAGTGTCTGTGTATAATGTCTCCTGGTTCTGCTCCTTTCACTCTGTATCAGTTCCTGGAGATTGTTCCAGTTCACATGCAATTCCTCCAGTTTATTATTCCTTTGGGCACAATAGTATTCCACCACTAACAGATACCACCATTTGTTCAGCCATTCTCCAATTGAAGGGTATCCCTTCATTTTCCAATTTTTTTTAAAACATTATTTTATTTGGTCATTTTCAAACATTATTCATTGGAAACAAAGATCATTTTCTTTTCCTTCCCCTCCCCTCCCACCACCTGTCCCATAGCCGACGCATGATTCCACTGGATATCACATGTGTTCTTGATTTGAACCCATTTCCACGTTGTTGGTATTTGCATTAGAGTGTTCATTTAGAGTCTCTCCTCAGTCATATCCCCTCCACCCCTGTAGTCAAGCAGTTGCTTTTCCTCGGTGTTTTTACTCTCCAATTTTTTTTTTGCCACCACAAAGAGCGCAGCTATAAATATTTTTGTACAAGTCTTTTTCCCTTGTTATCCCTTTGGGGTATAAACCAAGCAGTGCTGGACTGTATCAAAGGGTAGGTAAGCCCTTGCCTTCTGCCTTAGAATTAGTATTATTTATTGTTCCAAAGCAGAAGAGTGGTAAGAACTAGGCAATGGAGGTTAAGTGACTTTCCCAGGATCACATAGTAGGAAGTTTCTGAGATCCAATTTGAACCCAGGACCTCCCATCTCTAGGCCTGGCTCTCAATCCACTGAGCCACCTGGCTACCCCCTCAGGTCCATGAATTTTTAAAAATATTTTCATATCTGTGTCTTAATATAATTGATTTTCTTTGCAACCATTTAGCATTTTATTCTATACATCTAAAAACACTATTATGAGGAAGGGCCCATAGACTCTACCAGATTCCCAAAAGATAAAGAATCCCTGTAGTCATAGTTGTACTGGTAAATGTTTAACAACTAGCTCTCTATTACATGGAACAATTATGAGTTTAATTATCTCCTCACACTCTAAAGTCCAGACAATCAACAAAAGAGCAAATCAAGCTTTGATGTTGTATTTGTTCATTTCTGAGGTGTAAATGTTCACAGTGAAAATTTAAAAATCTGGCTCTTAGGAGCCCTCACTAGCTAAGCATACCTGTGCCAGTCCTGGAGGAGACAGAGTACCATTGTGACTTCTCAGTGGTGATTATCTTTCTGCTGTTGAAAGAATCAACGGAAGATTCCTAAAGTGAAGGAAAATGTTTGAATTTAATTCAAAAATCCTAGACAAGATAGGATTTAAAAAATTGATTGTATCTAATAAATTTCCTTGTTTTGAAAGAGAGGATCCTGCTGAAGCAACCTATACTTTTGCTTCCTACAATACCTACAAATCATTATCTTCTCGTAGAGATATCTTTGCTAAGAATGTCAGACCAAATTTAAAAAATAAATAAAAACAAAATGAAAATTAGATAGGTGGAACTAATCCTCCAATAATAGATCATATTTTAATCTATATTGAGACAAAAGGGCTCAGAAAATTTTTATGTAAGGTGACAGAATGGAATTAGATCATCAGAAGTGAAACTGTTCTAGTCCTCTCAAGGTAAAAAGAGAGGACAACAAATACCTCACTACTCTAAAAGGACTCTGGGACAGGAAATCATGTGATAGAATAGATGGGAACATGAGGTATACACCACCTTGCCCAGGATTGGCTTCCTCTCTTTCTCCTAGTGTCCTTGAACTGGGACTTCCAGGTGGCATCAGAATAGTGAGATATTGGGATCAAAATTCACTATTTGATAAAAACTGCTGGGAAAATTGGAAGTCAGTATAGGAGAGATTAGGTTTGGATAAACATCTCACACCCTACACCAAGATAAACTCAGAATGGGTGAATGACTTGAATATAAAGAAGGAAACTATAAGTAAATTAGGTGAACACAGAACAGTATACAGGTCAGATCTTTGGGAAAGGGAAGATTTTAAAACCAAGGAAGAGCTAGAAAAAAATCACAAAATGTAAAATAATTAATTTTTGATTACATCAAATTAAAAAGGTTTTGCACAAAGAAAACCAGTGCAACCAAAATTAGAAGGGGGTCAACAAATTGGGAAACAATCTTCAAAACAAAAACCTCTGACTAAGGTCTAATTACTCAAATTTATAAAGAGCTAAATCAATTGTGCAAAAAAATTAAGACATTCTCCAATTGATAAATGGGCAAGGGACATGAATAGGTAATTTTCAGTTAAAGAAATGAAAACTATTAATAAGCACATGAAAATGTATTCTAAATCTCTTGTAACCAGAGAGATGCAAATCAAAACAACTCTGAGGTATCACCTCACACCTAGTAGATTGGCTAACATGACAGCAAAGGAAAGTAATGAATGCTGGAGGGGATTTGGCAAAGTCTGGACATTAATTCATTGCCAGTGGAGTTGTGAATTGATCCAACCATTCTGCAGGGCAATTTGGAACTATGCCCAAATGGCCCTAAAAGACTGTCTGCCCTTTGATCCAGCCATAGCACTGCTAGGTTTGTACCCCAAAGAGATAATAAGGAAAAAGATTTGTACAAGAATGTTCATAGCTGTGCTCTTTGTGGTAGCAAAAAAATTGGAAAACGAGGGAATGTGCTTCAATTGGGGAATGGCTGAACAAATTGTGGTATATATTGGTGATGGAATACTATTGTGCTCAAAGGAATAATAAAGTGGAGGAATTCCATGGGAACTGGAATGACCTCCAGGAATTGATGCTGAGCGAAGAGACTGATACACTGTGGTACAATAGAATGTAATGGACTTCTTCATTAGTGGCAATGCAGTGATCCTGAACAACTTGGAGGGATCTATGAGAAAGAACACTATTCACATTCAGAGGAAAAAGTATGGGAGTAGAAACACAGAAGAAAAACAACTGCTTGATTACATGGGTTGAATGGATATGATTGGGGATATAGACTCTAAATGATCATCCTAGTGCAAACATCAATAACATGGAAATAGTTTTTGATCAAGGCCACATGTAATACCCAGTGGATTTATGCATCAGCTACAGGAAGGGTGGGGGGAGGGAAGGGAGGGAAAGAATATGATTCTTGTAACCAAGGAATAACGTTCTAAATTGACTAAATAAATACATTTTAAAAAAAGAATAATGATGTAAATGGCCAACACCCAGGAACATGTGGGTAACATTGAAAATATAACAAATGCCGCTCAGCAATAATTATGCCTTGTGAATGAAACAGCAAAAGAGGTCACCACTGAATAGAAAGTACCTTATCCTAGAGAATAAACAGAGACAGTGGCATTCAAAATGATCTTGTATTGATTACTGTATTGATATTGATTATTGATATTGATTAAAGGCACCTTTATACATTTCAGTATTCTTGAAATCTGAAGGGAAAGATTGAGCCTTTATCATAACTTTGCCAGCAGAAGTTTGAGACAAACTAACTGTTCCCTCTCTTCACTGAAGATAAATGGCAGGCTCATAGTAGAAGTTGTATTCTATGTGTGTGCAAGTTGAACACCCTCTAGTACTTAAAGGTGAATTTTAAGAGGACTGTCTCTAAGGTTTTTCCCCATTGCCCAGACCCCTTTATCCAAAGAGAGAAATTCAGAAATCTTCAGGTTTTGTGACACAAATAAAGTATAATTTGTGATTTACAAATACTTTCCATTCTCCTACTAGAAAATTAATACAATAACAATTGTGTTTCTATTAGCTTAAGGAAAGTAGCACTGAGCCCTTAAGCTAGAGGAGCAGATTTTTAACTCCTGCATTTCACCAGGGCTATAAACATCAAAGTAGTTCATTTCTTTTTTAACTTTTAATCGTTAATGTCATTTCCTTTTTTCTATTTATAAATTTACTTATTTATTTATTTTATTCCCCATTTATCTAAAAACCTAATAATCTAAATAACCCTATTTATCCCTTCCTCCCATTTAGATACCTCTCTTCATTCCAAGCTTAGTCTTACACAAAAATGTCTGCTGTTAAGATATTTAAATATCATTATAGCTATGAAGGTATTCTTTTTACTTAGGCTTATTTATGATTGTGAAATAAAGGGTTCCATTTCAAATGTAGGAATTTCATTCATTAGTCAGAGCATATACATGTTATTTTTTGTGAAACACATCTTTTCACACACACAAAAAGAAACAGAACTTTCCTGTTCCCTCAAAATGGCACACAAGGCAGTCAACAACTCCAGAAGGCCCACCAGGAGCATTAATAAAAACTTTTCTTTTCCAACCATTCCTTGAGTAAGTGGCAGATTGAGAAGGACTAAGATTCTACCCTTTGGGGTCTTCATGTTTAATCTGTATTTACTTCCCTGCACCATGTTATTTTTGCTTTTAATTTTTTTCTACTAACTGGTTAAAAGAGATTTTCCTTTTCTTAGCTTTGTTACAAGAGACACGTTATGTTTGGCATTTAAACAAATGGCAAACGGCAGAGTAGAGATGAAGAAGCTTGACAAGTGAACTTTACAATTTTGCCCCAGTTCTTTCACTCATAGAGCTTATTTTGATCAGAATAAATAACTGACAACCTATCTCCAGAATCCTCCAATCTCCTCCATTCTTGATGACCATCACCTCTTCCTCTATTCCAATTCAATAACTAGAGTGTCTTACAAGAAAGCAGAGTAATGACTTAATGTCAAATTTTGGAGAATATGGCAAAAGGTCTCCAGTTGGTTAAAAATATCTCTCTAAGAGGAATTTCAGAATTGAAAAACATTCCTTCGAAAATACTCTAATTTTACAAATTAAATCTTTATAGGTATCTTTTTCTTTATACATTAGTTGCCTGATATAATTCTCTCCCTACTAAACTAAACCCTACTTTACAACAGAGAAAAGTTTAACAGAATCATCAGCCTCGTGACAACAGCTGATGGTATTTACAGTGTTCTGTATCAATTTTATTGCTTTTCGCTAAAGACTAGAAGTGTGCTTATTATTTGTTTTACTTTACAATAAGTTGAAGTTCAGCTGCCTTTCAATTTTGTTATTTACATTATTTTTAATCAATGCATATAGTGTTCTCCTGGTTCAATTAATTACATCTGTATCTATTCTTATAATTATCCCCATGATTCTCTATAATTTTACATATTAGATAGAAAATTGAAACTCAGAAATAAAATGATCTGCTCAAAAATGAACCAAATTGATGGCAGAGCCATATCTTAAATTCAGATCTCTAGATTATTTGTCCATTCCACTCCTATACTAACTCCACAGGCTTATCACCAATATCAGTAATTCCCTACAATATCCATCGCTTTGATATTAGACATTCAAGGTCCCTATTAAAAGCAAACATCCCTTGAAAAAATAATATATTGAATGATGGTCACATTCATGTAATTTAGTTGATCTCATTATTTCCAAAAGTCTAAGGAATATGAAAAATAAATTTTGATCATTCAGATGACTGGTTTGCCTGAGGTATCTAGAACAGTATAAGGGCTCTTGATATGCCTAGGAGGTAAAGGAAAATGTAGTATATGACAAAAGGAAATGGGCAGGAAATAAGAGGTTTATGAACATTTGAGTTATTCATCTTGCTGTTGGATTTATAAAAGTTCAACTTTTCAGAAGAGTATGCAAAGATGGCTTCCTGTAAGTATTACATGGTAACATTTGATTAGAGCTAGAAGGAAGATCATACTTGGAGATCATCCATCGTAACCCCCTATTACAAAGGAAGAAACTAAGACTCAAGAAGGAAAGTGACCTTAGATTCAGATCCCAAAACCTGGATTTAAATTCAGGTCTCCTGACTTCCAGTCCCGAACTCTACTTAGTTCATCTCTAAATATACTGTTTGAAAGACTGTAAAAAACTAATAAATGTGTCAGATTGAAAATTTCTGGAAACCCCACAATGCCTTGCACAGACTTATGAAATCTGTTATGTTACCAGAGGTTGTGAGGTTTTCTAGCTAATGTTTCTTCAGCCATAATTATTGCTCCATCCCTCACCCCCCACACCAAATAGAGGGGTAAACTATTTTCTTAGATCATTTATTTCTACTCAGACCATCTCTCTGCTTGTCAATAGATGGTTTTGCTCACATACACACGCACATACACACACACATACAAACACACACATACACACACAGACATTATAGGTGTTGGGGGAGAGAAGAGTGGTAAGAGGAAAGACATCTTTACCTTTTGAATTGCTACTGCTTTCGAAGGCCTCTCTTCTAATTACTTTTGGATTCAGTGAAAAGAAGGGAGAAAGCAGTAGTTCACAGTAGGTAGCACAGACGATAAAATACTAATCCTGAAGTCCAGATCCAGCCTCAGACACTGCCTAGCTCTGTGACCCTGGGCAAGTCACTTAACCTCTATTTATCTCAGTTTTAGTACCTATAAGAATAACAACCTATTTCCCAGAATTGCTATGAAGACCAAATAAGATATCTATAAAGCACTTAGAGTGTCTGATACTGAATAAGTACTAAATAAATGCTTGCCCTCCCAATACTCACCCTTCCTGTGATATCTATCTTGAAATAACTGAGGGTAAATGTTGGGTCACCCTTAAGATTCTACTCTTCAGTTTTAAAAGTCTTCCTGTTTCTCATTAGTACATGCCTGTAACATCTGTTTATCCCCTGAGCATGCTCTACTTTTCAGGTTGGTATAATGTAAAAAAAAATGGTTACATGAGAATGCCTTAGGAAAATGGGGAAGGAAGAGGAATTAATGGGAAAACTTTTTCACATAAATGAGGAATGTAAGAAAGAAAAAAATGATGGGATGTGGGCAATGGCAGAACATCACACACTTACATTATCTCAAAGAGGGTAATTTTATATACACATATGCTGAACTGGCAATATAAATCTATTTTAACCATCAGGGAAGCAAGAGGAGAAAGGGATAAAACAAAGAGGGAGGTGATAAAAGAGAGAGCAGAAAAAAAGAAGGCAGTGGTCAGAAGAAAAATAGATTTTAGAAAAGAGATGATAAAAAGTGGATAAAAGGATAAACCCAAGAAAATTAGATGGAAAGAAATGCATAGGTAGTACTCATAACTGAATGTGAATAGAATGAAATCACTCATAAAATAGAAGCAAATAACAGAATGGATTAAAAACAAAAACCTAACAATATGTTGTTTATAAGAAACGTACTTGAGGCACACACACAGTATTAAAATATGAGACTAGAATTTCTGCTAAATGAAAAAAATGCAGAGAAAGCAATCATGATCTCCAAAAAAGCAAAAGCAAAAATAGACAATTAAAAGGGAAAAAGCAGGGAAACTACATCTTACTAAAAGGAACCTTAGATAATGATACAAATTCATAAAGGATAAGTTAAATTACAGGAGGAAATAGACAGTAAAACTCTAGGGATCTGAGAGTTAGGTAAATCTAACCATTAAAGAAATAAGAAAGAAGTCAAAAAGATTAATAAAATATTAGAAAAGTTAGATATAATAGGCCTCTAGAAAAAAAAAAACATTTGAGAATAGAAGTATACCATTTTCTCAGTTGCATATGGCACCTTCACAAACATTTACCCTGAATTATGGCATAAATATCTCACAAGCAAATAGAGAAATATTAAAAATGCATGCTTCATAAACCATAATGCAAAAACTACAATTAATAAAAGGCAATGGAACGAGATTAAAATTTTATTGGAAACTAAATTATCTAATATTAAATAATGAGTGGGTAAAAGAAAAAATAATAGAAATCATCAATAAGTTCATTAAAGAGAATAACAATGAGATGTCATGTCAAAACTTGTGAGTGTCAACCAAAGGAGTACTTAGGAGAAATTTTATATCCCTAAATATGTACATCAATAAGAGAAAGAGCAGATGAATGACTTGGACATGCAACTAAAATCAAACTAGAAAAAGAATAAATTAAAAATCCTCAATTAAAAACCAAAGTGGAATTCTGAAAACCAAAGGAGAGATTAATAAAATTGAAAGTTTAAAAAACGATCATTGAACTAATAAATAAAACTAGGAGCTTTGAATGAAAAAACAAAATATATAAATCATTGCATAATTTGATTTTCATAAAAGGAATAAACCAAATTACTAGAGTCAAAAAAAGTAAAAGGTTGGATGTACCACCAATGAAGATATATTTAAACTTATTGTTAGGAATTTTATTTTAACCAATAATATAACAGTAAAATTGATAATTTGAGGATAATTTATGAAAATATAAACTGTCCAGATCAGCAAAAAAGGAAAAGTGAGACTTAAATCAATGAAGTCCCTAAGAAAAAATCTCCATGATTAAATGGATTTACAATTAAATTCTACAAAACATGTAAGGAACAATTAATACCATTTCTATATAAAGTATTAAAAATAGATGAAGAAGGAATCCTACCAAATTCTTTTTATGACACAAATATGCTACTGAAACCTAAACCAAATTTAACAAAGAAAAAGAAGAAAATTATGGACCAATTTCATTAATGAATATTTTTACAAAATATTTAAAAGATAAGATAATACATTATGACCAGGTGGAATTGCCAGTAATTCATGACTGATGTAATCTTAGGAAGACTGTGATTATGTCAATAGATGCAGAAAAAGCTTTGGACTGTAATGGTCAGAATGTAAGGGGTAAATTATGGTTGGACTGAATTTATCAGAGTGTGGGCACCAGGAATTTAATTAATTCCAAATGGTTTTTTAGCAATTTGTTTATAAAATATAGAAAGAGTAAAAGTAAGAAAATCAGAGAGAGGATTGGGTAAGATATATAACATAACCCACTAAGTATTTTGCTCCTGCCCCTGGCTCAAACCAGGCAGGGTTAATTAGTCCTCAGTCAGAGGGGCCTCAGCCTTGAGCAATGGGCCTGGGAATGCATCAAATAAGGGCTTCAGTCACAAGACCTCTCTCAAGAAGGGAGCATTCTCCTGAGGCTAGTCCCTTTAGAAAATCCAGGAAAGGAGTGTCTTTTTCACTCACCCATGTGGTAGTTCAAAGGGAGAGAATTAATAACAGTCTTACCAAGTCCACAGTCTCAGGTCCAGTAAGCAGATTCTTCAACAGCCTCCAACTGGAACTCAGAATTCCAAAGAACAAAGAACTGCCCACAGGAAGTTGTAACTCCTTTTTAAAGTTGCTTCTTTTTTGTCACTTCCTGTGCCTTCCTCCACTTTTACATGTACCAATTACAGCTAAAGCTTTGCTTAGGAATGCCCAGGGGGCAGTCAATGGGTTCTGATTTGTCACCCACTATTGTACATGTAGGTCACAGACCTCCCCCACTTAAAGAATATGTGGGGTATGTACACTTTTGGTGATTAAATCTAAAAATGGGCAGGGAAGAGTTAATCCCATCTTCACAGGACAAAATGCAAAACCATTCCTAATAAACACACTTGAAATCATAAGAAGCAACCACCTACCTGAACTGTCCCAACATTCCCTTCAAAACAATCTTGAAATACTGCCTCACATAAAATTGTAGAATGGCAGAGTCAAAATATATATCAAAGTGAGAAAATTTTCCAGCCTAAGAAAACTTAAGAGATCAGCAGGGATAGTCTCTGACATTGGGATGGAAGCCTTTCAAGGGCCCCTGCATACTTCTATGGTAACAGCCATAGTAGTAGTTTTGGGAGCTCTAAGCCCAGAGAAAATAAGGGGGTTGGGCAACTGTTCAGAAAGAGATTATGAAGAATTTTCAGCTGGCATTAGGTATAGCTAACACCAATTTGAAATTCTATTCACCATTCCCATTTATGGGTTTCAATTCTAGGACAAAAAGGAGCACTGTGGTAATTGGTATAAAGGGAGCATGGCCTATGGTCATAGTTTCAAAGCAAAGAGGAATGATAGAACTTGTTGCTGTAAGGGACCAGTGACCCTTCCTGGGCAAAGACTAGAGTGTAGATCAGGAGAGCAATGACCATACTTTTCAAATATATACTAGTTAAAGAAGTCAAATTTACAAAAAATAAGAACCATTCTCCAATTGATATAAAGTCAAAGAATATAAACATTAAGTTTTCAGAAGATGAAATCAAAGTTATTTATGGTTATATAAAGATGCTTTCACTTACTATTGATTAGAGAAATGTAGATCAAAATAATTCTGAAGTACCTCACATCAATCAAAATGACAAATACTTGAGGGGATATGAGGGAAAAATAAAGATACTAAATGAACCTCTGTTGGAGTAGTGAACTAATTTAAACATTCTGGAGAACAATTTGGACTGATACCCAAAGAATTATAACAATTTGCATACCTTTTGACCCAGCAATATGACTACTAAATAAATTGGTACCACAAAGAGATCAAAACAGAAAAAAGAACTACAAAGAAAAACATTAATAGCACCTCTTTTTGTTAACAAAGTACTGGAAATCAAGTTCATTAACTGGTGAATGGCTTAACAAGTTATAGTAAATTATATAGAATGAGGTATAAGAAATTATGAGAGAAGTGGTTTTATAAAAATATTGTAAGACCTATATGAACTCATACAAAGTGAAGAGATAAGGAAAAAAAGAGTTAATTGTGTGCAGGAATAGCAATGTTTTAAGGATGATCAGTAGTGAACTTGGCTAATCTGATTAATAAAGTTATCTAAGATGATTCCAAAAGGACTCAGAATAAAAAAGGTACTATCCACTTCCAGAAACAAAACTAATGAACTCTGAATGAATATTGAAATATAATTTTCTCATTTTATTTTACTTGTTTTTTCTGGAATATGGCTAATATGGAAATGTTTTACATAATTTCATATGTATAACAGGTATCATATTGCTTGCATTCTCAGTGGATGTAGGATGAGTAAAAGGAAGGGAGAGAATTAGGGATTCAAAATCTAAAAAGAAAAGATTGTTAAAAATAATAAATTGAAATTTTAAAATAATTTTAAAAGGAAGCATAAGAATAAATGGAGCCTATCTTAAAATGATAACCATCTAAAACAAAAAGTAAATATTATATGTAATGGGAAAAAACTCAAAGCCTTCCCAATATGACCAAAATTGAAGCACGGATGTTCATTATCAGCACTATTATTTATAATTGTACTAGAAATGCTAGTTATAGCAATAAGACAAAAAAAAAAGAATGAAAGAATGGAAATAGGAAATAAGAAAATATAATTATCTCTCTTCAGAGATAATATGATGGCATACCTAGAGAACTAAATAGCTAATTGAAAAAATGAACAACATAAACAAAGTTCAGTATATTAAATAACATCACATAAATCATCAGTATTTCTATATACTACAAATAAAGTCAACTAGCAAGAGATATAAAGACAAATTCCATTTAAAATATTTGCGAACAATCTAAAATATTTGGGCATCTATCTGCCAGGACAAATTCAGGGATTATATGAACATAATTATAAAATATTTTTCACATAAAGATAGATCTAAACAACCACAGAAATATTCATTTCTCTTCTGTTGGCCAAGTCAATATAATAAAAATGAAAATTCTATCTATTGATTTACTTATTCAGTGCCACTGCCATACCAATCAAAAAACTAAAGAATTTATCTTATAAAGTTAGACAAAATCATAATAATATTCATCTGGAAAAATAAAAGTCAAGAATATCAAGGGAATTGAGAAATATGAAAGAAGGTGGGTTTGCAGTAACAGGTCTCAAATTATATTACAAAGGCATAATCATCAAAATGTTTTGATAATGGCTAAGAAGTAAAAGGGTGAGTAAATGGAATAGATTATAGACACTACAAAATAGTAAATGGTCATAGTAACAGTGTTTGATAACTCAAAGTTCCAAATTTTGGATAATAAGAACTCAACATTAGACAAAAATTTCTGGGACAATTGGATGAAGTCTGGCAAAAACTGTGCATAGACCTAAGTCTCACATAGTATACCAAGATAAGGTCAAAATATGCACACAATTTAGACTTAAAGGATGATATAAGCAAATCAGGAGAGCCTGGAATATGTACCTGTCAGACCTTTGGATAAAAGAAGAGATAAGTAGCATCACAGGAAGTAAAATAGATAATTTTGTTTACATAAAATTAAAAAGAAAAAACTTTTTCACAAGCAAAACTAATGAAGTCAAATTTAGAAGGAAAAACTGGGGGAAATTTTACAGCAGGTTTATCTGGAAAACACCTCATTTCCTAAATTTATAGGGAAGTGAGCCAATTTAATAATAACAGTCATGCCACAATTGATAAATGGTCAAAGGATATGAATGGGCAGCTTTCAGAAGAAGAAATTAAAGATATCAATAGTCACCAAAAAAAAAATACTCTAAATCACTACTGATAAGAAAAATTCAATTAAAAAATCTGAGATACCAACTCACACCTATTAGATTGGCTAACATAACAGAAAAGGGAAATTTCAAATTCTGGAGGGGATATGAAAAAACTGAGATTTTAATGCATTGATGGTAGAGTTGTGAATCATTCTGAGAGCAACTTGAAACGGTCCCCAAAGTGCTATAAAACTACATTCATTGTGACCCAGCAATACAACTACTAGGTCTATCCCGCAAAGATATCAAAGAAAAAGGAAAAGAGCTTATATGTACAAAAATACTTTTTATGGTGACAAATAGCTATTTGGAGGTACAAAAAGGAAGCTCTTTGTGGTGACAAAGAAGTAGAAATTTAGAGAAGGCCTATTAAGTGAGGAATGGTTGAGTTGTGACATATGATTGTGAAGAAAACTTTAGTGCTATTAGAAATGACAAACAGAATAGTTTTAGAAAAAGCCTCAGAAGACATATTTACTCATGCAAAGTGAAGTAAACACAACCAGAAGGACACTGTACATAGTAACAAAAAAAGTTGTAAGCATAGTCAACTATGAAAGAGACCTATTCTGATTAAGACAATTATCCAAGGCAGGTCCAAAGCATCCATGATGAAAAATGCTCTCCACCTCCAGAGAGAGAATTAATGTCTCTGAATGTAGATTGAAACATATATTTTACTTTATTGATTTATGTTGTTTGTTGTTTTCTTTCTCAATGTAGCTAATATGGAAATGTTTTGCATGACTTCACATGTAAATTCAATATAAAATTATGTGCCTTATTGAGTGGGGGAAAGGAGCAGTAGGAAAGGAGAGAATTTGAAACTCAATTTGCATTAAGAATTATTGTTAGTTTTTACATGTAATTGGGAAAGATTTAATGAAAAAAAATAAATAATAATTTAAAAAAAAACATGAAAGGGTCCTGAGGACAAACAGTTTGAGAATTTCTCATTGTGAATCATTTCTCTTAATGAGTGATGTTCTCTGAGCAAGGACCATGGCAAATGAAGTTTTTGTTATAAGGTTTATCTTATATTATGAAAAACGAATATTATTTTTTGAGTTTATTGCCACCTTATATGATATAAGGCTTTCCTTTTTAAATCATCTTACAATCAGCTCTCTCAAACTTTAAGAGCATTAAAAAGCTTCTTTCTCCTCCAGTATTCTACAATTTGAGATCAAGTTTATTATTTAGCCCATCTCAGCTTTGATCTTAATAAGCTGAAGAGTTATAATGTGCTCTGACTGTCTTCATATGTTAGCACTCTCACCTCTATGACCATTATGACATCCTTCCATTAACCTTCTAAAGCTCTATGATTTCATAATATCAATTGAATGTGTGTCAGCAGTGTTAAGCAAGTTTATAGGTCTGGACCATGATCAAAGTAATATTGTAATTAGAGTTCATAATTTTGAGTTGTGAAGACAAAACTCCTTAAAATTTCATTTTTTCTAATAAGTTTATGTTAATAGTACATTGTTTAATTCAAATAAATGAACAATATGTTCACTTTAAGCCTAGAAATAGAATATGGATGTTGAAATAGAAAATCTTAAAATTCCCACCAAACTATTGAATTCTAAAAGATTATATAAGATTCTATAAGAGAAAATCAGGCTTGAAAGATATAATCAGAGATACAGATGACATATGCCCTGGATGTGAGTGGGCTTTGGTTTTGTAGCATATGTTAAGGAAGTTTTCCGGTTTTTTTTTCAAATTCCCTTTCCTTTGATATACAACATTTTATTTGTTTATTTATTATGCTCAAATAGTATTGTATCTCCTTGGGTGGTCACTTAATCTTCCTACATTAAGATCAGGCCATGTCATGCAGAGAATTTCACATGGAAATCTGAAAGTTAGTAAGCCAGAGAAGCAGTGTGTCACCACGAGAATCCTTTCTAACCAATATTAAAAAATTGCTACAAAACAAATACACAAGTGTAAGAACTAACAAGGAAACAAAGTGAAACAACTATCAAGAAAACAAAAACACAAAAGGTAGGCAGACTACATCTGGGGCACTGAGGTTGAGAAGAGAGCAGAGCCAGGAAGAGGCTGTAGCAAAGAGAGAAGAGCAAGACAAGAGCAAGCCACACACCCCCACCCCACATCTGCTGTTATACATTTGGAACCTAAGTCCAAGCTGACATTCAGACTCAGAGATCCTGCCTGAGCAAAGAGTGAAACAAGCCAACCCACACCCCTCGAAATTTCAAACTTGTGGATAAATCCAAAGTCCCAGCCAAGAGCAGTCTGACCTGAAGTAGACTAATCCTTGTGGGCCCAGGGCAAAGTCAAGAATCCCAATTTCGGCTTGGAATGAGAACAGTTCATACTTTGCTGGTAAGGACATAGTTCACTGAGTGACTACCCCAGGTCATTTTACTCAAAACTAAGGGCAGATATCTAGGGCAGGGCAATCAAGGATATATCTGATTGTATCAAGTTACACAGTGAGACCAAAAATTTGAGCCTAAGCATAGGACTATAATTTGATCAGTCCCTGACCTGATCAAGTTCAGAGTGAGATCAAAAGCTTATGGCCAAAGGGGGCAGTTGGTTGGCTCAGTGGATTGAGAGTCAGGCCTAGAGACAAGAGGTCCTAGGTTAAAATCTGGCCTCAGACACATCCCAGCTGTGTGACCCTGGGAAAGTCACCTAATCCCCATTGCCTAGCCCTTACCACTCTTCTGTCTTGCAGCCATTACACACTATTGACTCCAAGATGGAAGGTAAGGGTTAAAAAAAAGCATATGGCCAAGTCTGAGCAAGTCCTTAAGCTATCAGCATCTCAAGGGTCATTTGAATCAGGAGGGGAAGGGGGCTTTCAGAACTCTCAGCCCTCAGACCATCACATTAGCCTCCAAGAACTGAAACTGGTAAAAACCCAGAAAATAAGCTGAGAATAACATCAATGAAGGACTGAAGTTTAAGAGAATACCCCCAAATTCCTAGAAAACAGAGCCAATCTATAATTATCTAGGGAAAATGAGCAAACAACAAAAAAGCACCTAACTAAAGATTTTCATTGAGACAAAGAGCAATGCACAGAAACAGAAGGGGACAGTGAAAGCAAAGGAAACACACAAAATCCAAAGTAAAAATATGAATTGGACATAGATTCTAGAAGACCTCAAAAAAGACTTCACAAATCAATTAAGCAAGGCAGAGGAAAAGTGGGGAAGAGAAATGAAAGTATTGCAAGAACAAAGGAAAGTGATGAAAGAAGAAAAGAAAGTGATACAAGAAGAAATGGACCAATTGAAAAAGGAGAACAAAAAACCAACAGAGGAAAATCAGGCTTTAAAAATCAGAATCAGCCATCTAGAAACAAATTATTTCATGAGAAATCAAGAAACAATAAAGCAGAATCAAATGAAAAATCTGAGGAAAATATGTAATCTCTTATTTAAAAAACAACTGACCCAGAAAATAGATCTAGTAGAGACATTTTGAGAATTATTGGACTACCTGAAAACCATGATTAAGAAAAAACCTTGGACATCATCTTACAAGAAATTATCAAAGATAACTTCCTAGAGATCCTTAAAGAAGAAAATAAAATTGAAGTTGAAAGAAAGAAATCCTCAGATGACAACTTTTAGGAATATAATAGCTAAATTCAAGAGCCACTAAACCAAGGAAAAAATACCTCAAGAAAAACAAAAGCATTCAAATACCATGAAACTACAATCAGGGCTACACAGGATTTAGCAACATGAAATATGATATTCAGGAAGTCAAAATACTTGGGTTTACAACCCAAAGTCACCTATCCAGCAAAAATTAGTATATTATTTCAGGGGGGAGGAATGGGTATTCAATAAGATAGAAGACTTCCAAGCATTCCTGAGGAACAAGTCAGACCTAAATGAAAATTTTGAAGTCCAAACACAAGACACAAGATAAGTCCAAAAAGGTAAATAAGAAAGAGAACATTTAAGGAACTCATTAAAGTCAAAATGTTTATATGTCTACATGAAAAGATTTTTGTAATTCTCAAAAATTACTCTTAATGGTATAGAAGATAGAAGAAACTTCCTCAGAAAGAGGGTGAAGAAGTAAACTGATTATGATGATATGATGTATATGATGACATATAACAATATGATGTGTATTTAAATGTGATAATATGGAACATGCGTATATGATATGATATGTATGCAAATGAGTGATATATAAAAAAATCAATCAAGGACTGAAAGAGAAGATTGCACTGAGAGAAAAGGGAAGGGAGAGATAGAATGGGGTAAATTATATAACATAAAGGGGTGTGAAGAATCATTCTAGAGAGGGGAGGATAAGGGTGGTAATGGACAATTTTTAAACTTTACTCTCATTGTAACTGATTCAGTGAGGGAAAAACAAGTGTACTCAGTGGAGAATAGAATTTCATCTTACCCTATAGAGAAGTCGAAGGGGAATAAGACAAGAGAACAGGGAGGTAATTAAAGAGAAGAGAAATATCAGGGTGACAAAAAGCAAAATACTGGTGAGGAGAAATAGAGAGAAAGGTAATAGAGCAGGATTTAAAGGTGATAATAGAATGAAGGGCAATACACAGGTAGTAATCATAATGTTAAAATGCAGAAGAAAAATATATGATCAATTAGGTCATTCAATGGGGATATGATTGGGGTGTTGGTGTTAAAAGATTACTCTATTGCAAATATGAATAATATGTAAATAGATTTTGAACAATAATATATGTATAGCCCAGTGGAATTGTTTGTCAGCTCCAGGAGAGGGGAGAAAAGAGAAGTAGAAAAAATCATGAATCATGTAACCATGGAGAAACATTCTAAATAAATAATTTTTAAAAATATATACACCGTTTTATAACTTTGGTGGCATAATTCAACACCACTCTCCAGAATGTTTGGATCATATCACAAGTCCATCAACACTGTATTAGTGTCCCCATTTTTTCACATCGCCTCCAACATTTCTTAACGTCTTTATCTCTTCCTTTCATTTTATTAATTTTTACATCCTTTAGAACTCATATTTTAGATAATTCACCTTCAAAGATTTCCACTTTGGGGATGTGGGAAAATGGGAACACTAATACACTACTGGTGGTGTTGATGGTAGATGATTTAAAAAACCTTTACCTTCTGTCTCAAATTCAATGCTGGATATTGATTCCAAGGCAGATTGTTAAGGACTAGGCAATGGGACTTAAGTAATTTGCCCAGGGTCACATAGATAAAAAGTGTCTGAGTCCAGATTTGAACTCAGGACATCCCTTATCTAGGTCTGGAATTAGGAGGTGGACTGAATATTTGCACCACGCTGTTCATCTTCTTGGGCTTTCCAGTTAATTTAATTTACTTTGTTTATTTTGCTATTGACAATACAAAATGAAAGTGGAGAAAGACTTTAAAGATCTCAGAATTAATTCTGACCAAAGAAGAGATCCATAAGTACTTCAATAGATCTATGAAGAAATATATTTCTCACTCCTTAGCAAATCTGTGATAAGCTAGAGATGCAGAATGAAACAAGCTTTCTCAGACATGGTCAATGTGTTCATTTGTTTTGCTTGAGAAAATATATTTGTTATAATAGAAGACCATTCCTTGAAATGGTTTATGGAAGAGGATGTCAGTTAGTGGGTAGAGATATATAGAGAGAAAAGATCACCAATAGAACATTTTTTAAAGGAGAAATGTACTAGACTGTCATCTTCTTGAGGGCAGAAACTGAGATGTTTCATCTTTCTTATTACACGCGGTGCTCAGCCTAGTGAATGCGCCAAGTATACCTCCATAAACGGGTGTTAACTTGCATTGAATTGCCAAGACAAGAATTCAGATCTTCTGACTTACAGATCACTATGCTTTCCACTAAACTAGTACTTGATATCCATAGAGAAAAGGTTCTATATTTTGTTATAACAGTCACAATGAGTAACATTTATATAGCTTTCTTAACTTACTATTAGCCAGGCACTTTGCTAAGTGCTTCACAATAATTACCTCATTTGATCCTCAAAACAATTCTGAAAGGTAGGTGCTCTTACTTCACAGTTAAGGAAAACAAAGCAGACAGAAGTTAAATGATTTGCCCAGGCTCACTCAATCAGCAATTGTCTGAAGCCATATTTGAATTCAGATCGACCTGTTATCAGGTCTGATGCTCTATATACTATGCCACATAGTAGTAGTAGTAGTAGTAGAAGTAGTAGTAGTAGTAGTAGTAGTAGTAGTAGTAGTAGTAGTAGTAGTAGTAGTAGCAGTAAGAGTAGTAGTATTTTTAGTTAGAGAATACCTCTTGTCAGAAAGAGGGATTTTTTTTACATATCAATACTATTTTTTATAATAATTTTCTGATCATTGTTCTTTTCTTCCCTCCAATCTCTCTGCCTTCCCCAAGATGATAAGTAATATGGTACAGGTTGCATATTTGTTATATATATATATATATATATATATATATATATATATATATTTCCATGTTTCTCATATTGTGAAAGAAAACATATCACTAACAGTAGAAAAAATCATGGAAGAAATGAAGTAAACTCTGTGTTTAAATCTGCATTTAGACTGCCAGGTCTTTCTTTGGCAGTGGGCAGCCATTTTCATTATGAGTCCCTTGTTCTGTGCCACCTATTATTTAAAACAAACAAAAATAGTTGGAAGAAGTTGTGTTATTCTTCATAACTATTTAAAGATTCTCATAAAATCTTGTTTTTGAAAAAACTATTATAAGTGCTTTAAAATCAAGGTCCATATCTTGAAGATTTTTATACCCATCTCAACTAGCACAAATATTTATACCTATCAGGGCCCTACATAAATGTGTGTTTTGATTTTAAAAGTTTCTCAAGGCCAATTCCATTTATTTTTATAAAATAGTACATTATATTGATATTTCCAAAACACTTTTGCTCATTATTTTATTTCTTATCTATAGAAGCCCTGTGAGGTAGCCTGGGCAGATACTATTATCCCATTTTATGAATAAGGGAACTAGGATATAGAGAGGTCAAGCAATTATCACAAGGTTATATCATTTTTGTGATTGAGCTAGGACTAAATTCCAGGTTTCCTAATTCCCTAGGCCTTGCTCTCACTACTATTACTACATGACTTTGCCACAACAATTACTATGTGAGCTGAAGGAACTAAGCATCTGGGTATGAGGATATATTGAAGAGAATACACAAAAACAAAGACTTCTCAGTGCAGAGAACTCCCTTTAACAACCGCAGTTGAAAATATAAGTAGGACTTCATAAATTTTGTAGGAAGTTATTTAAGCATCACACAGTTAAATAAATGACTGAAGCAGGTTTTAAATTCATGCTTTCATGGAGTATTGGAGGAAAAACTGAAAAAGTCTAATTTCCATTTCTATTCTCTATACTTTTTTCTCTCAAAGTAAATATGATTTCCATGAAAATGATCTCTAAGCACTCTGAAATTTTAAGTGTATAAATGACTCTATACCTCTGTATTTTTAAAGCACTTAAGCTGGTTGGATTTCTTCTATTGCTGTTCTAAGGTGAAATAGCTAATAATCAGATAGCTTCAAGAATGTGTTATATCCTTTTCTTAGGAAACAGATATTGCTACCAGGTCAATTTTTGTACACTGCCTCACATTTTACTGTTGTTATCATTCATTTGTAAAATGTATGAAATCACTTCTGTAAAATGTCATGGTATTATTTGTACTATGGAAAATCATTTTCTTTTCCTCACTGTTGGTAATAACCCTTAGAAGTTTGGAATTAATTTCTGTCCTCTTGCCATTTCTCCCTTGCTCACATCATGTCTGCGCTCTGGTTTATAAATGTTGGCATTTCTTAGGCTGGGGAACCTTTTGACTCCAACAATGTAGTGAATATCATTCCCCATACACCCTCATTGGAATCAAAGGTAGAGAATATTGTCTTATTTCTGAAATATGAGTGGCCTACAAACCATTATCTCAATTTCTCATAAGTAAATAAAACATTTGGACTAGATGATCTCAAGTCTATATGGTTCTATTTGGACCTATATGCTATATCAGTCTCCATTAATTGATTATCATGCATCAATAAACAGAGCTCCATAAACAAGTGATTCACAAGTCCACTGGAAATTGGAGATAGCCTCATTGCTTTTGTGTGTAAAGATATCTGAAACAATAAATTTCTCTATACCATCTATAATTGCTGATGTAGACTGAAAATAGAATCTAATCATTGAAAAAAAAATAGAATTTGGAAGTGAATACAAAATGAGGAATAGTAAGAACAATAACTTGCCATAAAGACTGAGATAGATTTTACTAGAACACTATCATTTAGATTAGGATAGTTTTTCCTTGAAACATATTGAAACCATATTTGAATCTTACATGGAACAGAAGACTAGGGCATACAATTGGTAGAATGTTCTGGTGACTTAGATACAAAAAGCCAATAGATAATGAGTCAACCATTTTTTGTAGACTTTTGACTAGAAGATCTGCATGGCCAACACAAAATCAGAGAAACTGGAACCAAATCATCAATTCTTGAGCCCTGCTGAATATTCCTTTCCTGTTATGGCTTAATAAATCTTAAACTATTTTCCATGGTAATGGCCTATCTTCTTTAAGTCTAATTCTGAACCTGAAGCATCAGAGTGGCCCAAATCAGTTCCAGTATACAATATTCTTTATCTACCAATTTCTGGGAAGATCTACTGCCACAAAAGTTATTGAAAGATAAGTGAAATTACTATTATAACATAAGGATTGCCTGGAGATGTAATGGTAGTAAGCCTCCTATTCATATGTCACTTTGAGTGCATGTACTGTGTGCTATAAATCAGTGCGAATGGCTTTCACTAACCCCAGGTAGTCAGAGAGTATAGGAATTGTGGCTCTCGTGGAGAGAGAGTAGGGAGTAGAAATTATATTGTTTGAAAAAGATCTTGTTCTGCATGAACAAGTAACTAGAACTATAGAGACCTATAATAAACAGCAACATGGACCAAATATTGTGATGGTAAAAGGTGCAGCATGAGAGAAATTGTTTTGAGGTAGTGTACGTATGCTTTATCTTCATATTGACTGAGACTGATTTGCCATAGAAAGGTGGATTTTTACCTGGAATGTCATGAATAATGCAGACCAGAAATGTGAAATAAACCAATGACTCCAATAAGAGACAATGAAATAGGGAAGGCACTGAAGTTAAAGAAATTCCTTTCAAAATAGGCAAGTAGATTCAATAATGGTAAAAATTCCAGAACACGGAAGCAAATTAATTACCTTAGCCACGTCTGCCATTGCAAAGATGGTCTTGTAATAATATCATAAGGAAAACTGATGAAAGAGTATTTTGTTCTCCTAAGGCACCATAATGAAACAACCAAATGAAGAAAATTCTGAAATGCTGGCTTACCTTAGACTATCTTTATTTATTTATTTAATTGATTAATTTCTATTATTTTTCATGGTTACATGATTTGTGTTCTCTCCCTCCCTTCTCCCATAGCCAATGAGCAATTCCACTGGGTTTTATGTGTATCATTGATCAAGACCTATTTACATATTATTATTTGCAATAGAGTGATCATTTAGATTCCATATCCTCATCAAACCATGTGATCAAGCAAATGTTTTTCTTCTGCGTTTCTACTCCCACAGTTCTTTCTCTGAATGTGGATAGTGTTCTTTCTCATAATTCCTTCAGAATTGTCCTGGATCATTGCATTGGTGGTAGTAGAAAAGTCCATCATGTTCAATTGTGCCACAGGGTATCAGTCTCTGTGTACAATGTTCTCCTGGTTCTGCTCCTTTCACTCTGCATCAGTTCCTGGAGGTCATTTCAGTTCACATGATATCTAGATTTCTCCTCTCTTCTATTCTCCATTAAATCTTCCCTTGCTTAAAAAAAAAAAAAAGAATGACTTTTAACACCATAAACAAAATTTGATACTCAGAGCTCCCCCCACCTCTCCCATGACATTTAAAGTGGTTCATTTTTTTCATATATTCTCATATCCAAGATTTATTTAGAATTGACATATTGATAAGTTACATTTTTGGTCCTTTTAATTTATGTAGCAATAACCATTCTGTGTATTGTTTTCATAACTCTGCTTATTTGACTATGCATCATTTCACATGACTTTCCATATTTCTTTAATGATTTCTTATACTTTCTAATGGTATAATAATATTTTGTTACATTCCGATACTTTGCTTGTTTACCATCCTTCAATCAACAGAGACCTACTTAGAACTTTTTCCAATTCTTTGTATTCCCCCAAAAATTCTGTGAATATTTTGGAACACGTGGAACATCTTTCTATCTTTGACCTTGTTGAGACAGATGCCCACCTTTCTGCATGACATTTTTAAAAAATCACCTTTCAGGAAGTCTGGGAGAGAGTTCCAGATGAGCCTAGCAAAGCTTTGTTAGACTTTTAATTTTTTTTTTTATTTAATCAATTTTAGAACATTATTCCTTGGTTACAAGAATCATATTCTTTCCCTTCCTCCCCTCCCCCATCTTTCCTATAGCAGACGTGCAATTTCACTGGGTATTACATGTGGCCTTGATCAGAACCTATTTCCAAGTTGTTGTTTGCACCAGGACGTTCACCCAGAGACTATATCCCCAATCATATCCCCCTAGACCAGCGGTTCTCAACCTCTCAATTTGTAGCAATGAGAATACATAATGCATATCAGGCATTTACATTCCAAATCATAACTGTAGCAAAATTACAGTTTTGAAGTAGCCACCAAAATAATTTTTTGGTTTGGGGTCACTGCAACATGAGGAACTGTATTGCGGGGTCACGGCATTAGAAAGGTTGAGAACCACTGCCCTCGACTCATGTAATCAAGCAGTTGTTTTTCTTCTGTGTTTCTACTCCCACAGTTTTTCCTCTGAATGTGGATAGTGTCCTTTCTCATGAATCCCTCCGAGTTGTTCAGAGAAATCCATTACATTTGATTGTCCCACAGTGTACCTGTCTCTGTGTACAATGTTCTCCTGGTTCTGCTCCTTTCACTCTGCATCAATTCCTGGAGGTCA
This sequence comes from Monodelphis domestica, assembly GCF_027887165.1. Classification (NCBI taxonomy): domain Eukaryota; kingdom Metazoa; phylum Chordata; class Mammalia; order Didelphimorphia; family Didelphidae; genus Monodelphis; species Monodelphis domestica. Next base: position 107,282,666 of record NC_077230.1, on the reverse strand, counting down.
TTCCAGTTACCATGAAATTCCTCCACTTTACTATTCCTTTGACCACAATAGTATTCCATCACCAACATATACCACAATTTGTTCAGCCATTCCCCAATTGGAGGGCATCCCTCCATTTCCCAATTTTTTTGCCACCACAAAGAGCGCAGCTATGAATATTCTTGTACAAGTCTTTTTCCTTATTATCTCTTTGAGGTACACACCCAGCAGTGATATGGCTGGATCAAATGTCAGGCAGCTCAGACACTATCTTAATAAATCCAACTCTGTAGGAATATTATAGAGTAGAAGTTGTTTATATATTCTATGTTTCTGGGGGAAGCATCTTCTTACCAATCGCAATGCCCTCTTTCAAACTCTGGTCCCCTGTATGTATCTCTTGGATACCTGGGAAGGGAATTGGCAGGAGTTTCAGTTAAAATGCTATGTAACCAATGAATAATTTGAATGAGTATATCTCACACATAAGTAGACTTTTTCATTTCATACCATAGCTATTTCTACCAAAATATCCAATTGACTGGGTATAAACTTTTGAATGGGCACTTGTGGGCTATTACTAAGCTGTCAATGCAAAAATGAAGCAATGACTGTTGAGTCTTGTCAGGAAGGAATTAACAGGCAAAAGGAAAAAATGTAGGATCCTACTTAAGATTGACTATTTCTCAAATATAGTTATGATTACCTAGAGAGCAGGCAACAGGATGCAAATATAAACATCCCCATGTATTTTACTGGCATAATAATTCTAAAAGCTCTAATTGAGTTTTAGTGGCTGCAAAGTCTATGATCTGTAATAAGGCCTGTTGGGGTAATTGATAAGGTTGTATCCAAATTCAGAATTCCCAGACAGCACATTTACCCTCCATTTGTGACATCTGGACACAAAGGAAAGTGAAGTTGAACTTACCAAAAATAATACCCAGTGGAATTGACACTTTTGGAAAGTGATCTAGGTTTTTATAGTCAATATGGACAAAGTCTGGGAAGATAACTCACCTATTTGAGATGTATGGGACTCTTACTATAAAAAACCGCTTCTTTTAAATTCTGTGTTTATAATCTTCAACAGTCAGTAGAAGATCTGTTCATAGTACCAGTTTGAAGGAGCACCAGGACTAATAAAATAATTCTCAGAGCAACATAGTATGTATTAGCAACTTCTACTCTCAAATTTTCTGCAGAGCTGGATTTACCAGGATAGTGGCTGAGGTAAGCTAGCTCTTTAGAACTTCCTTCATTTGGGGCTTTCATTGTGGTGCCTCAGAAGATCAATGATACTGTCAGGGTAGAGAATCTAGGGATAAAGCAGTGGTAATGGGCTATAAAGCAGAGAAACTACTGATAGTTTTTCAGGGAAATGGGAGCTTGCCACTACTGTATGACCTCCACCTTTTATGGATCCTATCGATCCATTATGTGCAATGGTGTCTCTAGTTCCTTTTTCTAAAGTTGGCATTTTTCTAATTTGGTAAATAACTGGTTCTGGGCTAGGAACTCACATCAACTCATAATGGTGAGCTGCAGCCCAACAATGAGTTATTATAACCTTAAGACTGAGAAACAGTATGCTCCTAGTAGGCAGATGAATTGGCATATAAGAGAGGAAGATAGGGGTTCAAATCCTACCTGTGACACATAATGGCTATGTGACCAGATAGAAGACACTTGACTTCTCAGGGTTCCAGACAAGAGAAGTCAAATTACAAACAAGCATCCCACAAACCTCCCAATGCTGCAGAACCAGATTTAATGTAATTGGGATATATTTAACCAAATAAATTAAAATATAATACAACATAGATAATTCATAGTTTTTAAGTCAATATACAGCCTTTAGGTATCTGTTTCTATTTGAGTTTGTCAACTCCCTTAGACTATGATAGTCAGAGAAGCATTGTTAGTAAGAGTTCCCCTACATCAGTTAAAACAAAGGTACAATCCAATATTAACACTGAGATGAATTACAATAACTTCTGCAAATCTAGCAACAAATGAAACAAACAAATGCAAGTCATATTAGATCTAGAAAACTATCCTACATCCATGTTACCCAGTCAAAACAAATCATATGTCCCTGTTAGGTCCAACTAGGCAAATATCTGTGCCCTTTATGGTATTGCATAACATCACTGGATTCAGCTAATTACGGTATTCAGGGTTCTATAGTCAGAGCAAAGCCCATTCTTTCTACTTCATTTTAACAAATAGTAACAGAGCCCTGATGGGATTTTCTAGTGCATGTGAGCATTTAATTTGCGGAAAGTGAAGGAAGATAAAGGAATTAGTTTGGGATATGTTGGGTTTGAGATGCCTGTGGTACATACCATTGAAAATATCCAATAGGCACAAAAAGGAGGACAATCCAGGACTAGAAAGAGATACAAGAGTGAGATTAGGATTAGAAATATAAATATAGAATCATATGAATAGAGATAATCATTAAATTCATGAGAGATAATGAGATCACTGAGAAAAAGCGGGGCAATTAAAGAGAAAAGAGCCAAAACAGAACTTTGGAGTTATACTCCACACAGGTAAGAGGCAGTATAAGGATGATTATCCTTTAAAGGAAACAAAGAAGTAGTAGCCAGACAGGTAGCAGGAGAACCAAAAGAGACAGTGAAATGACTACCTAGAGAAGAAATTATATCTAGAAGAAGGGAGTGGCCAATAGAGTCAAGAGTTACAGATGGGTTAAGAAAGATAATTTTTTTTTCAATGGCAATCAGAAATGATAAGATAGAATTGGTAACTTGGCAGAAACTCCTTTAAGATGAGTGATGAGATAGAGAATCTCATGTTCAAATTGTAAGGGAATGAGAGGAGTAGAGGAAATAAGTGTAGAGAGGTTTCTAGGAGTCTGGCTGTGAAAGAGATAAAGATATAAGATGATCGTTTCAAGGAGACTTTATGTATAGGAGAGATCTAGGTGTGTTTGAGAAAATAAGAGATGATCTAGTTAAAGGACTAACAGGGGAGGGGGAAATGCTTATGGGAACAAGTTTGCTAGAAAAACCTGGAAGTATTGGAATCAAAGATTCAAATGAAGAGTTTGGTATTAGTGAGAGCAAGTATGGGTGGTACAACTGATAATTTTGTAAAGGGATTTGGGGATGTAGCATGGAAAAAAAGAAATTCAAAGTAAATGACCTCCATTTTCTTAGTAATAGACAAGATGAAGTGATCTTCAGAGAGACCAAGTAAGACAAATTTGATGCTAATTGAAGATGTTTCTAGCATCTAGGATACACTAGGGCAGTGCTGGCAAAGGTTTTCAAGCTCACTGCCTGTGAGTTCCCTACATTACCCCAGAGAGTAGAGGGTAGAGGTGCTCCCTTTGGGTGGCTAGACAGAGGGACAGACCGTGCAAAAATATCCTCAGGGACTGGGAATAGGAGGAATGGAGCAGCTCCCCCCTGCTGGCTGGGCACATATGCTAATATTTTGCCAATACTGCACTGGGATACTATAGAGAATTTCATGGAAATCTCCTAAAGTTTAAAAGGGCACCTAAATACAAATAATCTGACAATTACCCTCAGTAGAGCCATTAACCCCATACTCTATCACACTGAGTAAGGGTTAGGAGTATAATTTGATAGTCCAAGGTTAAAATTAGGGACAACTAGGTGATGCAGTAAATAGAATTCTGGAATTCTGGAGTCAAGAAGACTTGAGTTCAAATATGTTCTCAAGCATTTACTAGTTGGATAAGTCTGAGCAAGTCATTTAACATCTGTCTGCTTCAATTTCTTTATATATAAATGTAGATAATATTAGCACTTGCCTCACAGGATTATTGTGAGGGTCAAATAAGAATTGATAACTGCTTAGCCTAGTGTCTGGCACATAACGAGTTCTATATAAATACTATATTTTCATCATCATCATCATTAATTAAATTATTGTTAAAACTAAATTAAAGCTCTGGTCCTTAATTTCAATGGAGTTTATTAATATTTACTTCAGCAAAAGAAGGCAAACAGATAAAGAGAAACGCCTATTCTAATCTCACCAGGTGGCTGCTTTTCCACATGACTATTTATCTCAGCCACAATCTTCTCCCTGTATGTCCAAGAGAATAGAGAGAGAACACTTCCTGGAACCCCCAATTTTATACTCCTTTATCCCTGGATCCTAACCTGATCCTTTCTAGGTCATTGTGCCTAGGTCATTCTCCCATGATTCATGCTGGAGTGCAGGGAAGCAGATCAGACCCAAATTCATGATCCTGGGAAAGAGTTCCCTTCACACATTGTCTGAAAACTGGTTGAGCACAATAGGCATTGGGTCATTCCAAAGATGTAAGACTTAATAACATCCATCCTGATATTTTAAGAAAAATCTTTGAGAGTGATTTTATCATTTTTTTCACTCTTGCTTGGTAAAGAATGTGACAACAGTCCAAGAATTTCTGATTTTCTTGTAACAGAGAATACTATACTGGTGAAGGGAGGGTAACTAAGCAACAGAGGAAAAGGAGACATTAGAAAAGGATAATAGGGGGCAGCTGGGTAGCACAGTGGATTGAGAACCAGTCCTAGAGAAGGGAGGTCCTAGGTTCAAATCTGGCTTCAGCCACTTCCCAGCTGTGTGACCCTGGGCAAGTCACTTGACCCCCATTGCCTAGCCCTTACCACTCTTCTGCCTTGGAGCCAATACACAGTATTGACTCCGAGACGGAAGGTAAGGGTTTAAAAAAAAAAAGAAAGAAAAGAAAAGGATAATAGGAAGAGGAATTATGGCCACTCCCAAGAGATAAAAGAAAGTTGAACCCTGGTGGGAAGAGAAAAGATGACAATATATTTCAACAAATTTAAAAACTATAAGGAAGGATAATTTTAGTATTGGACAGGATCATGGGCCCTGCTGGTCACAAATAGAATTTGAATTAAGAACATATATATATTTATACATAAATATATATATATATAAAAGATAACAAACAAGTAAATATATCAAGGATCCATGATTTTACTTATTTTTAATTTTTTTTAATTTTTGTATAACTATAATAATAGTAAATGTAAATACTAATTTATTTTATTATTATTTAATTATGATAATTCTCTCAACCAAACACAAATCACAACCAATATAAAACTTATTAGATAATTATTACATCATAGGCATCAAATCATGGAATTGCTGAATTGGAAGGGACTTTAGAGGCTATCTAACTGAATTCATAATAAAATTAATTCCCACCATAGCATACCTAATAAATAGATTATCCAGATCCTATGTAAATGCCTTTAAAAATGGTGAGTCCACCACCTCTCAAGGTAGCCCATTCTACTTTTGTACATTTCTAAATATTAGGAAATCTTTTCAAACCCCAAGCCAAAATTTTCATCCTTAGCTGATTGTTCCTGGTTCTTTAAGACAGTAGCCAAGAAACATTATATGATAGCACAATGCCTGGCACATGGTAAATGCATACTAATTCCTATAGACTTGACTTCATCTGCCTTGACTTCTCCATGGTCACACAGCTAGCAAGGGCCAAAGATGGGATTTAATCCCTTTTGTATACACTAATCTAATGAGATCTGTATGCTTCTAAGGACGTTTAATATCAAAACCACCCAAAGAGGATTTGATTTGATGTCTATGAAATAGGTAAGTTTTATCTACTGAATGCCTGGAAATTGCATGTTTGCAAAGGAATTTGCCACCAAGAAGGCCATCATTAGGTGGACTACTTCTAGCTGGTCATGAACCAGAATAAAAGACATAGGGTAGAAAAAGGGATGAAGAGCCATGTGAATGTGCCTGTGGGTGATGTTTGGTGTTATATAAGTCTCTGAAAGGATAAATTAAAATAGGCTGGGCTAGAAATCCTCACTGGGTCAGTCCCTTACTGAGAGATAAAGAAGGAGAAGTAAAGATTCACTAAATGTATGTATATATTTGTATATTGTAGTATAGTGTATAAAGAACTATCCTTAGAATAACAAAGACTCCACTCCTGATACATGCTGGCTGTGTAACCCTGGGCAAGATACTCAAACACAATGCCTGCAGGCAACTCTCTAACATTAGGAAATGCTAAATTGTTGCTGATTGGCATGTTTCCCCACTGGGAATTGCCTAAACCATTGAAAACATAGATTTAAACCCCACTCCCAAATACCAGGGGAAAAAAATATAACAAAGTGAGTTCCTAACATAAAAAATTCCTGTTACTCTGCGTCTCCAGAGGAGAAAGACTGGGTCACCTCTTCTGTGAACGATATTTTTGATGTAACAATGTTTTATTCCTATTTGCCTTTTAAGATTTTCAGATTAAGGTTGCAATTCTAGTGTAGGCCTATATTTTAAAAGATTTTGGGGGGGAAATCACCTAATGATATTGGGACAAGTGTCTAAAACTACCTTTATCTGGGTAATGTTTAAATATGAAAGCATTTGAATTTCTGTTTCTCAGACCAGAGTGAAGAGCAGTCAGGGGGTCACAGATATTAGGAAAGGACACAGTTAACAATGAATTCCTCACTGAGTTGGAAGATTTTGAGCAGAAGATAAAAGATCATTTGTAAGAGATATAGTTTTAATATATGTCATTTTACCCCAAACTTTGGGCTTACACAGAACTAGTTTATTCTTGAGGGAAGTCTCATTTATACTGTCATTCCCTCAAATCATGACTCTAATGTGGGTTTTGCCCACTCAGATTTCCCTTGGAGATTTTAGAATATAGTAGATAGAATCATAATCATGATGCATACAAGGACTTCAAAGATTCTCTAGTCCAAGGACACTGAGTGACAGAAAGATTAAATGGCTTGCCATAGTTACATAGATAGTAATTATCAGTAATTATCAGAGTTAAGGTATGAACCCTGGCAGACCTCTGCTCTCAGTTGTGTTCTCTTGTTTCAATCCACCATTCAATCTATTAATCAATGATCGCTTATTAAGTATATACTGGGTATGTGAGGCATTTTGCTAGGTACTAGAGACAAAAAACACACAAATCATCCCCTAATTGATAAATGGTCAAAGGATATTAATAGATTTCAGATGAAATCACAGATTTCTATAGATATGTGAAAGAATTATCTAAAACATTACTGATTAGAGAAATGCAAATTCAAACAAATCTGAGGTACCACATCACACCTATCAGATTGGCTAATATGGCAGAAACAAAAAGGACAAATATTGGAACAGATATGAGAAAACCGGGTCACTAAAACACTATTTGGTAGAGTTGTAAACAGATCCAACTATTTTCTAGAGAACAATTTGGAACCATGCTGAAGAGGCTATGAAAGATTGTGCAAGGCCTTGAACCAGAAAAATAAAACTACATATGTATCCCAAAGAGATAAAGAAAAAAGGGAAAGAATCTATATATACAAAGGCATACATAGTACCTTTTTTGGAGTGGCACAGAATTATAATTTGAGGGGATGCCCGTTATTGAAAGAATGGCTAAACAAGTTGTGGTATATAATTATGAAGAAATACTATAGTGCTTTAAGAAGTGACAAGCAGCATGCCTTCAGAAAACTTTGGAATGACTTAAATGAATTGATGCAAAGTGAAGTGAGCAGAATCAGAACATTATATAAAATAAGATCAGCTTTAAATGATTTAGCTATTTTCAACAATTTAATGATCCAAGACAATTTCATAGGACTTAAAAAAAATTAATCTCCACCTTCAAAGAAATAATCCTGAACACAGATTGAAGCATATTTTTTTTACTTTATTTTTCTTGGATTTTCAGGAGGAGTATATGTTTTCTTTCAAGACATGACTAATGTGGAAATATGTTCTACATGACTACACATATATAACCTATTTTAAAATGCTTACGTTGTCAATAAATTAGTAGTGGGTTTGGAACTCAAAGTTTTTTAAAAAATAAATGTTTTTTTTAACATGTAACCAAAACAATAAAATATTTTTTTTAATTAAAGGAAGTTTCTTGCCTAAGGAATAAGCATTCCAAAGGGCATTGTGGAAAGGCTAGGTAGAGTTAGGTGGAAACATTGGGCCAAGAGAGTTGAAGTGTTTTGCATGATGAATCTACTGATAGAGCATATGAAATGGGACTTAGAGTGTAGAATAGAAATATTCTATGTATTTCTAATATATAAGGGATAAATTTAGGGGTTATTGACTGAATATATTATAGTAGTAGTTACCAGGGATTAATTCAATCCCAATAAAAATACTCAAGTCAGTTTGGAAATTTTATGGTGGTTTAATTACAAAAGAGGCAATGAATTAAGAAGAAGAGAGAGAGAAGGGGGTATAAGCTTTCTCCAGCCTAGCCTAAGCCAAGAGAAGTTCAGAGAACTCAGCCATGAGCCTCCTCAGAAGCTTAAAATTAGCACGGCTTCCAGTCACAAGGTCACCAAGGAATTCAGCTATGTAATTCCTAAATGAAAACTCAAGTCAGCAGTCAACCTTTTATGGCATTTTTAATTACAAACAGGAGGAAGAAAGATATTAGAGAGAGAGAGAGAGAGAGAGAGAGAGAGAGAGAGAGAGAGAGAGAGAGAGGAGAGAAGGGAATAGGGCTTAAATACCCCCTCTGTTTAGGATGGGCCAAAAGGCCCAAGTCCTTAGATAGCTGAGGCAAAGAAAGAGATCAGTCCCTATCACTCACGTGACCAAAATGGAGAAAGAGTCTCAGGGGCCTCCACCTCCAGCCTCCTTCAGAGCAAGCCTTCTCAGAGCACAACCTCTCAGAGCAAAACCTCTCCAACCTCCCTTCAGTCCTCAGACCCTCCTATCTTTCAGGAAAAACCCTCCAAGTTCATCCCCTCAGTTCTCCCATCTACCAATCACTCTTCATCAATTTCCCTCTGCCAATGGAGGCTCTAGCTTAACCCAGGACCGCCCAGAGGTTTCTGGCTTTTGCACATGTCTGTTGAAGGTCATATTTTCAAATGATTAAATCTTTACTCCTTTGCTACAGCCCTTTCTAAATCCTGTTAACTTGAGTATGGTAGAGATTGGAATAATTAAATTTTGATCTAGGCTGCAGCCCTTACTCAATCCTATTAGGATTGAATAGGGTGGAGATTTATTCCAAGTATCTCCATTGTATCAATTCTAAAATCAATCAAGACTCAAAGAAATTCCTGTTCTATGCTTAAGCATAGGTCAAAGTCCTTTCCATTGTTCAGCAAAGGGTTTCTGTCCTAAAGTAATCTTAAGAAGGGAAGAGAAGGAACCTCCCATGCCAATGGGGTTCCCATTCCAATAGACTATCAGTAAGAAATTTTCCAAGTATGAAATATCCCAATGGTGAAATTTCCAACATTTATAAGTCTAAGGAAATTTGAGGTTTACACCTCTAATGCAAATATGAGTAACATGGAAATAGGTTTTGAACAATGATACATGTACAACCCAGTGGAATTGCTTGTCAGCTCTGGGAGAGGGGAAGGAAGAGGTGTAAGAAAAATCATGAATCATGTAACCATGAAAAAATATTTTAAATAAATTTTTTAAAAATAGACTTGTGCAGAGATAAAGTTGTTGAAGTAGATGGAAGACCTTATCTCTCAGGAACTCTTCTTCTCTCCCCAGAAAGTTGGTTCTCGAAAATCTCAGAATTGGGGAGGAGGGTGCCTTTAAAGCAACCCAAGGCTGATTATGACTAGAAATTCTACCCTCCTTTATCCAGGAGGCTTGAGTATACAAATTTTCAATGTACCTCTAGGAAACTGAGATCAAGGAAAACTTGCAATTCAGAATATATGGCAGAAAGCTGAAGTACTGGTCTGGTTCTCAAGGGCTGCATCCAGGCATTAAGAGTTCAGGGACTTGGGTTACAGAGCCTTTTCTCTTGGGACATGTAGGTAAGAGCTACATGTAATTCCAACATGTCACTATACCATTATAGGAACCTAGATGGAACTACCCCAGGACCCTAGTGTAATTTTAGATTTGCTACACTTTCAGAAACTTGCAGACAAGGTAAAATGAATGAAAATGTCTAAAATCCCAAGTCTGAAATATTTGCTACATTTTCTAACTGTACAATAGTTGGCTCTACCCACAAAAGCCTGCTCAATTCAGTCCAAATCAACCAATTCAATCCCAGTTACTGAGAACAATGATCCGAGTACACGGAGAGCCAAGGGTCATGTGCATGATCTCCAGGGGGAAGATGTGATCAAAGTTCTAAGAGAAGGTTTATCAAATTAATGAGTTTATAAGCTCATAAAATTGGTCAGAAAACCCCCTTAATCAATCCAACACACATACCCATTGCAGAGGGAATTTCTGGATATTTTAGGTAACAGTTAGATTAGTTGGCCTCTAATTTACTTTTCAACTCTGAGACCATGAATCTGTAATCTGAAAGTGAAGCTGTTACATTATGAGGCTATACACTAGAAAAGAAATGCCTGAAGGACAAGAAAGGAGAAAACTGTTTGTACCAGATATTCTTTCAGGCCTCTTCCATCTCTAAATCTATAATTATGATTGATTAAAGAAGATGAATGCAGTACAAAGAGGCTGAGGGGGTACCTTCACTCTTTCTAATGTTCAATTTCCTTCTTCTCCATTACTTAACTGACACTTTCAAAAAGTTTTCTCTCTCAGTTGCCTACTTATCACTATTTTATGATTCACTTTTTAGGTAGACTTTCCATCTATTCATTTCTCTTGCTATATTATTTCTAACCTTGCACATTCACCCTAGAAAATTTAAAGCCTTTGAAGTTCCTTGGCCTTACTCAGTTCTATTCACAAAACTCTCCTGATAAAGGCAGCATTATCCTGTGATCTTGTCTCTGATGAAATCCCTTCATCTTTAACATTGATGATCAGGAGGTTAAGCTGGGGATCAAGGTTCCTATGCTGCCTTTGGTGTCTAGTGTTCTGCCCCTGGCAATATACAAAGGATAATTGCCAAGGAGAAATGATCCTTTCAGAGGCATGTGAATGAAGCTTTTGATGTGGTAGACCAAGAGGTTTGGTTGACAAGTTGGAACAACCCAACAGGGGTGGAAATAGCTATATCATTATAGATCTTACATTTCCTCCCTAGAAAGGTCCCAAAAGAATATTGTGAGGCAAATTTTCCTTTGCTGACTCCACAGGGTTCCATCTCATTCCTCCTTGCTCAATATATGATTGATAAAAATGACCAGTATAAAGCCATTCATTGGGTGCAGATGAAATCAAGCTTCTGTTATATACCTTTCTATTAGACAGAAAAGATCATTTGTTAGATTCCCAGAATAGAAGGGCATGCAGCTTCAGCAAGATGGCATAATATTTACATTACTGTGTTTCTGGAAGCAGGTGAAATAAGTAGCTTGATTCACTTTCCCACCATTTCTGCAATCTTAAACCTTCATTGCACATTGAACCCCACTGTGAGGCCCTTCCATGTACTCCAGCCTTTGGACAAAAGAAATATAAGGATCTGTAAGCCTAAACCTATATAACTCAACATTTAGCTATAGTTTAATTCAATTCAATGAACATTAAGTCTCCATTATGCACGGACAGGAAAAAAAGGACAGGGGATAAAAAGTTTGGATGAACAGTAGTCTATGCTCTAATGAACTTTAGGGTCTATTAGAATGCTGAGTCCTCCCCTCCCCAAACCAAACCTAGGTTTTTATATTATTGTGATTTTTTTGTTATAACATATTAATGATGTTACTATAAAATAGCATTGCATAAATCTACTTTGCCCTAGGTATACCCATACTAACACTTTCCCACCATTCAAAGTTGTAGACATGATTACTCACAATTTATAATTTGCTAAGCTAAGTAGGACAGAATGATTATGAATTTTTTCCAGTGACTCCCACCCACATCTGAATCATAAGACAAGTCAACCAAAGCACTTAAGTGTCTAAGTGAAAAGCATTAGAAGCTAAAATTCTAGGACAACAAAGATATTTCAAATGTTGTCCACAATTGGCTATGTTCTTTACTTTTTCCAGGTTCAACTTTATGGCATCAGCAAGTAATTCTATTGCTGGACTAATCTGCAAAGTGACAAGGTGATAGAACCCCCAAAATAGTGTGTGCTGTTGGTAGAGATGTAAATTTATCCATCTTGGCAATCAACTTAAAATCATGAAAAGGGGAGAAGACTGGTTAAAGTATCCACAATATGACCTAGAGATTCCACTACTAGGAACATAGCATCAAAGGAATCAATAACAAAATAAAAGGAGATTTGATATACACTAAAATATTTGTAGTAGTGATAACAAGTAGAAGCAAAGTAGAAGTCATCAAATGGGGAATGACTAAAAATGTTATAGTTAATGAATATAATAGAAGACTGATACATGGTAAGAAATAATGAATATGATAATTAAAAAGAAGCATGGTAGGACATATGAACTGATGCAAAGTGAGGAAAGCAGAACTACAATGTAAATGGAAAGAAAAACAATAAAATAATAATAGAAACAGAAAGCTGCAAAATATAATGACCACGGTTAGCCCCAAAGAAAAGCTATTAGAAGGCAACCCCAGCTTCTAGGAAGAGGTAGGAGACCAATAGTTTTAAAAGACTGTTATAATACCATGTATTTTTTAGTGTGTTGATTCATTTTAAAGAACCATTTTTTCTCTTTTTTATTTTTTGTTATAAGGTATATTTCTCTGGGAGAGAAAAGGAAATATTGCCAAATATAAAAGATATAAATCTATAAGATAACAATAACATTTTCTTTGGAAAATGAACTCAGTGAATGATGATGTTTTGGGGGTCTAAACTTCTTTAAAATTATAACCAGTAGGATGGCCTATGGGCACCCTCACCTAGCTAGTTACTTATTCTCTGACTCTAGGGCAGCTAGGTGGCACATTGGAAAGACCTCAGGGCCTGCAATCAGGAAAATGTAAATTCAGTTTCTGGTCTCAGAATCTTCCCAGTTATGAGACCAAGGAAAATCACTTAATATCTATTTGCCTCAATTTCTTCATATGTAATGGAAATAATAATAGCACCTATATCTCAGTTCATGTTATACTCAAATACCATAATAATTATAAATTTCTTAGTGCTATATAACTGTTTGCTTTTTTAAGTAATCGTACCACTTTCTCCCACAAACTGGATGTGAATAATATATGAAAAATTAATATAGTTACTGTGGAAAAGCTTAGAAAGATTACTTGAGGATTAATTCATTTTAAGTACTCATGGACTTTAGATAATAAGAAAAATACAAATGTTATGTGGTATTGTTGTTCATTTGGTACAAAAAATTTAATGTATTAAACACATCCCAAATAAAGTAAATTGAACAAATTGAAAATTGTCATGATGACTTTGGGTAGATCACTAAACTAAAATCACTAAATTAACAAATATTCATCAAGTTTTTGGTCTAAGCACTCAGCAATAACATACAGAAGAGCACACTATGAATTATTGTTCTTGGAGAACTTACAATCTAGTTTGGGAGATAAGAAACATTTTTTTAAATAAACCATCAAAGCTATGGTTAAATTATGACAACATATAGTAAGTGCAAAGTTCTCCTCTGGTACTTCATCATGTCATTACAAAGATCCTGGGTTCCCCAAAACCGTACCCATAAAATGCAAGCTCCAATCTTAAAATAGAAAGGCATTGAGTTGAGGGCCAAAAATGACTTATACCCCTATCATCAAGGTAGATGGCAAAGAGATAAGAGAAAGGAAATGAGTCCCAAAGAATATTGGTCCCTGGATAATGAAGATTTTGATCATAGCAACTCAAAAAAGTTTTTTTTTTCCTACTAGATCAGATGTTAAGAGGTTCTGATTATTTTTCAATAAAGAGAATATTCATAAATCATTTCAGTAGAAAACAATATTTATTTCATTACAGAGACCTTATTATACATCCTGATCTTTTAAATAGGATATTTAGACCTGATGATCCATAAGGTCCCTTTTAGCTCTACCATTAAATTATTCTAATAGATATAGGATTATAGATGTAAAGCTGGAAGGAACCTTATATGATATGGTATGTAATAGTATGAAGATAAAAATAAATGTTATGACAGGATTCTCTTTTGAAATTATTTAAAAATGAAAAAGCTGGGAGCATATGAATGCTTAACTAAATCAAGTCTCTTAAAGTTCATCCATCCCAGATTTAAACACAAAGAACAGAGCATAATGCAAATACCTTAACTTCAAAAAAGATCAGTAGCTATTTTGAGACAGAGAACCAAGACTAAAAAGAATGAAAGAATCTAAAATGAAAAAGTAAAATAATTTAATTTTCTCTTACGTACCTAGAGAGAAATTGGTAAACATAACAAGATGCATATAGATAGATTTGGACAAATATAGAGAAGAAATAAAGATATAATTATACATTTTTCTCTCACAACTCCTTTGCCTTAATTAGATTACACCACAAACAGGTGTCAGGATCTATTATACGATTGCATATTTGGCCATGTAATCCAGAAACTGATATATTTAACTAAGATGCATATGGATTTTTAAGCCTTTTTTTTGTCGAGGATAAAATGTAATATTAAAATATAACTCAGAACTCTGATTTGAACAATATTATCAAGCATTGAATTCATCTTTAAAGAAGGCAATATATAAAGCAATAATAACAACTGACTTTGTTATAGTTCTCTTTGCAAAGCATTTTACCTTTACTATTTCATTTCAGTCACACGACAATGTTATGAGGTAAATGCTATTCTTAGACCCATTTTATAGATGATAAGGCTGAAGATGGTAAAAGCTAAAAAAGTTGCCCAAGGTTACACACCTATTAAGTGTTGAAAATGTGACTAAAACTCACCTCTTCCTAAATCTCAATCTATAACCCTAATTATTTATGCTCTGACTGAAACAGCTATAATTTACTACTATGGACATTCATCTTTACCTGTTATTTAGCAATCAATACATAAACCTTTACTAAGGGTTTATAGGGGGCAAAGGACTACGTTAAATCCTGAGGCAGATGTGAAGTTTAGGCTAGTCCTTCCTTCAGGAAGTTTACTGAGAGGTAAGAGGTTAAGAAGACATCAATAGGAATAACTATCATATGAAATGTTACATTATAAAATCATTAGAAAGTTACAAACAGAATGCTATGTGAGATTTTAAGGGAGGAAATGTTCCCAAGCTTGTTATTTGAAACGATTTTGTGGGAAAGCTGTCATTTAAATTAAACTTTAAAAAATAGAGTAAGGAAGGGAGGAATGAGAGGATGTTCCAGCTATCATAGAAGAACATCATAATAGCTAGCCCTTACATATTGCTTACTATGTTCCAGGTACTTTATTTACTCATTTTGTCCTCAAAACAATCCTAGGAATTAGGTGCTATTATTATTCCAAATTTACATTTGAGAGGACTGAGGCAAACAGAGGGGCAAGTGACTTGCCTAGGGTCACTGAGGAAGTGATTGAGGCTTGATTGAACTCAGTCTTCTTTCTGCCAGATCCAATGCAGCATCCATTGTGCAATGTGGGAGCCTGGAGAATATTAATGTTGAAGAGCCAGAGAGTTATTTAGTTTAGCTATAACAATGCATAGTGAAAAATAATATGAATTAAAACTGGAAAATGGAGTACTTATAATTTGTAAACTGTCTCACATACCAAACAAGGGTGATTGGACTTTATTTTGGATACATAGATATTTTTAAAGAAAATGACTATATAGATGTATTTGCAAGACTGTTCTCAAAAGATAGGAAATATGGATTGGAATGTGTTGAGTGAAAATAGGAACACATGAAAAAAGACTATTGAAATTCTTATAATCAATAGCAATTTGTTAATGTTGGTCTTTTCTCAATGATGAGAACAATAACTTAGTATCACTGACTTGTATTCTTGGCTTTGCTACTATTTGTTATCATAAAGAAGTCATGGAGTTTTATGGGCCTCAGTTTCCTCAAAATGAGGAAGATTAGATTAATTTATGAGATGTCTTCTAACTCTAATCTCTATAAATTTTTTTGCACCCACGAGATGGAGGGGGAAAGAAACAGTTAAAATATGAAGTAGAGGAAAAAAATCTTGTTTTGGACATGAGGCTGAATCTCCTTTAAAGTTTTCTGTCTCTGAAAACTTTTAAAATTACCTATTCTTTTCCAGCCTGTTCCCATGAGTATTTATATTTCAGGGATATGATTTAATCCAAAGAACATTGAATCAATGTGGTTCCAAGTCCAACTATAAAAAAAGCAGAATTATCTATTTTATCTGACCATAGCAAGAGGATTTTCTTTCTAACTCCAGTCTAAAAGCTCCAAATAGGATATGTGGGTAGACTGAAATATGTCTAATAGTAAATCATCCTCTCCCCAGTAAGCTTTTAGAGTATGGGGAAAATATGTGGAATTAAATCTTGGTTACTTACGACCTGTATGACCTTTTGTAAGTTACTTAACTTCTTGGGGTCAAAAATACTTAACTGTCAAAACAGGTTTAGAGACAGAGGAAAGATGATGGCATAGAGGAGGCCGGCAAGTTCTTAAAATGGACTCCTCCCAACAACTTCAAAATAACGCCTCAAGTCAAATTATGCATCAGCAGAGCCAACAAAAGGTTGAATCGATCATAATTTCTATCCCAAAATAACTTGGAAAATTAGAAAAAGGTCTGTGACACTGGGATGGGAACTACACTACGGCAACCTAGCTGTAGGTTTTAAAGGTAGCAGCAGGAGTAGCTTCAGGAACTCTCAAATCAGAGACAGTAAAGGAATCTGGTAACTTGTCAGAAAGACTGGTCAGAGGGACCCCTGTGCTAGCACTGAGTACAGGATTAGGAAAAATTTTGGTAACTCCATTCTCTATAATCATCCTAAGCCACAGTTCCAGGACAGTTTCAGGACAGAAAACTGATTAGAGTCACAAAAGAGCAGGGGTCTTAAAGAGTAGTATTGCTTTCTATTACCATGAATTTGGACTCTTGCTAAGTAAGGACAGAATAAAGACCAAAGGAACAGTGACTCCAAGTCTAACTGGATCACCACATCTTGGAAGCACCCAAAACTTCAAAATCCATAAAATTAGTGCTGAAAGCAACAGTGAAAAAAACAAATCAACCCTAAAGATAGTACTTGTCTACCTCAGGAAAAGAAACCAACTTTAACAAAGTTCAAACTCAAGAAATAATATTAGCAAAGATGAAATTACAACTAATGAAGCAGAAATTAAAGCAATTATAGGGAGTTATTTTGCCCAAATATTTGCAAATAAATCTGATAGTATAAGTGAAAAAGAAAAATATTTACAAAACTAAAAACTATCCAGATTAAGGAGGGAATAGAATACTTAAAAAATCTCATAGTAAAAGAAATTGAACAAACCATCAAAGACTTCCCTAAGGAAAAGGTACCAGAGCAGAGCCAATATGGTGGTGTAGTAGCAGGGTGATCCTAAAACTGCTCTGAATTTCCTTCCAAAACAGTCATTAAAAAGTATCTTAAAAGGACAGAAGTCAAAACAGGATCAGTAAAGGGGCTCTTCCACTGGACACAGTGTGAAAGGTAGGCAGTGAAAGTGGACTTCCACATCATAAGGTGGCAAAACTATACAAGGAAAAGTGCAGGCCACCCTTACCCCAACCCCGTCTACTGTACCTGAGGCAGAGCCAGGACCAAGGAAATCTCTCAATTCTAGGGGGCTGGATACATTAAAGAGAAAGCACCAAAGACATGGAGACCCCAGGCCCTGACAGTGAGATGCAAATCTTCATAGCACCATGCTCACTCCAGAAGCAACACAGCCTCAGCAGTAGCAGCAAGGGCAGGGAAGATAGCTTCAGGGCAAGACACTGCAAAGTATACTACACCACAGACCTACAACTGGAAATTCCAGACCCTGGAGGTGAGGTTCAGAGCTCCAAAGCACTGGTGTCATACAGCAGCAAGAAGTGGCAGCAGCAGTAGTAACAGGTAGCAGCAGCAGCAGTAGCAATGGAGGAAGGTATACTCAAGGTAAAACAATTCAAAGCTTGCTACACCTACAAAAAATAAAAAATAATTTAAAAAAATACTGTAGACCTACCCCTAGAAATACCAGGCTCCAGAGGTGAGGGTTAGAGCTCTACAGTACTCAACATGATCAGGCCTCTGACAGAGAAGGGAAGATAGCCCCAAGGCAAAGCAAAGCAAGACAGAAGCAAAGATTAAAATGATTAGTGTAACAGTTAAAATTGTTTTTCTGCTAAAAGTATTATATTTTTAGAAGTTTTTTAAAGATTAAGAAATAAAGAAAATACAAAATAAGAAAGCACATGTCTAGGCCCAGAGAGCCCATTCACAACCATTCACTCTACATCTTGCCTGCCTGGTAGAGAGCACTCTGTCCCTAGAAGTAGAAGCTGAGAGAGCGAGTAGAAGGCAGAGTCAGTTTAAATATCCCTCTCTGCTCGGGGCCCAGGTGAGGACCTCACCAGGGATTATGGGGAACTCTGGGAGGTACAAAGGACTCCTGGGAATTGAAGTCCAGGGTTCAAATCTCCATTTTTATGCCAGAAATATGCAGTACTCCCAGTCCTCCAGCAGGAAAATGAGTAAACAACAGCAAAAAATATCTTGACCTGGGAAAATGTTTATAGGCCAATAGAACAAAAATCAGAAATAACAGGAGAGGGTGAGAAACAAGCAAGTGCATGCAAACCCTCTTTAAAAAAATGGAAATTGGTTGCAAGATGTAAAGGAACTCAAAAAATAGTTCAAGAACCAAGTAAACCAGATAGAAGAAAAATGAGAAGAAAAGTGGGAAAAACAAATGAAAGTAATACAAAAAGAAACAAAAACAGCTTAAAAGACAAAATTGCCTAAATGTAAAGAGAGACAGAGAAATCAAATGAATTAATAAGGAGATTAAAACCCAAAATTGCCTTGGTGGAAGAATAGACAAAGGAGTCCAATGATGAAAAGAGGACTATGAAAATCAGAATAGAACAAAATCAAAAGATCATTGATGAAAATCAAGTTTTAAATATTAGTATGGGGCAAGTAGAAGTTAATGATTTCATGAGACATCAAGAAATAATAAAACAAAATCAAAAGTATTTTTAAAAGATGAAAACATGAAATTTCTCATTGAAAAAAAAATAACTGACCTGGAAAATAGATCCAGGAGAGACAAATTGAGAATTATTGGACTATCAGAAAGCCTGGAACAACAACAACAACCACAAAGTCTACACATCATATTACAAGAGATTATCCAAGAAAATTGCTCTGCTATTCTTGAACAAGAGGGCAAAATAGACATTAAAAGAATCCACAGATCACCCCCTACATTAAATCTCCAAATGACAACTGCCAGGCATGTTATAGCCAAGTTCAAGAACTTCCAGGCCAAGGAGAAAATACTTAAAACAGCCAGAAAGAAATAATTCAGCTATCATGGAGCCTCAGTCAGAATTACACAGGCTCTGGAAGCCTTCATACTGTAGGACCTCAAAGCTTGATATATGATATTCCAGAACTCAAGAGAACTGGGTCTACAACCAAGATTCACTGAACTACAAAATGACTATATACTTTCAAGGAAAGTATGGGCATTTTATAAAATAGAAGATTTCCAAGTATTCCTGAAGAAAAGTCCAGAATTAAACAGAAAATTTGATGTCCAAATCAAGAGAACCATAAATTGCTAAATAAGAAAGAGAAAACAAATTGAAAGGATTTAATAAGGTCAAATCGATTATATTCCTATATTGAAAATGATATATGTAATTGTTAAAAATTGTTTTCATTATCCTAGCAGGTAGAAAAATTATACATAGGCAGAGGGTGTGGTATTAAGATGTTTAGGGTGACATGTAAAAAATCAGGGGGGAAAAGGGATTGTACTAAAGGAAATGCAAAGGAATAGGTAAAATGGGGTAAATTATGCCACATTAAGAGGAACATGGGGTGGAGTAGGGAGAAAATACTATTATAAGAAAAGGAGGATGAGATTGGTGAGAGATAATGCTCAAAAATTACTCATTGGAATCAGTTCAGAAAGAGAACAGCCAGATTTATTGAGTTATAGAATCCTATCTAACCCTATAGAGAAGTAGAAGGGAAATAAGGTGTGGGGAAGGAAGTAATATAAGGAAGGGAAAAGCTGGGGGGTGGGCGGCAATTAAAGGACACTAAAGAGAAGTAGGAATGAAATAAGAAGGGAAGGGTGGGAAGAAGAATAAAATGATGGTGGGGAAAGGGGGACTAATAAAAAGCAAAATATTGATGTGGAAGGAAAAAGTGAAAGGAGAAAGATCAGTATTAAAAGAGGAAATCAAAATGATGGGGAAAACAGATGATAATCATAATTCTGAATGTGTATGGGATGAACTCATCCACAAAACAGAAGATAGCAGAGTGGATAACAAACCAAAATCCTACCATATGTTTACAAGAAACACACATGAGGCAAGTAGACACAAACAAGGTAAAGGTAAGAGGCTTGAGCTGAATTTATTGGGCATCAACTGAGAAAAAGAAGACAGGAGTAGCAATCTTGATCTCTGACAAAGGCAAGGCAAAACTAGATCAGGTAAAAAAATAGATGAAGAGGGCAATTATCATGATAATAGGCAATATAGACAATGATGAAGTATGAGTACTCAACATATATATGCACCAAATGGTATAGCATCCAGATTTTAAAGGAGAAACTATTGTTTCAGGAGGAAATAGAAATTAAATCTATACTAGTGGGGGGCCTCAACCTTCCCCAACCAGATATAAATAAATCAAACTAAACAAATAAATAAGAAAGAAGTAAGAGAAGTAAATGAGATTTGAGATAAATTAAAGTTAATCAATATCTAGAGAAAAGTGAATACAGATAAAAAGGAATATACCTCCTTTACAGTAGCATATGTTACATGTACAAAGATTGACCATGTACTACGGCCAAAAAAAAAAAAAAACATGGCAAACAGGTGCAAAGGAGCAGAAATGATTAATGCAATCTTTTCAGATCATAATAAAAATTAGTAAGGGTACATGGAGAGGCAAATAAAAAATTAACTGGAAATGAAATTATATGATTCGCCGAAATCAGTTGGTTAAAGAACAAATCATAGAAACAATAATTTCATTGAAGACAATGACAATGATGAGACATCCTATCAAAATCTATGGGATACAGCCAAAATAGTACTCAGGGGTTAATTAATATCCTTGAGTACATATATTAACAAATTGGGGAGGGCAGAGCTCAGTGAATTGGCTATGAAAATTTAAAAACTGTAAAGAGACCAAATTTAAAATCCCCAGATAAAAACTAAATTAGAGATCCTAAAAATTAAAGGAGAAATTAATAAAATCAAAAGTGAAAGAACTATTGAATTAATGAATGAGACTAGAAGCTGTTACTTTAAAAAAAAACAAATAAAATGGACAAAGTATTACTTAATCTATTTTTTTAAAAAGGAAAGAAAACCAAATTAATAGTCTCAAAGATGAAATGGGAGACCTCATTTCCAATGAAGAAGAAATTAAGGTAACCATTCAAAACTATTTTTCCCAATTATATGGCAATAAATATGGCCATCTAGGTAATATGGATGAATATTTATAAAAAATATAAATTGCCTAGATTAAGAGAAGAAAAAATAGGATACTTAAATAATCCCATATCTGAAAAAGAAATTGAACAAGCCACCAAAGAACTCCCTAAGAAAAAATCCCCAAGGCCTGATGGATTCACAAGTGAATTCTATCAAACATTTAAAGAACAACTAATGCCAATGTTATACAAACTATTTGAAAAAATAAGAAAAATAGTTCTACCAAATTCCTTTTATGACACAAATATGGTAATGATTACAAAACCAGGTAGATCAAAAACAAAAAAAGAAAGAAAACTATAGACCAATCTACTCAATGAACATAGATGAAAAAAATCTTAAATAGAATACTAGCAAAAAAAAAAAAACTCCAGCAAGTGATTACAAGGGTTATTCATTATGATCAGGTAGGATTTACACTAAGAATGCAAGGATGGTTCAATATTAGGAAAACTATCCACATAATTGACCATATCAACAAGGAAACCAACAAAAATTACATGATTATCTCAATAGATGCAGAAAAAACCTTTGACAAAATACAACACTCATTCCTATTGAAAACACTAGAAAGCATAGGAATAGAAGGGTCGTTCCTAAAAATAATAAACAGTATATATCTAAAACCATCAACTAATATCATCTGCAATGGGGCTAAACTAGATGCATTCCCAATAAGATCAGAAGTGAAACAAGGATGTCCATTATCACCTCTATTATTTGACATTGTACTAGAAACACTATCAGTAGCAATTAGAGAAGAAAAAGAATTTGAAAGTATTAAAATAGGAATGAGGAGACCAAGCTATCACTCTGTGCAGGTGATATGATCATATACAAAAAGAATCCTAGAGAATCAACCCAAAAGCCAGTGGAAATAATCAACAACTTTAGCAAAGTTGCAAATACAAAAGAAATCCACATAAATCATCAGCATTTTTTTTAATTCCAAAGATAATTTTATTATCAGTTGCTTTTGGGAATCATGAGTGCCAATCCATCTTCTTCCTTTTTTGTGAAGTTAATATAGAATTGACTATGTTTAATAATAGTTGCTGATCTATAATTTTCAGGCATATCTGACTCTCTGTGACCCCAATCATCCTTTCTATATATTTCCAACACATTCCAGAAGCAAGAGTTAGAAAGGTAAATTCCATTTAAAATCACCCTAGACAATATAAAATACTTAGGAATCTATTTGCCAGAACAAACACAAGAATTATATCAATACAACCACAAAACACTTTCCACACAATTAAAACTAGATCTAAATAACTGGAAAAACATTCATTGCTCATGGGTAGGGTGAGCTAACATAATAAAAATGGCACTCCTACCTAAATTGATTTACCATTTTAGTGTCATACCTCTCAAACTACCAAAAAAAATGTTTTTATTGAATTAAAAAAAACTATAACAAAGTTCTTTGGAAGAACAAGAGATCAAGAATATCAAAGTTATAATGGAAAAAAATGTAAAGGAAGGGAGCCTAGCAGTATCAGATCTTGAATTGTACTATAAAGCAGTAGTCATCAAAAAAATATATATATATATATATGGTACTGGATAAGAGACAGAAGGGAGGAACAGTGCAATAGGACTGGTGTAAATGACCTCTGCAAGACAGTGTATGATAAACTCAAAGATCTCAGCTTTAGGGACAAAAATCCACTATTTGACAAAAACTGCTGGGAAAATTTTGAAATAGTATGGGAGAGATTAGATATAGCTCAACATCTCACACCCTACACCAAGATAAATAAATTCAGAATGGGTGAATGACTTGAATATAAAGAAGGAAACTATAAGTAAATTAAGTAAACACAGAATAGTATACCTGTCACATCTTTGGGAAAGGAAAGATTTCAAGACCATGGAAGAGATAGAGAACATTACAAAATGTAAAATGGATAATTTTGACTACATTAAATTAAAAAGCTTTTCTACAAACAAAACCAATGCAACCAAAATTAGAAGGGAAGCAGAAAATTGAGGGGAAAAATCTTTATAAAAAAAACCTCTGACAAAGTTCTAATTTCTCAAATATATAAGGAGCTAAATCAATTATATGAAAAAATCAAGCCATTCCCCAATTGATAAATGGACAAGGGACATGAATAGGCAATTTTCAGATAATTAAATCAAAACTATCAATTAAGCACATTATGATGCCCTGGTCAATAAATGAGTTTATTACCAGGGTAATACCCTTAATTGCCCCTTTTGAGAGGGGATACTGAGGAATGGAAGGAGCTAGGCTAGGTTTAGTTTTAATCTGTACAGGAATAGCTGATTAAAGAAATCCTATATCAGAAGAAGATGTGGCCCAAAGAGACTCTGGTATATCTGCAGGTATTGCAAAGGTGGGAGTCTCTTTTACTTCCTGCCTCTCTAAGAGAAGTTGTGATTTTTAAATTCTCTCCATCTTGCTTGGTCTAGCACCCAGGAATGTGCACACCCACACTACACAGGCATGTGCTAGCTAATGACAAATGAGAAACAACTAACTGCCCCCCTGGACTGTCCTAAGCCAAGTTTGAGCCACCATTGGCACATGTGAGATGCAGGAAGTGAGGTAGAGAACAGTCTTAGGAGTTCTCATCACTTCCTGTGGAGAAGGCTAAAAGCCAGTTCTATCCTGAAGCTCGAGCTTGGAGGTGCCCTGCAGACAGCTTCCCTTCAGATCTGTCACGTGTTTGATAAGGACTGACTCCCTTCTCTGCCTTGGCTCTCCAAGGCCTTAGACTCCGACCTTGGCTCAACCTGAGCCAGAGCAGTTTGGGGGTTAAACTACTTTCCTTCTCTCCCTCTTTCTCTCTCTCTCTAATAATTTCTTCCCCCTGTTGTAATTAAATCACCATGAACTCCTTTCTGACTTGAGTGTTTCATTTAGGATTTTATAAATAAAATCCTTGGAAACCAATAATTAATATATTCAGACTCAATCCCTAAATTTTAACCATAACAAAGTAGAAGGAATAAATTTAACGATTCCTCAGTTACTTCCAATGATATAGAGCCATCTGAAGGGCAAATTATTGTTGTCTGTAGTTTGCATAGTAAATCCCTCCCCAGTAAGTTTGTGGGAGAATCCAGGCATTAAAAGAAAAGAGTGTTCAAAGGCTATGGGTCCCACACATACCATGAGAGGAGAAAGTTTTGGGACATTTTGAGGTCTTCCTGACATACCTACTACATTTAGAGAGACAATAGAATCACATTTTGCATCTGGTTTGGTTACCAAGACCGACCCAGAGGCTCCAGTGTCAAAGAGACAATACTAGTATGAATTCCCCACCTTTAAGTTGTCATGAGGATCCTTACTGTGTGTATGTGTGTGTGGGGGGAGGGGTATAAAGGGATAATTGGCATTAAAATATCAGGGTGTGGAAAATCAAAGGTTTTGTTCTTTGATTCCAAAGCCCCCCACACACCCCCATTACACTATCAGAAAAATTCTCAGGCTGTTTTCTGGGATTCTCCACACTGATGGGGATTTTCACACTGGGTATAGCATGGACGAGCTCCATTTTTTATATATTGTTATTTAGTATTTTGCCTTGTATGTTCATTTGTCTCAGTTTGAGCACTGTCATTATTCTGATTTTCATTATGATTCCTATAGTTATTATAGTTATTTCTATCACTCCTAAAGTTGTGATTTCTATGATCATTATTATTGTCATTCCTATAGTTATTGTTTCTAAAGTTGTAATTATTTCTTTTTCCCCATATCCAGTTCTTATAGACCATAATTACATGACCACTTTTTCCACAGTAAAGGCATGTTATTTATTTATCTGTGGATTCCTGCAAAGGGGGTATGGTCTCTCCATGATTTTTCAGTTTTCTTTTTAACATTTCAATTTCTTTCTATACATCTTCCACTGATTTACTGTTTTCCTTACATCTTTTTGTATGACCCTTATAAACATAGACTGCTACTCTCCTCAGTTCTTTGAGGTCCATAGAGTCCCAGTTCTGGCAGCTAGTTTTAAAGTAGTCTTTTACCAATGAACAACAATTCTTAACAAATTGTCCACGTATTTGTCCAATTTTATTTTCTCTTGAAAAATCAAAGTCCATATATATGTTCCCCACATCAATAAGGCTGTCCACAAACTGGGAGGGAGTCTCATCTATTTCTTGTTTCTTGCTTTCAAAGTTAGACCATGAATCTGGTCTATCAGAGCATGCTCTCAAGTCTGTCAATAATGCTTCTCTGGTTTAGTTTTGCATAATCTGGATCAACATTGGGGTTCCAATGTAGATTTTCAGTCGGTCAACAATTTGCTCCCTTACCTCACTTCTGATTAGCCAAAGAGATGACTTTGTTTTTCTCTCTGTCAGAATTTTTCTAATAAACTTTAATATCTATCCAAATGGGGTCAAAATTTTGAATATATTCTCCAATCTTTTTATAATTAATATTGGCTCTTCCTTGAATGAGGGAAGGTGAATTTATTTAAATCCTCAGGACTGAAAGATGTATGTTGTCTAACAGATACCAAGTTCCCATTTTTATTGAAAGTTGGAATTTCCCTTAAAGGGAATAAACTTCTATCTGAATTTTCTTGTGTTTCTGTCTCTAACTTTCTTGCTCTGTTTTCAATGGGGTAGGTAAGAGAAGATGAAGGGGTGGGCAAGCTGAGGGGGAGAGGTTGTGGGCCCATGGTGCCAGAAAGATAAGAGGTAGGAGGTGGGGCAGGAGGAAAGGGCAGGGTGGGGGATTAGGGTGGAGGGGATGGTGCATTCAGCATAGGTGTGGGGAGGAGTGGGTTGGGTAGTAGGGGAAGGAGTAAGTTGGGTATGGGAGGGGATCACTGGTGAACTAAGAGCCATATTGTCTAGAGCAGGATGGGACTCTGATAGTGAGGAAGTATGGAGAGATGTCACTCCTACTCTGGGGTGGCTTTAAATTCATTTCATTGTTTTTTATAAAAGCCATGACCTCCCCCAAACTCTCCTCCACATTTTCCAGTCAACTTGAGTTATACTCAAGCTGAGCTTTTAGTTCCGCATTTTGTTGAGTAGAAGAAAGAAAGAAAGAAAGAAAGAAAGAAAGAAAGAAAGAAAGAAAGAAAGAAAGAAAGAAAGAAAGAAAGAAAGAAAGAAAGAAAGAAAGAAAGAAAGAAAGAAAGAAAGAAAGAAAGAAAGAAAGAAAGAAAGAAAGAAAGAAGAAACAAAGGAACAAAGAAAGAAAGAAAGAAAGAAAGAAAGAAAGAAAGAAAGAAAGAAAGAAAGAAAGAAAGAAAGAAGAAACAAAGAAACAAAGAAAGAAAGAGAGAGAGAGAGGGAAAGAGAGAGAGAGAGAGAGGGAGGGAGGGAGGGAGGGAGGGGAGGGAGGAAGAAAGGAAGGAAGGAAGGAAGGTAGGAAGGAAAAAAGAAGAAAATGAATAGACTTTTTCAAAAGATAGATATGACAGACTTCTGGAGAAATTTGAATGGGAACAGAAAGAAGCATATATTTTTCTTAGTTATAAATAGAACTTTCATAAAAATGGACCGTTTCTAATGGTAGGAAAACCTCAAAAACAAATCATGAAATCAGATATATTAAAAACACAATGTTCAAACCATAATGCAATGAAAGTACATTTAATAATGTGTGAAGATTAAATTTAACTCTCCCCTGATTGTGAAAATGAAATTAATTAACTCTTCCCTGATTGTGAAGATTAAATTGTAACCCCTGCCCATTTTCAGATTTAATCACTAAAAGTGTAAACATCCCACTAATCATTAAGTGGGAAGTCTTTGACCCACGTGTGCAATAATAGGTATGAATCAGAATCAACTGACTGCCTTTGGGGCAGTGCTAAGCAATGCTTTACACTATGATTTGTCCACATAAAAGTGGAGGAAGACACAAGAAGTGATGTTAAAGAAAGTGTCTTTAAAAAGAATTGCAACTTCCTGTGAGAGTCAGTTCTTCATTCTTTGGAGTGGAGGCCATTGAAGAATCTATTGACTGGACCTGAGACCCTGTTCCTAGTAAGGCTGTTCTTAAATCTCTTCCTTTGGACCGACACATGATGAGGGAAAAGCTGACTCTTAACTGCTGGATTTTTCTAAAGAGACTAGACTTCTGTGACCAACTGAAACTAACTCTCACTGCCTGGGTTGAGCCAGGGGCCAGGAGTAAATTACTTAGTGCTTAGACTAGGGATCTTACCCTATCCTCTCTCTGATTTCCTATTTCATTCTTTCTATATTTTGTAAATAAATCTCTTTGGAATAAATCAAATTCCTGGCAATCCTATATTCTTAAATAATCTAGTCCAACCCTTTTATATAATTAATTCATTTTTCCCCCTTACAAAAGGGACATGGAAGAACAGATTAAATCAAGTAAAAACTAAAGAATCTAATACTTAACAATGACTGGGTCAAAGAACAAATCATAGAAGAGATCAATTATTTCATTAAAAAGAATAACATCCCAAATTTGTGGGTTACAGCCAAAATACTACTTATGGGAAAATAAATATTTCTAAACATAGACAAGAATAAAAGAAAGAGCAGAAAATATAGATTTTTTAAAAACAGATTAAAAATAAGCATTTTACCCCAAAAAAAGAAATCCTGAAAATTAAAGGAGAAATTAAAATATTTTAAAGTGCTAAATAAAAGGAGGAGGTGTTTTTTGAGGGAAAGCACAATTAAATTGCTTATTCAATGATTAGATTAATTTGATTATTTTTTAAATAAGGAAAATAAGATGATCCGTTTTAAAAATAAAAAGTGGAATATACCACAAAGGAAGATTAAATTAAAGTAATTATTAAAATTATTTTGCCAAATTATATGCTAGTAAGACTGCCAATTCAAGTGAATTGAATGAATATTTACAAAAATCTAAATACCTCAATTAACAGAAGAGGAAATGGAATGTTTAATAACCCTATTGTAGAAAAAGAGATTGAATAAGCCATAAATGTGTTCCCTAAAGAAAAAGAAAAATTCAATACCAGATGGATTTCCAAATGAATTCTACTAAAAATTTTATTAACTATTAATTCTAATATTACATATTTTTTCAAATTAAAGGAGTTCCATAAAATTTCTTTTATGACAAAAATATGATATTGCTATATAACTCAGGGAGAGAAAAAAAAACAGAGAAAGAAAACTATAGTTCAATTTTTGTAAAGAATTCAGATGCAAAAAATTGAAATAAAATTCTGGCAAAGAGATAAACAGTAACATATTCATGTACTTGTGACTATGTGGGATTTAAACCAGAACTGTAGTAGTAATTCAATATTAAGGAAACTATGAGCATAATTTACCATGTTAATTATTTTAAAAATCATATGATTACATCATGTGATGCAGAAAAGGTTTCAGATAAAATTCAAAACCCATACCTATTTCAAAACAACAGAAAACAAAGAAAAAAATTGACCCTGTCTTTAAAATAACTAGTATGTCTCAAAATTTTGGAAAAAATACATTAAAAGTTGTTATTACTTGTAATTAGGGAAAATATTATATATATTTTAAATACTAAATAGGATCTATCTAAAACTAAGAGTAAGTATTATCTATAATATGAACAAATTAGGTCCCATCCCAATAAAATTAGGAGAAAAACAAGAATTCCCATTATTACAATTATTTTTAATATATTACCTTTGCAATGATAGCAATAGCAATAAGATAAGAAAAAGAAACTGAAAGCAATGTGGAAACAAAAATATCACTCTTTACAATACTTTGAGAACCCTAGAAAGTTAAATAAAAAACTAATTGAAACTATGAACAACTTTAGCAAAGTTGCAACATATGAAATAAACCACATAAAATGTTAATATTTATATATATTAGCAACAAAACCCAACAGGAAGATATAGAAAGAGGAAATCTAGAATAACTACAAACAAAATAAAATACTTTTGAAGACTATATAAAATATTTTACATCTGCATGTCAAGTAAAATTCAGGAATATTTTAACACAATTAAGAAGCCTTTCTCATATGGCAAAATCTAAATAATTGAAAAATATTACTTGCTCATTAATAAGTCCAGCCAATATAATAAAAATGACAATTTTACTTCTAAATTTGCTTATGCAGTGCTATACCAAACAACTAAAAATTTATTTACAGAATGAAAAATTCATGAAATTCATCTAGAAGAATAAAAAGTCAAGAATATCAAGGGAATTAATGAAAAAATATATAAATGATGATGCCCTTTAATTATCATATATTAAACCATTTGATAAAGTGATGATAATCAAAACAATTTTTATTGGATAAGAAACCAAAGATCAAAGCTTTGGGGATAAAATCTCCTCATTAAACTAAAATTATTATGAAAACTGGAAAGCAGTTTTGCAAAAACTGTGCATAAACCAATGTCACATACTATATACAAAGATATGGCCAAAATGTGCTCCTGGTTTTGACATAAAGGGTGATATCATAAGCAAATAAAGAGAGCATGGAAAATTTATCTTTCAGATCTAAGAATAAGAGGGAAATTTATGACTAGTATGACTGCGAAAATGTGAGTTTCAAGACTGAATTACCAAAACTGTAAAGATGATTTTTAGTATCTTGATTTAAATCAAAAATAAGTGATCGCCATGGGAAAAATTCCCAAATATGAAAATACCCAAGTCAGCTGGGTTTTTTTGGAGATTTTAATTGATACAAATGAAAGAAGGGAAGGGAGAGAGACATAATAAGAGGAAACAGTAGCAAGGGCCTAGGCCAAAATGGCCTAGGCCTGAGCTTTAAGAGAGACTAGTCAATTTTTTATCCACTTACCACAAGATTTTGTCCCAAATACAACTCCAATTAAGTTCAGAGAGCCAGCTTCTCCACACTAACTCCAAAACTCCAACTCCCTAATTCCACCTCGAGCTCCTTCCTTTTAAAGAAAATTTTCTCTTGTGTCACCTCCCCTAAATTTTCACATCTACCAATCACAGTAGACGTTTTCCCCAGGACTGACCATTCTTAGTTCACATCTTCTGGTGTTATCACCTTCTATGAGTAGACTAAAACTTCACACCTCTTTGCTAAGCTTGCCCTTTGTAAGTTGCTTGATCTTTTTGGTGATTAATTTGACCTTTATAGGTACTTAGTACCCTTTTGTATTAGATCTAAAAACAGACCTAACTTAAGGTTTTAGTTTCACTATGAGTTGGGGACTTTTCATTGTTCAGTAAGGAGTTTACAACTTTAACTTCCCCTAAATTATGCCTGAGTATGGGTGGAGTAATATTAAAATTTCCAGTACATTCCTGATCAAGTACCTTCATTTGTTACAATAAGGGAATAGCCTTAACCAAATGTTCTGAGGTAGAGTCTGAGCAGTTTTACAATTCACAATCCCCCCTGATGATCATTGAGAGACTAGTCTCCCCATTGATCATTTAACATAATCATCTTGTAGTTCTAAACGCACTTCTAACTACAGATGTATACAATATTCAATTTTCTAAGAGGAAATTAAAGTAGTTAGGGAAAAATAGAAAGAAAGAAAGCAAAACCAATGTTTTGCTAGGCACAGTGACAGAAAGCCAAATTAGGGGCAGTCCCCTTGGCATAAAAGTGTACATTTACAATAAATGTTCAATCAAACTTCAGTTCAATCAACCACACCTAGAGTTCATTCTTTATCTTCTTGATGTAGTGTGGGTTTTCTGGCATCTTTCTGCAACACTAGTTCAGAGATAGAATATAATAGGAAATTACTTAATTACTTGAACCTTAAAAGTTTTTGCATAAACAAAACTATTATGGCCAGAATTAGAAGAAAAACAGAAAATGGCAAAATACATATACATATATTATTGGAAGTATCTTGGATTAAAGGCCTCACTTTTCACTTTGGTAAATCAATCAAATTTATAAAAATAGAAGTCATTTCCCAGTTGATAAATGTTCAAATGGCATGAACAGGCAGCTTTCAGAAGAAAATAAGCACAGTTATTAATGGTTATAGATAAAAAGCTCTAAACCACTATTGATTATATAAATGAAACTAAAACACCACATACCCATCAGATTGACTAACATGACAGAAAAAGAAAATGAGAAATGCTGGATGTTATGTGAGGAAATACATAAATTAAGGAACTGTTGGTAGAGTTTTGAACTGGTCCAATCATCCTGGGAAACAATTTGTAACATGTCCAAAGATCTATAAAAAATGTTATATCATTATTAAATCTCTATCCCAAAGAGATCAAAGAAAAGAGAAAAAGAGCCAAATACACAAAATATTTTAGTTGCTCTTTCTTTGGTGGCAAGGTATTAGAAATTAAAGAGATGCCCTTCAATTGTGGAATAGCTAAACAAGATTTTTTTCCAACACAGCTAATATGAAAATGTTTTACATGACTTCATATGTATAATTGATAGCATATTGCTTGCCTTTTCAGTATATAAGTGGAGCTGGAGGGAAAGAAAGAATTGGGAACTCAAAATTTTTTAAAATGTCAAAACAAATTAAAAATTTTTTAAATTGGAGTAAATGATCTCAAAAGCCACTTCCATCTCCATATCTAATCTATGGACTAATAGAATAGAAAACTTAATACTACATGTTTTCCTCTTTTCTTTTGACTCTTTTTTACCTCTAAGATGTGATGGCATCTCAGTCACAGTTTAGTACTATAGAGTGGTCCCTGAAGAAGGAACAGTTTACCAAAAGATGAGTGGTTGGCTCTAGGGATCCTAAAACTTCTCCTTTATTAGGTGTATTATTGCTTCTAGTGCTTTCATGATATTTAGGAGTTCTATTTGTATTTTCTATAGAGATCTGGACATGAACATTCTGATGTTCCCAAGGAAAACCCTACCTATGAAATTCAAATTAATGTATACAGTTTTGAAAGGTACCTCTTCCCAAGGGATAAGCCAATTTGTGTAAAACCAGAGTTCATGTATGATAACATGGCTTACAGAGAAATTATGGATGACTGGTCTCTAGTGCAGATTTCCTCTCCTATGCCAATTAACTCTGGAGACAAGCCTGATCAGCAGTAACCCTTGGCCCAATGGCCTACACTCTGGGGCTATACAGACT
This sequence comes from Monodelphis domestica, assembly GCF_027887165.1. NCBI lineage: Eukaryota > Metazoa > Chordata > Mammalia > Didelphimorphia > Didelphidae > Monodelphis > Monodelphis domestica. The sequence continues at coordinate 107,250,100 of NC_077230.1, read as the reverse complement.
GGGTCTATATATAGGTCTATGATCTCTTATGGTCATGCTGCCCTCAACCAGAGATGACTTTGGGAAATCTCTGAATATAGCTAAAATCATATCACTATGGACATGGATAAAGGACACCCAGAATACTTAAAATTATGCAAAGACAGTCTTTATTCTGAATCACAGATAATTTAAAATACATAAAAGACTCATAGGAGCTCATAAACATTAAGAAAAAAAACCATAAAGAACCCAAAATAACACATAACTGGTTAATACAATTCTACCTCCTTGAGTTCCACTTTCCCCCAAGTCCTAAAATTTTCTAAACATATAGCACCACCCTGTGGTTTGAAATTCCCTCAGATAAAGAATCAACTTTGTATTTCTAGAGGTGCAACCACCCCCCAAAATAAATCTGGTTGAGTCCTTCTTTGGTCTCAACACATGAAGCTATCCAAATATATGGTATTTTATTGATAGAGTGGAATAATCCTTAAGAAAAATGGACCTGGTATCACTAGAATGGAAACTTTTTTTTCATGAGTTCTACTAAATCTAAGTAACTAATAATAAGGGAAAAACAAAGTCACCTCCAGTGGTCCCCTATATCAGGACTCTTAGCCCATTGATGTTCCCTGACTTTTATCCCCAAGAGGGGTAACTGACTTTGCTGAATAATTTGCTTCTTTCGTTAGAGGGCTAGGTTCTAGAACTCTTAAACTTAGTGTTACTGGAAAGTAAATACCAGAAAAAGAAAACTGCCCAAGAAATCTACTTTCTTTGGTTTGATGGCTGAATGCTAGTTTAGAATCATTCAGGAAATCTATGTCTACCTTTTTATCACCAAACACACACATTTCTGTCCAGGAGAATAGATTCTCATTCATCATTGTCTAGAAAAGATGAGATACAAAAACTTAAGACTATGTACCATGTTTTTTTTTCATTGAGGCTTCCATGCAGTTATCAAATTACCTCTTAATGGTTAGTGCCACAACATGAATCTAGGAACTTGTCACATAATACATATGCCATGTGGACAAAAACACATGTAGCCTTTTTCCTAAAATAGTTATTTGTGGCTTCCCTCCTAAAGACCCATGTCCTCTCTCCAGTCTTGCAAAATGAAATGGACAGAAGAAATGGGCTTAACAGGACTGACCACATGCTTTTATTAGTCAGTATGAAGAGGATGCTTCTTATTGGAAGAATCTGAGATGATTATATTACTCATCAATAATATTCCTCAGGTCTACCTATTTCTTTCAATGAAATGCTAATGGACATGTCCATGAATTCCAAAGGGTGATATTCTCAAAGTCACAAAGACAAACTTATCAGGATTCTTAGGGAGAAATCAACCTTGATCAACATCCTGTATAGATTGAATAAGGTAATATCTGAAGGCTTCTTAAATTATTGAAATTCTGAAAATGAGTTTATGAGAGAGATATGAACTACTTTTTGAATATTTGGTGATGTCTCATGTTGTTACAAGTTTTGAGGATTAGAAAAATGCACTCTGAATATTCAGATAACTTGAAGCCCGATAAGCACAAGTCCAGTGATTCTGGGCTCCCTATCAATTATGTAATGAGATTTAGAGCTTAAAGATCTCATACCATCTTTTTTTGTTTGCTTTGTTTTGTTTTTGTTTTAATTGGGAGACTAGAGTTCAGAAATGTTAAATGACTTACCCATGATCATACAGGAAGAGAATAATAATGTCAAACCTTCCAACTCCAAATATGTTGCTGTTTCCACATTTATTACAATCATTCGGCTTTACCACTGACTACTCTCACTTACAGATCAATTCAATCATTACCATTCATGAAAATGAGGATGTATTCTCCTCCCACTATAGTTACAGCTTGGCCACAAGGATCTCAAAACATAGAAAAAGAGGTAAAAAACCTGTGTACCTTCTCTTTCTGTTTCTCTTCTTACCTTACATGCCCCTTTTTTGATAGTTTGTTTTTGGTATTGTGATGTTTAATATTTTTTTGACCTGGTAATTGGGTGGTGGTTATTGAGGTCACATATTCTTTCCATTTTTTTAATCAACTTATTTTGTTTCAATTTCAATTTAAAAGGGAGAGATGACTCCTTTTTATCTGAATAGGACAGTACTAGCAAGGTGGCTAGGATTCGCCAAGTTTTGAGGAAAGTAGTTAATTAATAAAAGTTTAATTCAGTCCTTACTCAAGAGATTAAGTATCTGTGTTCAGAGCTTAGCCTGTGTGACCTTAAACAAGTCATCATCTCACTATTCCTCATTTTCCCTATCAGTAAAATGAGAAGTTAGAATTAGATAACTTCACAGGTTCCCTCCAGTTTCAACTCTGTTAATCTTTTAGGGGGAAAAAATCTAATCATGTTTTATTATCCTTTTTTAAAGTTTTTAATTTTTTTTTCCAGATTACATGTTGGTACAATTTTCAATAGTCATTTTTAAATATTTTTTAAACGATGTTCACTCCCTCCTTCCCATCTTTCTTCTTCCCCAAGAAAGTAATATGATATAGATTGTACATGTTTTATTATACAATACGTACTATATAATACATACTTCCATGTTCGTCATGTTGTGAAAGTAGACACACATCACTTACACTAGAGTTAAATTCACATAGGAAATAAAGTGAAGAATAGCATGCTTCAATCTGCATTCAGATTTCATCAGTTCCTTCTGTAGTGGTGAGAAGCTTTTTCATCATGGGTTTATTATTCCTTTTTTTTGTTTGTTTTTTCTTTTTATATTTCTATTTCTGTTTATATTATATTATATAAATATATATTTAACCTTTTATAAGAAGATTTCTTTTCTGACCATAGCTCATATTCATATACATATATATATATGAATATTGATTTTAGCAAAGTTTATAATGCTTCAGTTTTATAGAATGAAGGACTAGACAGAGAATCTTCTGTAGACATTATGTTCCCATATTCAATTTCCCACTTACACTTATGAAAGTAGTAGCTCTTCTCTTACAGACCTCTCATGTAGACAAGGTGACTGTTGTTCAGAAAGCTGCATTTCTGAGGGCTCTTTTCACCCAGAACAGTGATTTGTTGACCAAGGACAACAGATTCAAAATGCCTTCAGCATATTACTCTCATCCAGAGCTGCATTCCTAAATGACTACAAAATATGAGCTTGGGTGGTAGCATTTTGTGCATACATGTAAAACCCTTTTTCTGCACGCATCTTATGGTCATTTTAACAGTAATCAGGAAACAACAACAAGAATAGTCTTGTCTGAAATGCTCATGAGAAAGCAAAAACAAGAGGAACTAAGTGATGCATTCTTTTAAAAATTTGATATAAAGTCACGCCAAGTCACTTTTTGAGAGAATTGTTGCTTTAATGGACTAGTGGACATTTCTTTCTTACATGCAATCTTCTAGCAACGCCTTTACCAAAACAATCTCATAATTATTTTATTGATTTATAGGAATTTAAGCCAATTTTCTAAGGAAGATGCAAACAAAATATGACTTCTATAATCCATGCATTTATTTTGGAAACAATCTATCTCCAGGACACATGAACATATTACATAATTCTTTAGATCCTAGTTAGCATTAGAATGTTCATTTGAAATGAACAAAAAGATTAGATGAAATGAGGCATGTGAAACATTTTGTAAATTGCATTTTATAAATTGTCAAGTGAAATGCAAAAGGAAATTTATCTCTACAGTTCTACCCATTTCCAAATTTTCTTAGAGATTTTTATCTTGAATTTCCCTTGTCACATTCTTACCTTGAATCACAATTATTTACATATGTGATCTGTACTGGTCCTTGATGGTAGGGACTATTTTTTACTTTGTCTTTGTAACTCAAATTCCTAGTACAATGTTTTGATTAGTAAATATTGTTGAACTGAAATAAATTGAAAACTAGTATGCGTGTCTATGTGACTATACATAGAATTCATTTGAAGGGAACATTTGAAGATATTTTGCAGAGCCTCATTGTAGTCCTGAACACATAGGAAATACTCAGTAACTATATGAACACATGCAGAAGTCCTTACAATTCCTTTTGCCTCTGTTCCCCTTTTATTTTAAAGAGTCTGTGGATCTATGTTCAAATCTTAGTCTTACACCTTGGGAAAGTCACCACCTTTCTGCCATTCAGATTGCAAATCAAATATATTTTCCATTATAGATGCTTCTCAACTATTAAAAAAAATCCAGCCTCATTTTCACATTAATTACAATGAACATATAATTACTGAGTGTTTCCTATGTGTTCAGGACTACAATGAGGGTCTGCAAAATATCTTCAAATGTTCCCTTCAAATGAATTCTATGTATAGTCACATAGACACACATACTAGTTTTCAATTTATTTCAGTTCAACAATATTTACTAATCAAAACATTGTACTAGGAATTTGAGTTACAAAGACAAAGTAAAAAATAGTCCCTACCATCAAGGACCAGTACAGATCACATATGTAAATAATTGTGATTCAAGGTAAGAATGTGACAAGGGAAATTCAAGATAAAATCTCTAAGAAAATTTGGAAATGAATAGAACTGTAGAGATAAATTTCCTTTTGCATTTCACTTGACAATTTATAAAATACAATTTACAAAATGTTTCACATGCCTCATTTCATCTAATCTTTTGTCCATTTCAAATGTACATTCCAACACTATAATCCTAAACTTATAAATAAGGAAACTGAAATGTATAGACTTGACACTGACAAAAAAAAGGGGGGGGAGGGCTTTCTGACTCTAAATCAAGTGTGTTTTCCATTACAAATGCCTCTCACATAGCTAAAAAAAAAAAATCCAGCCACATTCTCACATTAATTAAATCCAACATACAGTTATTGAGTGCCTCCTATGTGCTCAGCACCACAATAAAATACTGCCAGGCATACAAAAGCATGGTTGCTATTCTTATTTAAGCATACAATTTAAATGGGGAAACAAGGCAAACACACATAAGATAAATTAAAAAACAATATAGACAGTATATATTTCTCCTCCTCCCAACAACTCCCCCAAATCTAGTAGTAGGCAGTTCACTCAGAAGATGTGCATAATGGGGCAGGGTTAGAGTGAGACAATGTTCCATAAAAAAGACTGGGAAGCTAGATGGAAATGATGACAAATAAGGCATATATTTTGTTTCCCAGTTTAGAGCATGCAAAGATATTGTATAGCTCTTTCTAGTATTCTAAACATGTTGTGAGGAAAAGCTCTGTTGATAGCTACATAGTCAGAAATGGGGCACATTCAAGACACTAATTACAACCTCCTGGTGCTTTTTGTTTCTGCTCTAGCTGGCACTGGATAAGACAAATAAGTGACTTTGAGTCACCACATGGAAAAGGAAAGGTTAAGTCCTCTCTTTCCCAGAACCAGCATGAAGACAAGATCATGTTTGATCTATTCTTTCCAAATTGAGAAAGAGAGAGAGAGACAGAGACAGAGACAGAGACAGAGGCAGAGGCAGAGAGAGACAGAGAGACAGAGACAGAGAGAGAGACAGAGAGAGAGGGATCTACCACCTTATGACCTTTGAAGGGTCAGGGCAGTGAGCCACCTGGAGATGTAGGAGCACAATTCCTACCATATTTTACAGCCAGCCATCCTGGAAACAAGATGTGAGAAATTATCTTCAAGACCTGCCCTCTGGCAGCCAGGGTAGGGATTAATTTACTGGCAATACTGAATTTGGAAGTGAACTTGGTAAGTAAACATGTAGAGATTGTTCATTTTGATTCTGTACTCCTGAACAGAGATTGAGGTGGCATAGGAGAGATTTCCCTCCCACACCCCAGATATTTTGGGGAGGAGTGAGAAAAATGTTTATAATTCTATTCTTCCTATATATTAAAAGTTAATATCCATTTGTAAAAGCTAGCTTATTTTAAGAGGTTAATGGAACTGGAGCATTAATCACTGGAAGTTAACAGTGGGAGGAATACACTGGAATGGGAATTTGAGTAGATAATTTTAGAGGAAGCTTACCCACAATCCCTCAAGTGTCCCCTGGAATCCTGAGGAGATAATCAACCTTACTCTGGCAGAGTGAGTACCTAGAGCATCCATTCAAGATAGCTACATTTATTTACTGGCATAATATTTCTGTCTCCCTATCTATTAAGGACTATGGAAGATAAAAGTAATTATGTGCATATTCTTTGCCTACAGGGAGTCTATAATCAAGTGATGAAAATAAAACTAACCCACATAAAATGATTGCCAACAATACAGAACAATATATAATTGTGTTCAATTCTGTGGTTTTATGGGTGGTCAGAGAAATGGAAGATGAATGAGGGCTACAGTAGACAAAGCCATGTTTTATGAGAATGTAGTACTTGAATTAGGCCTTAAAAGAAAGTTAGGATGTGGGTATCTGGATAAAAGAGGGTAATTATTTTGGCTTGAGTTAAGAAACAGGAGCTACTATTTACTATGTGCCTGGCACATATATTAAACATTTTTAATAAATGTTGAGGTAAAAATGGGTATTATATAATCCCATAATGAAGAACTTAGCCTCAATGGAACTAAGGGATAAGTTGTAAAATTGTGTGAAATAAGTTTAGATCAATAATTAGAACCACTGAACATTTTCAGAGCTAAAAAAGACCTAAGAGATTATATGGCCAGGCAAAATGCACCCAGGAAACAGCCACATTTATGAGTTTAGACTTAATGTGGTTCAAAATATGAAACCGTTAAAGATTTTTGCCATTAAAGATTTTTTAGCCAAGAAAATAAATTGATTACAAAATAATATAATTTTAAGATGGGGGAGGACCTGAGAGATTATGATATGGTGGGGAAAGCACTGGCTCTGGAATCAAATTCCAAATCAGATGCTTACTACTTATGTCACTTTGTGCATGTCATTTAATTTCTCTTGGCCTCCATTTGCCTCATATGTAAAATAAGAATTTTCACCTAGATGGTCTATAATGTCCCTTCTAACTCTAAATCAGTGATTCAGAAATTATTGTTATTCCAACCATTACCTCAAAGCATGAATCTGATCTATAACATTCCCTCTGATTGATCTTTCAACCTTCAATAGAATGCCAAGTGATAGGAAACTCTCTACTCTCCTAAAGTAGCTCATTCCATTTTTGGATGATTCTAAGTATTAAGAAGTTTTGTTAGATAGTATTGTTCTGAATATAGTAGCAGCAGCAGCAAGAGCAGTAATTCATTTGTGTTTATTTCATTTTATGTTGAAGCTGAGCACAATTTCTGCCATTTAAAATCTATTTTTTTCTTTCCTATAACAACACATAAAATATACCATACCTATATGTGTCCCCTCAATGATAAATATAATCATTTCTAGTAATCTGTGGCTTTAAGTCCCTTAAGAGACATAATAACTCTCTTTTGGATATGCTCAGATTTGCCCATGTCCTTTCTAAAATAAAATCTCAACCACAAAATATGTTTCAGGTGTATTCTGACCATGGTAGAGAACAATGAATTTGTCATTGCCTTCATTCTGGAAATTAGTCAATTTATCAGTTAGTAAACAACTATTTATTAAATTATATACTAGTTGCTGTACTAAATATTTAGAATATGAAGGAAGAGAAGAAAAAAATAGTCCTTTATCTCAAGGAGCTCACAATCTAAAGGGAGACAATACAATATTTCTATTAATGCACCATGAGATCATGTAAACTCTTTTGCATTATACTGTTGATTTAAATTTAATTGTCCATAAAAACCCTTCAGCCTCTTTCATATGAATGGTTTAAAAGTCTTACATGTCCAATTCTATATTTGTGCAGCTAATTCTCTCTAAGTAAAAGGATTTAAATTTATTCTTATTATATTTCATCTAAAAATAGTCCTATTTCAACATATTTAATCTTTTTCTATCTAATTCAAATGCTTTCTATAGAGAAGATATACAAGATGGTGGAGAAAAGCCAATGACCCATCTAAGCTCTCCCAAATTCTCCTCCAAACAACTTTAAAATAATGCCTGTAAATGAAATCTGGATCAACAGAACCCACAAAGGGACAGAGTAAAAGAATTTTCCAGTTCAAGAAAAGTTAGAATATTGGAAGAAAGGTTTGTCCCAACTTGGTAAAAGTGGACCACAGTGCTGATAATACCCAAGCAAGCCAGCAGCAGGCCATAGCACAGAAAGCCAGCAGTGGAGTCCCAGGCCCCATCATAGTCCAATACCACTGAGGATCTAAATCCAGTATCAGCCAGAAGCAGGTCTCAGGAGCAACTGAGTCAACAATAACAATTTCAAGAGGTCTAAGACCACAAAATATAAGACGATCAGACAGATAAGCAGAAGGAGATTACAGGGGCCCCTTTTCTGGCAATAGGTATAGGACCCAGTTATATCACCCGTACATATATAAGTAAGAGCAATAGAATATCAGAAGTTGTGACTGGAGAGGAGCAAGAATCCTAGTCATAGTTCAAGGATAGAAAAGAATAATTGTGGTCTCAGATCAGAGTATAGATGAGGAGAGTAGAAAACACACCTCTACTTCAATCATATCACCTTAGAAGAAATGAAAACTTATAGACTCCCCCTTAGAACTCTCTCTGAAAACAATTGCACAAGCAAACAAAAAACTGAAACTCTGGATAGTGCCCCACACCACAATAGAAGAATATAACTTTAACATTAGGTTACAAGTCAAGAAATAGGCCTAAAAAAAAAAGTAAACACCAACAAAAAGAACCTAAATATAGAAAATTACTATTTTACCAGAAAAGGTAAAAACAAACAAACAAACAAAAATCCTATCAGAATAAAACAACAAAGGCAAAATGGCTACATCCAAAGCCTCAGAGAAAATTGTAAATTGGTTCCATAAATAATTCCTGCAAGATCTCCAAAAAGATTTTTAAAATCATATAAGAAAGGTAGGAGACAAATTGGGGGGGGGGGGGGGGGGATTAAAGCAATGCAAGAAAGAGTCAACAATTTCGTAAAGTCACAAAAAAAAAACACTGAAGAAAATAACCCCTTAAAAAAAGTATAGGACAAATGGTAAAAGAGTTACAAAAATCCTCTGAAGAAAATAATTGGCTAAGTGGAAATTAATTGACTCCGGGAGATAGTAAAAAATATTAGATTAAATTAATGGAACAAAAATAAGAGAAAATGTGAAATATCTCATTGGAGATAGATTAAGGAGAGATAATTCAGGAATTATTGTACTTAAAAAACTATAGCTGCGCTTTTTGTGGTGGCAAAGAATTGAAAACTAAAAGGATATCCATCAATAGGAGAATGGCTGAACAAATTATGGTATATGATGGTGATGGAATATTATTGTGCTATAAGGAATGATGAACAGGATGATTTCAGAAAGAACTGGAAAAACCTGCATGAACAAATGAAGAATGAAATAAACAGAACCAGGAGATTATAGACAGTAATTGAAATATTATGGAATGATCAATGTGACAGACTTTGTTACTAACAGTAATACAATGATTCAGTATAATTCTGAGGGACTTATGAAAAAGAATGCTACCCACCTCCAGAGAACTATTGGAATATAAATGTAGATGAAAATATATGATTTAATCACTTGTTTATTTGGTATATGATTTGGGGTTTTGGTTTTATAAGATTATTCACTTACAAAAATGAATAATATAGAAATATGTTTTGAGTGATAATAAATGTGTGAAGCTTCTCGATCCAGCAAGAAGCCTCAAGGTAGGAAGATAGAGGAAGGATAGAAGTTCTGGATGCCGCGAGGGGGATGGCGGAGCCAAGTTAGAGATATGAGGTGGCAGGAATGAGTCAGAAATCCAGGCTTTATTAATTATCAAGGAGCCACAGCAAAAACTCCGATCAGTGGACTACTCAGAAGGCTTATACCCATCCAAAGATCCAAATTTAATACCACACAGGTCGGAGACATGATAGAGGGAAGAAAGTGCCCGGCCGAAGGCCAGGTCCCAGGTGGGAGAGGTAGATAAGGAAAGGAATTAAAGATGGAGCTTGGCCAGAGGCCAAGCTCCAGCAAGGACAGGCATCAGTGAGAGCTGAGATCCAAGAGAAAGAGAGGGCAGAGCTTGCTGTGGCCTGGTATTTCATCTCTTTGATATGCAAATATACACAATACATAGGGATGATTATCATTGGTCAATGACAAGGCATAGAAGTGGTTTCTCTTAGCCAGGTGAACACAAAGAAACCTGTTTTCCCACCTAACCTGGGGGAAGCTGGGGTCAAGGGTCAGAGGCTTTCCCAGCCATGCACAAGACTAAGCATGCTCTCTTCTAAGCCACTCACATACTAACTGTTTCCCTTGCCCATAGCTAGGGGTGGACTGCTACAATGTGTAACTCAGATTGACTTGCTTGCCAACTCTGAGGAGGGAGGGAAGGAGGAAGAGAAGGTAAGAAGGGAATGAGGCAACATGTATCATATAACTTCAGAAAATTTATGTGGATAATTATTATTAAAATAAATATGAAAAAAGAATTATTGTACTGCATGAAAGTCATGATAAAAAATAAAGAGACTAAATATCATTATCAGAGGGTAAAAAAGAAATTTTAAATTTTAAAAATGCATTGATCACGTCCTGAGCAAGACCCAACTCCTGGGAATATTATAGTCAAATTCCAGAACTCCCAAGTCAAGGAGAAAATATTCCAAGCAGCCAGAAAAAAAATTCAATTTTCACAAAGCTATAGCCAGATTAACCAAAGATTTAGGAGCTGCTACATTAAAGGATATAAGGGCTTGGAATATAATATTCTAGAAAGCAAAGGAGATAAGATGACAACCAAGAATCAGCTACCCAGAAAAACTAAGTACAATTTTTGGGGTGGGGGTTGGAGGAAGGAATATTTAATGAAGTAGACTTTCAAGCATTCCTAATGAAAAATTCATAGCTGAATAGGAAATTAGACTTTCAAATACAAGACGTAAGAGAAACATAAAAAAGCAAACTGGAAAGAAAAATCATAAGAGATTCAATAAGGATATACAATGTATATATATACTTATGATTCCTGTTTTAAACAAAAATTCATTTGGAGGCTTATTACTAGATTTATAAACATTTATCAGTAAAGAGAGAGAAAAAGAGATAAAAGAGGTTTTTAGCCTTACTAACTTAAGGCAAACCTCAATCCTTCATTATAGCTGGCTCAGGCTGTGGTTTCCCAGAGATAAAGAGATAAGTTAAGAAAAAGCAGAAAGGGACTTCCGGGTAATCATGGCTGCAATATAGACGCCACACACTTCCTCTCCCCGGCACCAAACAAAATAGAAGGAGCATAAAAATCACCTTTGGAGGAACAGAAGGACTCCCCAGTACTCCCCAGTACCCCACAGAGGTGAAGGTACATAGGGCTTGAACATTTCCACACTATAAGAAGGAGGAAAAGCTTGCACAGAAACGTGAACTGAGCCACCCTTCCCCCTCCCCACATCCCCCACCAAACCAGAGTGAGCTACTGGAGCTCTCACTGGGACAGCAAGTGAGTGGGGAACGTCTCTGTCTGGGGGGGGAGGGGCACTCCAGGGTTCTTGGGATCTGGGGACTGCCAGGAAAAAACATCTCAGGGCGGTTTCACGGAGAATCCTGCCCTGATCAGAGGGGCCGCGGAGCTGTACTCGGGGTGGTTGCACTGAGTATCTGGGCGGAGCTAAACACCAGGGGCAGCCAATATAATAAAAATGACCATCCTACCCAAACTCATCTATCTATTTAATGCCATACCCATGGAACTTCCAAAAAAATTTTTTACTGATTTAGAAAAAACCATAACAAAGTTCATTTGGAAGAACAAAAAATCAAGGATATCCAGGGAAATAATGGGAAAAAAATACAAAGGAAGGGGGCCTTGCAGTCTGTAAACCTTAAAATTTCTTAGACTTGTGAATGTTGGAAATTTCACCATTAGAAGGTTTCATGCTTGGAGGGAATTTCCTACTGATAGTGGGAACTCTATTGGAATGTGAACCCCCTTGGTATGGGAGGTTCCTTCTCCTCCCTACTTGGGACTGCTTTAGGACAGAAACCTTTTGCTGAACAATGGAAAGGGCTTTGACCTATGCTTAAGCATAGTACAGGAAGTTCTTTGAGTCATGTTTGATTTTAGAATTGATACAATAGAGATACTTGGAATGACAGAACCAGGTCTTGGAACTTACAATCTCCACCCTACTCAGTCCTAACAGGATTTAGGAAGGGCTGCAGCATAGATCAAAATTTAGTTATTTGAGAATATGACCTTCAAAAGACATGTGCAAAGGGGCAGACCTCTGGGCAGTCCTGGGTTAAGCTAGCGCCACCATTGACCCAGGGAAGACATGGATAGTTATTGGTAGATGTGAGAACTGAGGGGAGGGAACTTAGATGGTTTCCTTAAAGATAGAGGGGTCTGAGGACTGAAGGGAGTTTGGAGAGGTTTTGCTCTGAGAGGGTGTGCTCTGAGAAGGCTTGCTCTTCTGGAGGTGGAGGCCCCTGAGACTGTTTCTCCATTTTGGTCACGTGAGTGATAGGGACTGATCTCTTTCTTTGCCTCAGCTATCTAAGGACTTGGGCCTTTTGGCCCAGCCTAAACAGAGGGGGTATTTAAGCCCTATTCCCTTCTCTCCCCTCTCTCTCTCTCTCTCTCTCTCTCTCTCTCTCTCACTCTCTCTCTCTCTCTCTCTCTCTCTCTCTCTCTCTCTCTCTCTCTCTCTCTCTCTCTCTCTAATACCTTTCTTCCTCCTGTTTGTAATTAAAAACTCCATAAAAGGTTGACTGCTGACTTGAGTTTTCATTTAGGAATTACATAGCTGAATTCCTTGGCGACCTAAATTAATATATATCAGTCTTTTAAAGTGATTTCCTTGTCAAAAGTCCCAGATCTCAGACTATATTATAAAGCAGCGGTCACCAAAACAATCTGGTACTGGCTAAGAGACAGAAAGGAGGATCATTGGAATATACTGGGGGCAAGCGACTTCAGCAAGACAGTATATGACAAACCCAAAGATCCCAGCTTTTGGGACAAAAATCCACTATTTCATAAAAACTGCTGGGAAAATTAGAGGACAGTGTGGGAAATATTAGGTTTAGATCAACCCCTCACTCCCTACAACAAGATAAATTCAAAATGGGTGAATGACTTGAACATAAAGAAGGAAACTCTAAGTAAATTAAGTGAACACAGAATAGTATACATGTCAGACCTTTGGGAAGGGAAAGACTTCAAAACCAAGCAAGACTTAGAGTTACAAAATGCAAAATAAATAATCTGGAATACATCAAATTATAAAGGTTTTGTACAAACAAAACCAATGTAACCAAAATCAGAAGGGTAGCAACAAATTGGGAATCAATCTTCATAAAAACCTCTGACAAAGGTTTAATTACTCAAATTTACAAAGAACTAAATCAATTGTACAAAAAATCAAGCCATTCTCCAATTGATAAATGGGAAAGGGACATGAACAGGCAGTTCTCAGCCAAAGAAATCAAAACTATTAATAAGCACATGAAAAAGTGCTCTACATCTCTTATAATCAGAGAGATGCAAATCAAAACAACTCTGAGTTATCACCTCACACCTAGCAGATTGGCTAACATGACAGCTATGGAAAGTAATGAATACTGGAGGGGATATGGCAAAGTGGAGACACTAATTCATTGCTGGTGGAGTTGTGAATTGATCCAACCATTCTGGAGGGCAATTTGGAACTATGCCCAAAGGGTGCTAAAAGACTGTCTGCCCTTTCATCCAGCCATAACACTGCTGGGTTTGTACCCCAAAGAGATAATAAGGAAAAAGACTTGTACAAGAATATTCATAGCTGTACTCTTTGTGGTGGCCAAAAATTGGAAAATGAGGGGATGACCTTCAATTAGGGAATTTATGCACAAATTGTGGTATATGTTGGTGATGGAATACTATTGTGCTCAAAGGAATAATAAAGTGGAGGAATTCCATGGAGACTGGAACAACCTCCAGGAAATGATGCAGAACGAAAGGAGCAGAACCTGGAAAACATTGTACACAGAGACTGATACACTGTGGTACAATCGAAGGTAATGGACTTCTCCATTAGTGTCAATGCAATGTTCCTGAACAATCTGCAGGGATCTAAAAAATACTATCCACAAGCAGAGGATAAACAGTGGGAGTAAAAACACCAATGAAAAGCAACTGCTTGACTACAGGGGTTGAGGGGATATGACTGAGGAGAGACTCCAAATGAATACTCTAATGCAAATACCAACAACTGGGAAATGGGTTTGAGTCAAGAACACATGTGATAACCAGTGGAATTGTGTGTCGGCTATGGGAGAGGGAATGGTGGTGGGAGGGGGGACGGGGAGGAAAAGAAAATGATCTTTGTTTCCAGTGAATAATGTTTGGAAATGACCAAATAAAATAATGTTTAAAATTTAAAAAGAAAGAAGTATTTCCTGCCAGTGACAAATTCTTTAGATAGCATTATTCACATAAAAAAAGAAAAAAAAGAAAAAGAAAAAGCAGAAAGAGCAGCTCCAGAGACCATTCACTCAAAGATGGAAGCTAAAAGACTTCTCTGATCCCCATACTGGTTTTAAACTCAACTTGCTCCTCCCTCTGTGGGGATATTGTGCTGGCTCTGACACACTTATGGGGGACCTAGCACCTAGCCCTCAGTTATGCCACATGATTTTGTGACTCCTATGTCCCACCACTAGGGTACACAGAATCCAAGACTGTATTATTTTTAGGGCAATTAGTAGCATACATAGATGGCATAGCTGTGTGTTGACTCTGAGTGGAAGATATCTAAAAAAAAGGTAATTAAGGGGTAGGAAATAAGAACTGTAGAAAGGGGAAAAGGGAGAAGGAGGTAGAATTAGATATATTATCTCACATAAAATTGGTGCAAAAGAGCTTTTATAATGGAGGGGAAGACAGAGGATGAGGGGGGAGGGAGGACATTTGAACTTAACTCTCATCAAAATTGACTCAAAGAGGGAATAACATACACATTCCATCAAATAGAGAGATCAGTCTTACCCTATAGGAAGATAGGA